>NC_091625.1:102063691-102368136 GCF_027580195.1 Bos mutus
TGTTGCTGACGCTGCCAGTCTGCGGTGCTTGCTCATCTTAGCGTGGGGAACCCGCGAACGGGGCTGCCTTTCCCGGTGAACCATGGGGTCAGATTCTCATCATCCCTGCCTGCCTTCCCTTCCCTTGCTGCTGTTCCAGTCCTTAAGGCAGCAGTGGTTTCTCAGATACCTCAGATACGCTTAACACCTGATGGGAGGTTGGCAAGACCGGTGAGAAAAGCTGGTGTCCCCGTCTCAGCTCAGAGGCGCCATCGGGCCCACCCAGCCCCTCTCCTTCCTGTGTACTGGCCCCCGCACAGGTGTGCTCACCTGTCTGAAGGGACTTTCGCCTCTGATCTCGGAGCCGAGGGGGTGACAGAAGGGAGGCGTGAGGAGAACCTGGCCTCTGCTCTTCACGGCATCTCCTGGCCTCCGTGTAGCCTCATTGGTGTTCAGTTTAGTCAGTTCATTCCATCATCAAGTGCTTTTTCCAGGGCCACCGCCTCGTCTTGGTGTTGACCGCATCCACTCCAGCGAATGTCCTTGTTTCTAGTTTTGAGGACTTGTTTGAATATTTCCTTAGGAAATATTCCAGAAGAATGGCTCAGATACACTGTGGCAGGCTTGTGTTGCCAGACAAGGGTCTCCAGCCCGCAGGCCCCTGCCTCCCTTAGGACTGCCGAGTGTATCAGAGCAGTGTCTGGTCCCTGCAGTGTGTGTGAGCGCCAGTCAGCACAGCTTGCTTTACCATTAACACGGCCATTTCTCTGCACACTTGTGAACTGTTTATGCACTTCTGCTGCAGCAACCTCTTCAAGTCTTTCCCCATATTTTGATTGATTCTAAGTGTTCCATGTGTCTTGAGGATGTTGCCCGTTTGTCAGTGAAGGATGTTTATTTTAGAGTGGGGTTGGAGCCCGCTGTGGGTTGCATCAGAGTGGGTTTAGGTCTTAATCTGTTAGGCAGAGATGCCTGTGTGATGAGCGTGAACTCTTGAGTATAGTATATTACATAGTAAGGCTCTACTCAGTGTATTTATGCAAGAGGAAGAACTTGTACACAAAGGTTGCTCACATGAAAAATGTCAAGGAAGAGCAGAGTTTAAAACTTAGGCTATAGCCATTCTGTTAATTTAGTGTACAGGATGATCAATTACTTGTGTTAAGAAAGTAAGCTACTTAAAATGAGTTAAGTTCAACTTGATAGATTCAGAGCTTAACTGATTTAATGAAATTATTTTATGATTTTTATGAAATCTTTAAAGTATATTTATCAAAATTTAGTCAAGTATATTGGTCTTACCTAAATATTTACTTTTCAACTCATCATTCTATACACTTGACTCACTGTAGGGACTTCAGGAGCTATTTCCTTTTTCAGTCTTTCAGTTGTTAAAGAATCACGCCGTGTGAGTTCTTCAAGACTTACTGGGTCGCAGAGTTGGACATGAGTGAGCGACTGAGCATGCATACATAATTTGAAGACAGATTTTTGCTAAAGTATATTCATTTCTTTATTTCTTGTGGTTGCAATGCTGTATCACTTAATCTCTTTGAGATAGAGAAACCTTGTAGAAATAACTGAAACGTATTTTTTTAGTTTTATTAATGAATACTCAAGTTCTGTAAACTCAACTATAAAATTTTAATTAGGAGTTTCTGCCTAGTTCAGCGGTTTAGTTTGTACCGAGAGAAACTTCATCTGTCGTGATTAGACCAGGGCAGGGCAGAACTGCTCAGGGTTCGGGAGCGGCTGGAGGACGCGCGCCGTGTGAGTCCGGTGAGCCGGTCTCTAATGGAACACCTGGTGTGTCTGGCTACTCCCTCTCTCCCCACAGTGAGAATTCTCGCCTGGCCGCTGAGGTCTACAAAGACATGCCTGAGACCAGCTTTACGCGAACCATCTCCAACCCTGAGGTGGTCATGAAGCGGCGGCGGCAGCAGAAGCTGGAGAGGAGGATGCAGGAGTTCCGGAGCTCGGACGGGCGGCCAGACTCGGGTACGGGCCCCGCGCCGCACCCGCTTCTCCCTGACGCGCGTGCTGCCGTCTAGGGACGCGCATGACGCGCGCTGCCGTCTAGTGACGCCCCTGACGTGCGCCGTCATCTAGTGACGCGCGCGCGCCTGCTGCTGCGCTTGACGCGAGTGCTGGGGTCTAGTGACGCCCCTGATGTGCGGCGTCGTCTAGTGGTGCTCGCCACGCCCGCTGCTGTGCTCGACGCGAGTGCTGGGGTCTAGTGACGCGCCTGACGCGCGCCGCGCCCGCTTATCCCTGACGCGTGCGCTGCCGTCGAGTGGCGCCTCTGACGTGCGCCGCCGTCGAGTGACGCGCGCCGCGCCCGCTGCTGCGCTTGATGGGAGTGCTGCCGTCCAGTGACGCGCCAGATGTGTGTGAATAAGTGTGGTAAAGTCACAAGTTAGTTCCTCAGTAGTTTCGCTTGTTAGGAAATAATAGGTAATCGTTTGTTTGAGAAAGGCTCTGTATTGGAAGGCTGTGTCGCTGACGCGGCCTTTCCTGAAAGCGCCCGTCCTGGTGGGTCGTCGGCCCTGGCTCTCCCACAGGGGCACGTTGCGGTGCTTCGGAGGCGGCGCTGTCGGCCTTTCCTGTGGCGATTAGGGCCTTTAGGAGCTGAGTCTTCATTATGTGTTTCATGGGAATTGTAGTGTCGGTGACAAAAAACTAGGGCGCTGAGAGACTCTTATTCTATAAATAATTTAATAGATGGCTTTTGAGACCTATCCTGTCTTGTTCCAGCAGGGATTTGAAATGACTTAAAAATACGTGCCTTGAAAAAGGAAGAAGAGAGGAACTACAAAGATGAGGAAGGAAAAATGTAAACGTTTTAGGAAAAATGTCGGAAAAGTGCAAGCTGGGGGCTTATCAGTAGAAAGCGTCCAGTGTAGCCCACGCCTCAAATCCGGGCGGTTGCTCTGAGAGCGGAGCAGAGGGTCCACGTGAGGGGCTGCGGTTGGAAGCAGGCGCCGGCGTCCGCCGCGAGAGCAGCCCGAGGCGGACTCGGCGCTCATGGCCGGGCCGTAGGAGAGAAAGCAGGGGCAAGCGCCCGCAGAGGAAGGAAGGCAGCCGGCGCCTGGCGGGGTCTTCTGAGGAGGGGAGCCCTTCAGGAGGACACTGTTTTCAGCTGGATGGCTGTGGGTCTGCGGGGTCCAGGGCCGTCTGGAGGGGAAGCCCGCATTCACTTGTGTGCCAGCCTGGTGACTGAGAACCAGTCAGCGGTGTCACTGGGCATGGAAGACACTTGCTGCAGGTAATACAGACCTGGAATGAAGGCCGTTGTTGAGGAGCAGACAGAGGAAACAGGATAAACCTCTGGAGGGTGAGGAGAAACGGCAAACATCCAGGAGAGGAGGGCTTGTCTGCTCAAGGGATGGTTGCGGTCCAGGGAACCTGTGCAACCTTCCAGGAAGCCCTGAGAAACCAGAGTGTTGGTACAAGAGCCGTTTGTGTTAATACTGAGGCAGTTAAATAGAGTAAGTTGAAGTGTTCTGTCGGTTTGTGTCTAATAAGTAACCTAGAGAAATGTATCCCTTTAATCTCCTGTCTGCTGGGTTGGTGTGATGTCAGGGTGGGAAGAGAGTAATGCAGAGTCTGTCGTTCTGCCGTTCTCTTAGCCTCAGGGGGTCCCCCAGGTTCTCAGGAGGAGCTCACACACACTGTCCGGCTCCCTTCACAGCGGGTCAGAAGTCGTCACTTGCAGCAGCCTCTGTCTCTGCACCTTGGAGAGTATTTTTAGCCCTCAGATGCCTCCCAAGTGTGAGTGACTTCAGAATGCCCGTGGGGTCAGCCCTTCCACTTCAGCTTCCTGTGAACAGCCTTGGGAGCTGTGTGTGCTGCCCTGGATCCTTCTGCTCTGTGGGCCATGCTTTGTACATCTCCCCAAAAGGGGAGCGATCCTCCCTTAGCTTTAAATGTGTATTTATATAGACAGGTTATAGTTGCCAGCAGGAGTTTTAAAATGTTAGCTTCTCGCCTGTCTCTCCCTCCTCAGAGATTAAGGAGACGTCTGTTTCTGTTGTGCTGATTCTGTGGTATTATGCTTTTACAGTGAAAACCTCTTAAATCAGACTGTATCCATTTGTCTGTCTGTTGACCTGTCCCTGGATGAGTTGGGTGTTAGGCTCTCTGGTGCTGTTGTGTTACCGTCAGGCCCTCTCCCCATGCCTGTTCAGATCAGCTTCATACAGTCAGGGGTTCACGTACAGGCACATGCGTGTGAATGAGTGTATCAGCATCTTGTATTTGTATCCCTTTATCATTATTGCTGCTCCTACTTTCTTGTCGTTTGTTTGCATGGATTGTCTTTTTCTAACCCTAACCCTAACCCTCACTTTCAGTCGGTTTGTGTCTTTAGCTCTGAAGGAAGTTTCTTATAAGCAGCATGTAGATGGTTCTTTTTTTTATCTAGTCAGCCGTCCTGTGTTTTTCTCTTGTAACGTTTAGTCTGTTGGCATTTGAAGTGATTCCTGATAGCTGTGTACTCACTGCCACGTTATTACTTGTTTTCTGCTAGTGTACGTAGTTTTCCTCCGCTCGTTTCTTTGTTCCTTCCCTTGTATTTTGTTGATTTTCTTTAGTGGTATTCTTGTGTTTCCTTCTTTGGAGTTTTTGTGTTTCTTGTAGGTTTTGTGGATACTGTGGGTCTACATACATTGGTCTGTATCTACTTGTGTTAAACTAGCAGCCGTTGAAGTTCAGACTCATTCTAAAGGATCTACAGTTTTTACTTCTCCTTCTTGTTAGTTTTCTCCCCTTAATTTCTACCCTTTACAAGCTGTTGAGAGCCTGTGACAGTGACCGGTCCGGGCTCTGTCCTTATTGTTGAGCCGGGGGGGGCTTCGTCCCTGTGAGTCTGTAGATAGCTTGCCTCCTGGCCTATGTCAGCAAGTCTGCATTCTAATGCTAGCTTGGACTTGCTGATTATCTTAGGAGACCAGAATTATTTTATTGTTGTCAGGTTGTCATGATGCAGTGTGTGCCAGACTTGTGTGCAAAGAGTGTAAGAAGCATTCAGTAGCCAGAATAACTGCATTAGAATTTAGCAGATGCGGGAGTCACAGAAGTTTAGAGTTTGAGTTGAGGTGCACAGATCTTTATTCTCAGTCTTTAACTTAAAGGTGGGAGTCTTTTATCTAGACTTAAAATTGTAGGGCTTAAAAATCTTGTAAGTAGAAAGCAAATTATGACACCAAAAAAGCAATAATACAACATGTAAAAGAGTCCATTAAAGAGAAACATACAAAGAAGAAAACCTCCGGGTATCCAAATTGCTCTGCTCTAGTTCACAGTTTTTCCTCCCAAATGAGTTCGCAGGTAGAAGGGATAAGTTTCAGATTGTTGGTCAGGAAGTCGAGGAACTGGGGAAGGTCGGTGTCTAGCTTGGTGCAGGTGACGATGTAGGAAAGCAGGTGGAGAAGGGGCAGCGCTCAGGATGCTCCTTTCCGTCCTTTACCGAGAGCAGATATGGAAGCAGCGTGGGCTCGAGGAGAGGACACACGCAGCCTTACCACGCAGAACTGTTTCTCGTTCTCTGTGGCTAAGGGTCACTGGGCCAGCATGGCCCTGCCGTGTGTGTTGTTTAACAGGAAGTGGGGCTGGAATTTGTGTACCGCTCTCTGTTGTTGGAGTAAAATAAAAGTTGTGTTTAAAGATGTCAAACTTTTTTTTTCAGGTGGAACATTGAGAATTTACGCAGATAGTTTAAAACCAAATATTCCCTACAAGACGATCCTGCTGTCCACTACAGACCCTGCGGACTTTGCTGTGGCCGAAGCCTTGGAGAAGTACGGCCTGGAGAAGGAGAACCCCAGGGACTACTGCATCGCCCGTGTGAGTGCTCGCAGGTCACGCGGGCCCGGATGTGGTGCTCACATGGACAGATGTGCTTTACATGGGAGTTGAACATGGGCTGACTTTCTCTCTGCTGTATTGCTAGAATCTGGTAAACCGAGACCGTGGGCATGTGTATAAAAGACAGCATTCTCCCTCCATTACAAAAGTAGTTTGTGTTTCTGTTTGTTATAAACTAAGTATAAAAAGACAAATCGAAAAAGATAAAAATTCTCTGTAGTTCTGATACCAAAGGATAAGCGCTGTTTACATTTTCATGCGTACCCTTCCAATTTTTATTTAGCGTATATACTAATATATAGGTAACAATTTTATTTTAGTAAAATCTGCTTTAGTGATTGTTTTCTTAACGTAACAACTCAACATTTAAATAAATCTTGGTTTGCTGTTTGTCACTAACCAACATTTGGTTGATAGACTTAGTTGCCATCCATAATTTCTTGGAGATGAAGGTTGTATCTTTGACCCGAGTTCTCAAGAAATAACAGTGAAATTTTATACCTCAGAATTGATTTGGTCACACTGAGTAAAATCAAGCAGATTTTTCTCTTGTAAGACAAACTTTCTGGTAAATCCCTCACCTTTAAGTCAGTCCCAAGTAGGTATTAGCTCGTTGTAACCGTTATTTCTGTCAGAATCTCACTGAAAGTAGATTTTAAAAGGCGTCCTCCTTTCTTTCACCCTAGCAATTGACTGTTAAATAATCAACGTGCGGTAGTCTTAGTTCCTCCTCCCGCAAGATTATTCAGGACTAATTACGGTGCAGTACGTCACATGGTACCTCACATGCATTAAAGCTCACAGCACTGTCCGTTTTGGCGAGTCAGCACAGTGACCCCTCAGACGATTCCTTGTGCCTCTTTCTACTGTGTATTTCGTTATGTGGGTGTGTCATGGTTTTTTCATCCATCACCTGTTGATAGAATTTGCGTTGTTTCCAGTTTTCATTTTTTAACTCCTTCAGTAAAACTGCTGTGAACATACGTGGCAAGTCTTCTCGTAGAAGTACTTCTCTTCTTGAGTAAAGACTCAGGAGAGGGCTCAGTCCCACAGGAGGCACTTGTGTGCGTGTCCAGCGTGGCTGTACCGCTTACAGCTCCCCACACGTAGACGAGAGATCCCGTTGCTCTCTCTGCACTCATCTTTTGTTTGGTCGGTCATCTTACCTGTCATTCTGATGTGTGTCGTTGTATCTCATTGTTGAAAAATCTTACATTTCCCTGATGATCTATATGTATATTAAGTCCTACGTGTGATACATAAGCTGTGAATGTTTTTTCCCAGTCTGTGGCTTGGCTTGCCTTTTCATTTTTAAAGTGGTATCTTTCAATGATTAAAATTGTTAAAGTCTAACTTGGTAATTCTGTTTTAGCATTCTATACTTATTTTATTCTATATGAGAATTTGCTTCCTCCAAAGTTGTGAACACTTTTACCGGTATTTTATTTTAGGAGTGTCATAGCTTTAGGTCTTAGATTGGGGCTGTATGTTCCGTTTCAAGATAATGTCTGTGTATGGTATGAGGTTAGAGTCACTTCTGTTCAGACACCCAGGTTACCCAGGGCCATTTGTTACAAAGGCTTTCTTTTTTCCCTCTCTGCTTTGGCACCTTTGTGGAAAATCAGTTGGCCATATATATTTTTGGTTTTAATTCTGGAATCTGGTGTTTCATTTACATATCTTATATCTTTTTGCCAACATCAAGCTATATTGATTACTATAGATTATGGTAAGTCTTTTAAAATCATATAAAGTCCCCATTGCACTTTTTCCTTTTGCTTTAATAAATTGCTTTGGTCATTCCAGCTTATTTGCATTTACACATAAGTTTTAGAATCAGCTTATCAGTTTCTACATAAAACCTGCTGGAATTGTGGCTGGGTTTGCACTGACTTTGTAGACGACTCAGAACCCTAGCAGTGTTCAGTCTTTCAAGCTGTGAGCTGAGTGCTGTCTGCTCTGAGCTCTCAGCGGTGCTGGTAGTGTTGCTACAGAAGGGGTTAAATAAGAGGCCTTGCTTGAGTTTTATGGCTTTTTCTTCTCGTTATAAAGCTGAGAATTTATATTCTGCTGGAAAAACCATTTGCTAGATCTATAATTTTATGAGTAAAGCCCAATTTTCAGCTGGAAATAGATGAGAAGACAGATGTTTTTATCCCATTGAGATGACAATAAAGGAATAAAGAACTCTGTGTAAATGCACAAGAACAAAGGGCACGAGAGAAGAGATGGCAAGAGCTGTGAACGCAGTCCTCCCATCCAAGTACTAACCAGGTCCAACCCTGCTTAGCTTCCAGGACCAGGCGCTTTCAGGGTGGTGTGGCCGCAGACACGAACGCAAGACCTGAAAGAGGCGTGTGTAACTTGCTGGCGGGAAGCCGCCTGCAGAGGGGCCTGCGTCCCAGTCCCGAGGACCCAGGAGTACGGGGCTCTAGCACTCCCCGGGCAGCATTGAAAACCATCTCAGGACAAGCTGTCCCGAGAGTTGTTTCAGGGAGTATCGTCCACCAGCCTACCTCCCCCGTTGTGGCTGTCCTGTCACCTCCCCTTCTGAAGGCCATGGTCACACTGCAGGGTTGGGGGTCCTGGCATAGCAAGGTCTTCACCACAAGCAGGAGGATGGAGGGAGGCTGTGCCCCGAGTCCCGACAGCCAGAAGATGAGTGATTCCTTCCAGACGGCACCATCTCTCAGGGAGGAGCAGCCTGTATGAACTCTGACCTGCGGACATCCTGGCTCACTAGTGGGCACCCTCACCAGAACCACCTGCTCTCCCTGGGCTCGCCGTCAGTGTGAGAGGATGACCCGGACTCAACAGATGCTGGAAAATGCCTTGAAAGTGAAAGATAGACCAGCCCAAGCAGATGAGAGAACTTGAGATAAACGAGACAAAGCAGACGGAAGTGTTCAAAAGCTGAGACTTGAGACAGAAGGGCTGGGCTGGTGCTTGGGGGAATGGACCAGAGTGCTGTGGGAGGAGCCTGCAGAGAAGGGCCAGGGCGCGAAGTGTTAGCAGGAGGGGTGAAAGGGGACGTGAAGGACATCGGCAGAGGACAGAAAGACAGGAGACGGGGAGATTTAGGGTCTGACGGAGGATCAGGTAGAAAAAGCAATAGGAAGTGGAGAGAGAGAGAATGTCAAAGAAATAACACTAGTGTGTCTCCCAGACCTGAAGGATTTGGGTTTTCTGGGTCCATTTTCCTCATACTTCCAGTTAATAACCACCATGGAAAGTGTCTGAGGATGAAAACAGCAAAGCAGTGGTGTGAATAGAGTCTGCATTGCCGAACAGAGGCCTGGCCCTTTTCCACCTGGGCTTCTTAGGCTGTGGCCCCGAGGCTGCCACCGCCGCCTGACTCTTGGCGTGGAGGCCCAGGTGTCTGCCAGGGGAGCGGTACTGTGTCTAAGTCTGTTCAGTGATTCTCCCTTCCATGAAGCTGCATTTGAGAGACTGCGTGGTAGTAGACTTCATAATGTGGGTTTTCCTTTCCTTAATTTCTGCCTAATTTTATTGATGAAAATGAGAAAATGAAAGAGCACCTTAGAGGCATGAAGTTGTAAAATACTTTCTTTGGGCTTTTTCTGACAGTCTCTTTGAAATCGTTTGATGATTCTTTTGAGGGTCGCATAGTTTGGGGCTTTTGTTCTAAATACTGTGTTCTTGAGCATTTTTTTCTTTTTTTTTCCCTGTTAGTTTAGGCAAAATGAGTTAGGGGTTGATAATTGTTTTTATCCTTGAGATAGAAGTCCTTTGCTTTCTTGCCCTCTTACTGATCATGTGATACGAAGCTCTTTCATCTTCATCCACTCATCTGTTCTCTCTTCAGTGAGTTATTCAGGGCATAGGTAGGTTCTGCTTCTTTGTTAGGTACTGTGCTAACTGTGTTAGATACTGTGTTAGGTCAAAGCTGAGACCTGCCTTCAAAAGAGTTCACAGTAAAGGGAGACAAGCCAAGAATGAGAAATACAGGCACGCAGTCTGCGCCGAGCACGGAGGTTGGGGAAGCCTCTCTGGGGGAGTTGTCCCCGAGCCGAGGGGTGAGAGGGGGTGCTCGCTGGACCCCGAAGTTGGGAGGCGCGTTACAGGTGCAGTGCAGCGTGGGGTCTTGTGGCCTGGTGGAGAATCCAGAGAAGTTCTGAGGAACTTGCTCTCTGAGGCTGCGTGGCAGAGTGTGAGACCGAAGAGACAAGTGCAAGTCAGACCCTGGAGTAGCATGCGTTCCAAGCCCAGGATGCTACGTTTAGTACAAGACACTATGAGGAAATATCAGTTACTTAAGCGTAAGGGTGTGTCGTATTAATAATAAACGTCTTTTTAGGGTGATTTGTAGCAGTGTAGAGAGAAGTTACACGGTTCTGTAGACGTCCAAGCCACTTGGTATATGCACATATGATGTAATTGGGCATAATGTCTGTTATAACGTTATTGAATTAACTTGAGTTTGAAAGTCATCTCCAGGTGCCAGTGACTGGCTTTGGTTTCTGTAGTTGTGTGTTGGTTGGTGTTGAGAGATGGACTGGAACTCAGCAGGGCATTGGAGACTGGGCCCTGGTCACTGGCTCTTTTTCTCTCTGTCACAGGGTTTTTCCAATGATTAGGACATTGCTTGCCATTAGAATAGAATAAAAAGTTATACAGCGCTGCAGATGTGTGAGTGTCGTGCGTGCAGTGCCGTAAAGCCCTTGTTCAGTGAACGCCGTGTACCGCATCTAAATTTAATCCTAAAAATGAACTTTGTACACAAAAAGGGAAGCTGGTCTCTTCTGCTGCTGCTCTGTGATGGTTTTCCTGCAGAGGATGTGTTAGATGAAACTGCCTTCTTAACACCAGTGTGACAGTGGAAGGCAGGCTGTGGGCCGGCGGGTCTGCGGTGATGCAGTCATCTTTCTTTAAGAGCCTCCTCACAGGTCGAGCATCCCAGGCAGCCTGCCAACAGAGCGTGTCAGGGAGCAGACCCGACTAGCGTTTGGAGCGGGACAGAGGGCAGGCCAGTAACAGCATTCTGGTCAGCTGGCTGAGGTTTTTATTGGAAACTTTTCCCTCATTTTTGTCCATGTTTTTCAGGATTGTTTATAGTGTTTGAACAATTCAGTTCTACAGTGACTTTTTTTTTATTTCCTCAAAAACAAAAAATTCTTTTAAATACCCGCTGATTCACTTTTTGGGTGTAGTCACAGTTAATTGTTATTCCCTCTTAGGTCATGCTTCCTCCTGGAGCCCAGCATTCTGATGAAAAAGGTGCTAAAGAAGTTATCCTTGATGATGACGAATGTCCTTTACAGATCTTCAGGGAATGGCCGAGTGACAGAGGTAAAGAGAGATTGTATTTGTTAAGGAATTAGCTCTGGGATACCTGATAGGTTAGGGTCTAACCTGCCGGAAGAGGCAGGTGTGCGTGGCAGTGTCTCTTGAGGACTGTGTGCTGGGCCGTCTTCCGCCTCCTTACTGAACTTGCTGGCTCCTCTTCCTGAGGCTGCTCTGTGCCAGGTGGGTCTGGCAGGAGGCCTGGCACAGACCGTCACGCAGCAGCAGGGCCACTGTGTCCTGCAGAAGCCAGACCAGAGCACCTTGTCAGTTCATGAGGGGTTGGCACCTGTTGGCACCTGGTTCCTTCCCTGCTGACCAGACGGACTGGTGACGTTTGGACAGGCTTGTGGTAATAGGGAAGATAACCTTCAACCCTGAATACTGTCTAATCCTCTAGTCATTTTGTATAAGGAATCCGGACTTTCCACCGCTCAGACAATTTCTCCTGATTATTTCAGAGCGGTGAGGGCATAAAGGTGCATTTTTGACGAGAGAACAGTTTTCTTGCTTTCAGAAATACTTCTGAAGCTCGCTGTTGCTCAGTGAAGGGCCTTGGTGTTGACAAAGACGTGAAAACTTACTGCCAGTTAACCCTGGCATATTTGAATGTAGATTGGTACTTTCAAATGTACACTTGCTTCGTACTTTTTCTGGACAATATGAAGTTAAACTTTATTAAAGTCAAATTGATCTTAATTGTGACTTAATTAAGAATATTTGTGTGTATGTATTAATGTGCGTCTGTGTTACTACATGTGTGTATGGACATATTGATCATAGGGTTGTTTGCCAATAGAAGCATTTATTCTGAAATATGTTGTTTTCAAGCATATGACGTGTTTGCATGATTGTTAATTTAAAATGCTTTGGGGAAATTGCTTACAAGAGTTTTCAAGAACACAAAGTTAAATTGCGTGAGCTTTTCTTAATTATGCCTTGGGCAGTGGTGTGCAATCCTAAGTTGCTTCAGTTGTGTCCAACTCTTTGCGCCCCTGTGGACTGTAGTCCCCCAGGCTCCTCTGTCCCTGGGATTCTCCAGGAAGAATACTGGAGTGGGTTGCTGTTTACTCCTCCAGGGGATCTTCCCAGCCCAGGGATCAAACCAGGTCTCCTGCATCTCCCGTATTGGCAGGTGGATTCTTTACCACTGGAGTCACCCTGGGAGATGTTAAATTGCATTTTCCTGAAGAACCTTGGGCAGCTGATGGTCGATCAGCTGTCCATCGACATTCACTTGAGTCGGTTGATAATTTACAGTTTCTATTCTAGGGATTTTAGTCTTTCAGTTGAAGAGGAGGCCACCAGACCACATCCCAAAGAAAAGTAAGAAGCACACGGACGGGAAGCCCCTGCAGGGGAAGGAGAGAGCCGATGGGTCGGCCTACGGCTCCGCCCTGCCCCCCGAGAAGCTGCCCTACCTCGTGGAGCTGAGCCCGGGTGAGCAGGGCCACGCTGGGCGTGCTGTGCTTTGTGGTGAACCTTACTCGGATAGACTTTCTTTTGGTTGACATCCTTTTTTTTTTTTAAAGACCATTTATTTATTTATTTTTTAAAGTAGCCATCATAAGATGGTATTTATTAAAAAAACCCTTAAGATTATAGGGTATGTATATTCATGCATAAGAATAAACTTAACATGCACAAAAATGGATATTGAAAAACAAAATCTTAAATAGTGAATACAAAGAGTTTTTGAGATGTTTAAATGATCTACTCCCTTTAAAAAATTTTTTTCCAAAAATAACCTTGTAAAATACTTTAGCTACTAAAAATCAGGAAACTGAGACATACTTTTCTCAGGACAGATTTTCTAGAGGCAGATGTGTGTGTATGTGTTACACTGTTGCTCAGTGTATGAATCTCCTAAAGGATATCTGTAAAGTCAGCTGTATATCCAAGAAGTCCATGCGTAAGAGGAAGGGTATGTGCGTAGTTTTAAATGACAATAGACTCAGTGTATATCAGGTCAGCCTTCTAATAGACTAAGTGTACCTTCAGGTCAGCCTTCTAATAGACTAAGTGTACATTCGGGTCAGCCTTCTAGACTGTGTGTTTGTTGTGCTGTCTTAAGCTAAAGCTGTTGTTACAAGTTAGTCATCAGGCAGAGAAATATATTGACTTTCCTAAAATGTCTTATGCACACACATTGTTATACAATGTACTTAATCTGCTTACATACTTGATACGTGTGTGACACGTGTATCGTTCTCATTCAGCTGAACTGCGTCATTTCTGTTTATTTGGTTAAAATGGTGCCCTGTGACCTGTACCCTAAAATGCTATCAAGACCAGAGTCGACCCTCCCACCCAGAGTTTCTTTTAAATGAAGCTTAGTAAGTAATCCTACAAAAGGTTAGCTAGAAGCAAACTGTTACGGAGATAGCCTGTGGATCCTTGGGCAGGAAGTATGTTTTGCTCTTTGATTCCTGAGTATTCATTTTTGCTTACAAAATTATGGCTCACTAATGATGGGCGTGGTCCCTGTGGTGCAGGGTGTCCTCTGGGTGGTGTGGTGTTGATACAGGTAAAATGGCTGCTGTTTTGACTGACTGTAGTTTATAGTCTGTGGCCCTGTGCTGCAGGCAGTAACTTCTATGTCTGAAGTTTTTTTTAAAATTGATTAGCTGTTTGTGGGGAAATGTGAGTATTGCTCTGTCTCTGAGTTCTCTGGCTGAAAAGTTCATGGATGCTTTGGTTTGGAAACCTGGCGTGTCTGGCGTCTGGACACTTTGGTTTGGAAACCTGGCGTGTCTGGCGTCTGGGTGTGAGGGTTGGTGCTCAGACGTGTGCAGCAGTGCATGGTGGCTGGGAGACGGCAGTTGGTTTTGAAACTTAGTCTTTGGGTCTTGGGTCTGTCCTTTAAAATTCTGCATTACGTGCTGGAAATTAATGATTATTTTCTTTCTCCCAAACCAAAATGTTTGAAAATAGTATTAGCCCATAGAGACTTCATACACAGCAGCTGACATAGGGTAGTTTTGAAATGCAGACCAGCAAGCTGACTTGGGTGGTGGCAGGGCAGGTGACGAGTGCTTCCCAAGTGCTTCTTAGGTGGCGGCGCTGCTCTGGGCCTTGGAGGTGGAGCAGCAAAAAGTCAGATTAAACCCCCGACCTTGGGACTCATGTTTCGGCGAGAAGTGCTGTTTTGACTGCTGATCTCACACTTAGCGTCTCCCAGGCTGTAAACTGTGTAGAGCTGTTCTGCGGGCGTAGAGGAACAGAGGGTGGGTCCTGCGCAGATGCCAGTTGTGTCCTGCTTGCCACCAGACGCTGGCGGCGTGCATCACACACTTGTTAGTGCCCCGGCCTCTGCTACCTCCAGTCAGGGTCGCAGAGCTGCCGCCAAAGCCTGGGCAGCGGGTGCAGAGGGGCCAGAGGTCTCGCTGTCCTCCTGCGATTTGCGGTCTCATTCTGAGTGGGTGGGCATTGTGCGCCCAGGGCTTTGCCGCCCTGCCAGGTGCGGGGCCGCGGGGGAGCCTCTCTGCTCATGGAGGCCGCACTCGGGGGTCACAGAGGCAGGCCCGGTGCCTGCCACGGGCTTCTCACCCCAGAGCCGTCCACCCCAGAGCCCTCTGGCCTGCCGGTGTGGCTGCAGCGCTCCGAGCACGGTCTGCAGGCGGAATGAGAGGGTGTTTGCCACCCGCCGCTGGGTGGCAGGTCGGGGGTGAGGACCGCGTGGCTGCACGTCAGCCAGCACGTGTCCTCGGCGGGGGCGGGGGGAACTGAGGCCCGCAGGTGTTGTCCAGGCTTCTGAGACGTGGGTACACGCTTCCACTGTCTTTTGGAGGGACAGGGGTAGCGAGTCATGTTATTCTTTGGGTGGAAGCGATCGCCTCCTCCCAGCAGGGTGGGGGTCTCCCTGCGCTGGACTAACTGCTGCCCGCCTCGGGCACTCACCTGTTGTCTCAGTGTCTCCCTAACAGTGGGCCTCGGTCTCTCACACTCGCGCCGCGTGGAGCACGCTGCCGTGTCCGCGCCCCGGGCTCGGGTGGCGCGCTTTTCCCGCGCACGGTCGCCCCTGCAGCTTACCCTCTCTGTCTCCCCCCACGCCTTCTGCACGGCCTCTGTCCTGCTGCGGCCTTCACCTGGGGGCCGTGCATGACTCCGACCCCAGGGAGAAGGAACCACTCGGCCTGCTACAGCTCTCACGCTTCCGAAGGTAACGCTGTGCTTCCTACTGCTTTCTTAACCAGAGCACTGACCGCCTCGCGGGCAGAACAATGTGGACTGACCACATGCGTGATGTGTTCATTGTTCAATTAATATAACGCTTCCTAAGAGTTTAATGTCCTTTCATTTTATACCTATCTAGTAATTGTTCCATATCCAGAATTCATTTAAGAGAAGCTTGTTTTGCAGACATTTCCAGTTCCTTTGTTCAGGATAAGTCTTAAGTGAGAATTTGGAGTGAAGAAGGAAGAGAGTGGTTTTCTTGACCTTCAACTCCCTCTCCCCCAAGACAATCAAGAAGAGGGGGCGAGGCGGGGGAGGAGGAGATGGACGGGGAACAGACAGCCTGAGACCCAGGCCCAGAGAGAGAGGGCCTGGGCTGAGAGGTGGGGCATGGTGCGTGGGGAGGGCCACGTGTGTGATGCCCCAGGAGGCTGCAGAGGAGGAGCCGGCCGGCCAGTGGTGCCACTCACCCCTGGCCCCTGGTGGGGCTCTCACTGGTGTCCGGACCGGATGCAGGGTGTCTTAGGGCTGTCCTCGTTCTCCCGGTTGAAACTCATCTCTTGTCAGCAGAGCTGTGCTTTCTTACTTGGGGTTTGTTTCTCAAATTTTGTGCAGTAGAGTCTATCTTAGATAGGACATGGAATTATTTCTTTGGTCTGTTTTTACATTTTAAATGTCATATTTTGCATGTCGAATGTAATAGTCAAGTACGTTCTTGTATAGAAAACTTATTCAGCTTGTAGCATCTTATATTGGTTTGTTGAACTTTGTCCAAACTGATCATACAGGTTTTCATCAGATACTAGCCAAACTTGGAGTTTGGGGGGGTTTTGTTCATTTTTTAAAGAAAAATAGAAACAATTGGTGTTTACCACCTGTGCTGTGTGCTGCGTTTAGTTGCCCAGTTGTGTCCAGCTCTGTGGGACCCCACGGACTGTAGCCCTCCAGGCTCCCCTGTCCGTGGGATTCTCCAGGCAAGAACACTGGAGTGGGTTGCCGTGCCCTCCTCCAGGGGATCTTCCTGACCCAGAGATCAAACCCAGTATGTATCACCTACTTTGATGTAATACATAAATAGAGTCTTAGACATGTTTCAGTTGTTATTTTATTCCTGAAAAGGACTCTAATGTCTTCCTGTGTTTTTTAATTTCATACTGTAAAATAATGGAACAGTAGAGAATACATTTTTTTTTTTACCTGGCATGTACCAAAAATACGCATGATACAGTCATCGACTTCACTGAAGTGTCCTTAGTTTTTGTTTGAGGAGACAGTTTTTTGGATTTTTTTTTCTAATAGAGTTAGTGAAAATACTCTCTCGATAGTCATGTTTCAGTAAGATTCACATTTCTTTTTTGTTGATGTCTTAACTGTTCTCTTGGTTTGTTGAAGTGTGAGCTCTCTGGGCACGTGACCATCATCCACTTCCTCACTGTGCATCTCCGGCGTGCAGCACGGCGCCGGGGCCGTGCTTGCGGTCAGCTGTCCTTAGGTGCGCGAGTCCCCTCCCTCCATCCACGCAGGGTGGTTGGCAGGACCCCAGCCGCTTCGTCCAGCCGGCCGCCGGCGGCGGTTGGGGGCAGAGGCGGAGCTGGCTGTGTGGAAGTGCTGCCGGCTGAGAATGCAGGCGCCCTTGGGCTCGCTCTCAGGATGTGCTCAGAGCGGTCTCTGGGAGTGCTGGGGAAAGCCGCAGCAGACCAGCGTGCAGGGCAGAGTGCTAGGCGTGGGGGCGTGCTGGCAGAGTTGGCAGATGAAATTCAGGGTAAATTTCAGAGGAAACGCCGGTTAGTCAGGTGTTGGACGTCTGACCGGGTTTTGTGCAGCTTGTTCGGGAGCCCCGAGTCGGTCTCTGACAGGTGTGTGAGCGCCGGAGACGCTGGGCGTCAGGTTGCCCCATCCACTAAAGGCAGACGCTGCAGGTTTGCTTCTGGGCGGAGGTGGGGATGTTTCACCTGGACTTTTTGTGCCTTTTGAGTTTTGAACCATATGATTGTGTTGCATACCTGTTTGACTGGACGGACGTGAGTTTGAGCAAACTCCAGGAGATGGTGAAGGACAGGGATGCCTGGCGTGCTGCAGTCCATGGGGTCGCAAAGAGTCGGACGCGACTGAACAACAACACATATTTTTAAGGCAAAAGTGCAAAATTTAAAAAAAAACTTTGAAAACCTCTGGGAGAAGCTCTGGTGTGTGTGGTCGGGTTCCTCAAGAGGACTTACTCCGCCTTTGGGCCACGCCAGAGCTGCTGTAGCTTGAAGGGAGAAGGGTGCTCCCGCCCTCCAGGCACAAGCAGTGTTTACAGAAGGGGACGCAGAAGGGTTTGTGTTACGCAGCAGTTGTGGTGTGTGTCCGGCCCCTGAGATGACTGCTTTTGCTGAGGAGAGGGGCGCGGACCCACGAGGAGAAGTCGGCTCCTTGCACATTCCTTGCCTCCATTTCCGTTTCTCCCCATGGCCCCTCGGCTCCCTTCTGTCTCCGGCATCTGTGGCCCCCACTCCGGGTACTCTGGACACACCTGTAAAGGTGTCTCTCTCTCGTGTTACTCCTGGGGAGCAGTGAGGAAGGAGGGGCTTGAGAGGTGGTTTCTGTCCGCCTGTCGGCAGGTTTCTGCTACAGGGAAGTGGTGAGAAAGGAGAGGATGGGGAAGTCTGTAGAGCTCCCTTTCTTGCTGCTGCTGCTAAGTCGCTTCAGTCGTGTTCGACTCTGTGCGACCCCATGGACTGCAGCCCCCCAGGAGTCTCTGCCCGTGGGATTCTCCAGGTGAGAGCACTGGAGTGGGTTGCTATTTCCTTCTCCAATGCGTGAAACTGAAAAGTGAAAGTGAAGTCGCTCAGTCGTGTCCGACTGATAGTGACCCCATGGACTGCAGCCCACCAGGCTCCTCCGCCTGTGGGATTCTCCAGGCGAGAGCACTGGAGTGGGTGCCATCGCCTTCTCCTTTCTTGTTATGTTTCTAAATTCGTGGCTGTAAATGTTGATGTAAAAAAAAGTTTGTATTATCAGGTTATTAGCTCACAAGATGCCCTTCAGAAGCATTCAGAATTTCAGAAGAAAGCATCTGTGCATTTTTCTGTCACCGCTAAACACATTTTTCACATTCTTCTGTTGTTTTCTTTTTAAACGTTGTAATTGAGACAATTGTTCTGGACCACTAATTTGCTTCTTTTGCTTTCTTTATGATTCATTAGTGTAATTCTGTGTGGCCACACTGCAGTATTCTGTTCTCTCCATTTTTAGTTAGTAGCTACTCCCTGTTAACCGGTCCCAGTTTACGGGATGCACACTGTGGACCACGGTCCGTGCTGAGGGCCAGGTGTAAAGAGACCATTTTAGACGCCCTTCTGCGCCGGAGCCCAGGGGTGGGGGTGTGAGGAAGCGGCTGCTTCGGGGGCACGGCACGGCTGACGATGCCTCTCAGCCCGGACTGACCCCAGGGCTGCCCGAGGTGTTGAAAGGCAGCAGAGTAACACGCCCCCGGCAGGTCTGATGGAACTGGCCCGTCCAGGAAGGCCCCACATGATGGATGCCCTGTTCTGAGTCAGTACTTGGAGGTGAAACAGAAAGGCTCAGACGAGGCTTCCGCTGCGGCCGCCTCCCACCGGGATGCCCCGTGTGGGCTCTGTTCGAGGCGAAGTCTATGGAGCCCGGCTCGGTCTCCTCTTCACCCGATCTCAGAATTGCTGCAGTAGCTCGCAGATAGGAAACCTGCCATCAGCCTGCTGCTTTGTGCACTCACAAGTTAGCGACCGTGCTGACGGCTTGCGTGCCCTGCTCCCGGTGTTGGTCTGCGAGAGTTGGGACCATCCTCTGTGTGCTCTGGCGGGCCCATCTCCTGACCCCTTGGTGAGTGGGTCTGAAGTCATTGAGCCTCCGGTGCGGCGGGGACCCTCCAGGCTGCTGTCCGGGCCGGGATCGCGTCCTGATGCGGCCGTGTCGGGGCTGAGGCCCGTCCCCGCCTGGGCACCAGGGCTGGGGTCAGAGTGGCCTGCGCTAGCTGGGATGTAGGGGGGGGTAAGTGTCCGGGCCTCAGTGGGCAGGGGTCTCAGCGCATGTGGTCCCCCTCCCCCTCCTGCTCTACCCCCAGGCAACCCCATCAGGTCAGAGAAGTTCATGCACAGCCAGGGGGAACGTCTCGCGGCTCCAGGAAGTTTAAAATGACACAGAAAGCTCCAGTCTCTGTTTGTGTTTCTCCCCAGTTGCGCTCCATGGAGGTGGGCGCCTCACCGCAGTTCCTACTGGGACTCGGCGCGGTGGCGGCCGGCGGGTGGCGTGGGGCCGCCTCCTTGGGTCTGCCCCTGGACCTGGGAGAGGGCTCGCGTTTCCCCGCGGGCTGTGTGCAGGGCTCATGGGGCAACGGTCAGTCTGGAGGCGCCCGATCTCCTCCCTGGTCTTCATTCAGGACCAGATGGGTCCAGTACCATGTGGTCAGGACGCGTTTTTTATGCGGTAAGCAAGGTTGGTAGGAAGGTTGGTGTTAGTACCTTGTAGTGTAATAAGCAGAAACTGATACGTTCGTGTCTTCATTTGCATTTTGTGCACCCAGTTAAACTGCAGGATGTAAACCTGGGGAGTTCTTTGAAAAGAAACCCTGAGAACTGAGTGGTTGTCTTTTCAAGGATTGCCCGTTTGCTTGTTTCAAATCACGTGGCGAGAGCCTTGTGATTTGACTCGCAGTGAAGCCTGTTCTCCTCCCGCAGACGGTTCTGACTCCAGAGACAAGCCAAAGCTCTACCGCCTTCAGCTCAGCGTCACGGAGGTGGGGACCGAGAAGTTCGACGACAGCTCCATCCAGGTGCGTGGGCGGGGCCGGGGCGGGGCCGTAGAGAGCAGATTGACGGCTGGCGGCGCGGGAGGCGTGAGCGTCGGTCCTCCAGCCCCTCAGGGCCCTGGCCTGCTCGCTTTTCCCCGGGACATGGGGCTGCTTTTATAGGGTGCTTCAGTAGACAGTACAGGCAAGCGCATCCCCGGGGCCCACACGCAACGGGAGGCAGGCATCACTCCCACTCGGCGCGGCGCTCGGGCTAGACTGGGCCAGGTCCTGGGTGTCTGTGAGTGAGGACGTTCGCCCCTCGCCTCTTGGGGCTGAGCTTGGCAGGCCGCGCTCTCTCTGCCCTCATTTCTCAGCTTGGAGCCACGGGGCCGAGGACCCGTGTCCGTCTCCTCCTCCATCCTCCCCACAGCAGAGCACTCCAGTGATCCGTCTGGTTAGATCCATTATCATCTCATAAGCATGCAAGCTCCTGGAAGCTAAAAATAAAAGTTACCTTGACAGTGTTTATTACTTTTTTGCTATTGAGGGAAGTTCCCTGAAACCACCAAAAATCCAGAGTTTATTAGGTTGTATTTATCATGAAAGGGGGACTCCAGAATCTTAAAATTCAGTTTTAAATGCTCTATGCTTGATGGAAGTTCCTTGGATTTTCCTTCCTTCCCAGTTGTTTGGTTCAGGCATTCAGCCCCATCACTGTGACCTCACGAATATGGACGGGGTGGTCACAGTCACGCCGAGAAGCATGGATGCTGAGACCTACGTGGATGGGCAGCGCATCTCGGAGACCACGATGCTGCAGAGCGGGATGAAGGTGCAGTTCGGGGCGTCCCACGTGTTCAAGTTCGTGGACCCCAGCCAGGACCACACGCTCCCCAAGAGATCCGTGGACGGGGGCCTGACTGTGAAGGGCCCCAGACATAAGTCTGGGTAAGAGCACTGGTGCCTTTGAGAATTCTGGAGAGTGTGATCACGCCAGAGCAGATGTGAGTTAGCCGTGGACTGTGTTTTATTGTCTTCTAATTTCTAAAAATTCAGAATTCACCATCTGTGGTTCAGGTTGGGTTTGGGTTCGTTTCAGAGAAGAAGGAAGGAAGGTCTTGACTTCGTCTTGAAATTGGAAGTTGTGGCTGGTTTTTTAAATTCTTTTTAAATTTTGTCTTTTAGCTGATACTTTAAAGCCATACTTTGAGTTACAGTGTTCTGAATCTAGGTAACTAGGTTTTTGTTGGATTTTGTTGCAACGTATGTATCATTTCTGTTCCTAGTGATAAAACACGGTCTTTTTTTAAAGGAACGTAAAGTGTTGTGGCTCCACCTAGTGCCTCTCTGAGGACCTGCGACACGGGCCTGTGGCAGGAAAGGAAACACTTACTGTCTGCAGGCCGGGAGGAAGACGCCCTCTCTGACGGTGACTGTTGTTAGCGAGTGTGCTGGCCCAGGGCTTTACTGCCGGTGTTCAGGCTGGTGGGCGTGGGTCTCGGGCCAGCAGGTGCGCAGCCTGCCCCGTGGTGTCGCAGGCCTGCCCTGGAGCCTCCAGGGCCTTCCGTCTCCCACGTTGTCTCCTGGCGGCTCCTCGGCGGGGGATCCAGCCTCTGCCTGCCCTCTCCTCGCCACGCCTCTTGTCTGCTGCTGGGCTTACTTCTAGGCTTTGTGCCGTCTCTCTTCTGATGGTGTTCGTCGTAGCATCACTGTCACGAGCAGTTCTGTTAGCCGTCTGTGCCCCCGTCAGAGTCAGTCTCAGTCTTGCTAGGATGTGCGTGCGTCTGAGAGCTCGGCCTCCTGCTGCTGTTCCAGCGCAGAGGGTCCTGCTTTGCGGGGCTGCAGTGTCTAGTCCAGTCTAGTCACATCTCTGGGTGAGCCGAGATCGTGTCGGCGTGGTGCCACTGTGAAACTCGATCTCTAGTATCTTTCTCCTGCAAAACTAGTGGAAACTGCTTAGTAGTTGATTATACCGGTACCTCTATGTACATCCATAACTAGGGCAGACTTCTCACTTTTATAAAGATGAGTGTTGTTCTAACATTAAACTGTTACATAAACTTCTAGGTAAGTAACTTGTGTTTTCTTTTTTACACACATCTCTGTATACCTTTAAAACGAGACATAATCCCCATGCCAGTGCAGGTGTGGGGCGTGAACTCAGCATTTGCACACACGTGAGGTGGTCACAGTGCGTGTAGGTGCTGTCCTCGCCATCAGAGGTACAGGAGTTCTTTCCTTGGGATGAGAACACTCAGGACTGCTCTCTTAATGACCGCTGAACTCTGGTTCCTGTGCTGTGCGTTACCCCCTCCCTCTACCCACAAACCTCTGCCTCTGGTCACCACCGGTATGTTTGTATCTATGACCTTGGTTTTTTTGTTACTACTTTTAATAAGATTTTTTAAAATTTATTTTTAATTGAAGGATAATTGCGTTACAATGTTGTATTGGTTTCTGCCACACATCAGTGTGAATCAGCCGTGGGTGTGCGTGTCCGCTCCCTCGGGAGCCTCCCCCCACCCCTCTACCTTGTCATGGAGCGCCGGGCTTGCGCTCCCTGATTCGCACAGCAGGTTCGAACCGGCTGCCCGCTTCCCCTTTGCTGATGCGCGTGTTTCTGTGCCAACTCGTCCCCCCTCTCCTTCCCCTCCCGTGTCCACAGGTCTGTTCGCTGTGTCTGCGTCTCCGTTGCTGCCCTGCAGATAGGTTCATCAGCACCATCTTTCTAGATTCTCTATGTGTGTGTTTTAATATACTGTTGTTTGACTTGCCACTTCACTCTGTACAGTGGGCTCTAGCTTTATCTACCGCAGTAGCACTGACTCAGAACGCAGCCCGTTTGTGGCTGAGTGACGCCCCACTGCATCTGTGCGCCACAGCGCTCTGTTCATCTGTCCGTGTCAGCCAGGTGGTTTCCATGTCCCAGCCATGAACGTCGGGGCACCTGTGTCTTTTCAGTTTTTATCTCCTCAGGATATATGCTCAGTAGTGGGATTGTTGGGCCATGGGCTAGTTTTATTCCTAGTTTTTTTTTTTTTAAGGAATCTCCATCAGTTTACATTCCCACCAACAGTGCAGAAGGGTTCTCTTTCCTCCCCCGCCCCCAGAGTTTGTTGTTTGCAGAGTTTTTGAAGACGGCCATTCCAGCCAGTGAGGTGATGCCTCTTTGTGGTTTTGGTTTGCATTTCTCTAATAATGAGTGAGGTTGAGCATCTTTTCACGTGTTTAATAGCCATCTGTATGTCTTCGTTGGAGAAATGTGTATCCATCCACTTTTTCATTGGGTTTTTTTTTTTGTCCTGGTGTAGAGCTGCATGAGCTGCTTGTATATTTTGGAGATTAATCCTTAGTCAGCTGTTTCATTTGCTATTATTTTCTCCCATTCTGAGGGTTATCTTTTCACTGTGTTTATAGATTCCTTTGCTGTGTAAAAGCTTTTAAGTTTAATTAGGTCCCACTTGTTTATTTTTGTTTTTATTTCCATTCCTCTAGGACATGGGTCACAGAGGATCTTGCTGTGATTTATGTCAAAGAGTGTCCTGCCTGTGTTCTCCTCTCAGTTTTATGGTTCCTGGTCTTACATTGAGTAGAATGGACATCTCAGCTGTATTACTTTCTCCAGTCCCTGAGCACAAGATATCTAGTGTCGTCCATTTATCTGTGTCTTCTTCCACTTCTGTGGTGAATGTCTTAAAGTTTTCAGTGTATTTGTTTTTTACTTTCTTAGTTAAATTTAGGTGTTCTATTCTTTTTGATGCAATTATAAATTGGAATTGTTTTTCTAATCCCTCTGATACTGTTACTAGTGTGTAGAAACAACGTTTTTTTTGGCTCTGTTGTCTTCCTTGCAGCACACGGGTTTCCTTAGTTGCAGCACACAGGGGCTTCTGTAGTTGTGGGACACGGCTTAGTTGCCCCGCAGCATTGCCCAACCAAGAACTGAACCCACACACCACATGCATTGGAAGGCAGCCTCTTCACCACTGGGCCACCAGGGGGGTCCCATACATGGCTGTTGAGTTTTGTCGAACCTTGTGTGTGTGTGAGATGATCGTGTGGTTTTTACCCTTCCTTTTTGTTAACGTGGTGTACCACGTGGATCGACTTGTGAGTGTTGAACCATCTGGCTTTGCTGGGATCGGTCACCGTTATCTTGGTGAGTGAGCATCTCACTATTTTGTTGAATTGGGTCTGCTGATGTTTTGTTGAAATGTTTGCGTCTGTGCTCAGTGGGAACGTTGGCTTGAAAGTCTCTTTTCTTGTGGTGTCCCTGTCTTGTTTTTGGCATCAGGGTGATGATGGCTCATAAAATGAGTTTGAAACTGTCCCCCCACCCTCTTCTATGTCTTGGAATCATTTGAGCATTTGTGTTAACTCTTCTTTAAATGTTTGGTAGAACTCATCAGTGAAGCCATCTGGTCCTGGACTTTAGTTTGTTGGGAGGCCTTTGATTACTGATTCACTCTCCTTTCCAGTGATTAATCTGTTCAGATTTTCTGTTTCTTCATGCTTTAGTCTCGCAAGATTTTGTTTCTGGAGATTTACCCTTTTCTTCTGGGTTGCCCAGTTGGGGCGTTGTTGTTCGTAGTGGTGTGTTCTGATGTGTCCCTGTGTGTTGCCTGTAGTATCTTTGCTTTCATTTCCAGTTGACTTGAGTCCTCTCTCTTTTTTTCTCGGTCAGTCTAGCTGGAGGTTTGTTTTGCTCATCTTTTAAAGGAACCATCTCTTATGATCGTTTCTGTTGTCTTTTTAGTCCCTGTTTCATTTATTTACACTTGGGCTTCATTTGCTGTTCTTATTCTGGTTCCTCAAAGGGTGCGTGATGTGTGTGTGTTCTTAGCTGCAGACTCGGGGTCTCTGTCTTCAGAGCCTTGGTGGTGGGGCACCCCAGGACGCCACAGTTGGTGTTGATGATGTGTGTGGGTGATCGGTCTGGCGCTGTGTCGATGGCCGCGTGCTCGTCACCTGCACCCCTGAGCTCCGTGCCGTTGTGGGCTCTGCCGTCACAGTCATGGCAGAGTCACTGTGCGATTGTTCACATGCCCAGCATGCAGTGCAAACGGGCCCATGCTACACTGGGAAATTAAGAAACTCGCACAATGGATGAGCTCCTTTTCTTCTTTATGCTTCTTTTCAATTTTGTGTTCCTAGTTTTAAAAACTCTGATCTTGAGAGCATTCAGTACATGTTGGAAAAAACAGCTCATAAAGTCAGTATAGTTTTTTTTATTCGTTAGATTCATATTCTGATAGTAAAGTGATTTCTTGAAGATCTTTGCACACTGGGTTATTTAACAATTTGTACTATTAAGAGACTGCCTCTGATCATTTGAGAGCTATTAATTCTGTGGCTGTTTTGTTTTATCTCAACAGAATTGTTCAGGAGACAACTTTTGATTTAGGAGGAGACGTTCACAGTGGAATGGCCTTACCAGCGAGCAAGGTGGGTGCTTGTCCGTCACCGATAGGACCGTGTCCACGTGGCAGGGTGGCAGTGGAGAACCGCTGACACGCGCAGGGAAGCGTGGTGCGGGCTTTGCGGGGCCTGTGTGCGGGCACCCTGTCTCTTGCGGTCCGCGGGAGCAGCCGCAGAGGCCAGGAGCTTGTGCTTTCTCTCCAAGCAGTGTGTCCCAGGCTTGTCCTCTAGGACCAGACTCCTCGCTCAGATCAGGTCACCCCAGAGGTCACGGCTGCTGCGCTTGTGACCTCAGCCTGGTCCCAGCTCCTGGCTGCCCTCTCCTCTCCGCGGGTACCACACTTGCCCGGGACCCTCCTCTCCTGCACTGTGCTTGCTCTGGGTAGCGGCCCGCCACCAAGGAGAGGCCCCCCGCCCCCGACCTGGGCCTGAGACGGCAGCTGTTTCTTTCTCTGTAGTTGCTGTCTTGCCGCTGGTTCCTGGGGTGGGTTGGTTGGTGGCTGGGACACGGGGTCTCTCCACTTCCCTGTCACTGCTCTGTAACATAAAAATTGTACTACATGCTGTTCACCACATGCGGGAAAGTGTCTTCAGAGCAGGCTGTGCAGCCTCGTCTGGGGCGATACGAGGAGTGGGCGGTGCGCTTCGCGCCGTGTAGGTCACTCCCTGCTTGGCGGGCTCCGCGCCTGCGCTCAGTATCCACAGGGAGGGGCACTGAGAAGTCTGGCAGAGAGTTTTGCTGCCATGAACTTTGCACCTGACTGTATTGGTCTGTTCTGATGGTTCTCTGAGCGTCGGTCGCCATCCCCACCGGCCACAGGCTGCTGGCAGTGGGCACTGCTTGGTGGGGCTTCTGTGCCCCACGTGGGTTGCTGTGTGGGCGTCCGTTCCTTGTGTCAGTTAAGGGCAGGAAGTGAGCCCGTTTCTGCACTTAGTTCTTCATCGGGCTTTGCGCTGCCATAGTGAGCTTGCACATCCTTTCTTAAAACTCACAAGTAAACAGAGACCTGCCTCTTCACACCGCGCGTGTGCTCTCTCTGCTGCCTTCTGACCCGAGAAGCGCGTGGGGTCCAGATGCCGTGGGGGCCCTCTCTGCCCACGCCCGAGCAGCTGGTTCAGAGCCGCGCTCTTGCTCTCTGCCCAGGACGTGGGTCTGAGTGCTCGGGTGCGCGGCTGTGGCCCCTCTCCCAGGCCCCCGCCCACATCCCCAGCCACACCGGGTGTCACACACACGGCTGCGTGCTCTGTTTAAGCGCCTGTGTCTCCCCGGCTCAGAGCACCGCCAGGCTGGACAGCGACAGGACGCCGTCCACCTCCAGCACCGCTGAGCGGGGGATGGTGAAGCCGATGGTCCGCGTGGAGCAGCAGCTGGACTACCGCCGGCAGGACAGCAGGTGGGGCAGGGCCCCGTGCCCGGGGCTGGGGGGCACAGAGGGGCTGGAGCAGGGATCCGCTCTCGAGGTCCAGCTGAGCCCTCCGGGATGTGGGCAGAACCTCACGGGTATTTGCTTTTCATGTCACCGAATTAAAAAAGAAAATGCTCAATTAACAATTTTATCTCTCACTTTATACCTCAACCATGTCTAGGTGAAATAGTCTGAATTAAAATGTTGCTATGTTAAATAGGCTAGCTACTCTGTAAAAACAGGAAAAAGGGAATTTTTAGAGGATTTTAATCATTTGGTAATTTTTATATTTAGATGAGCCTAGTCATTTTACCCATATCTAGAAGAAGTGGCATTGAAGCTGCGTGTTCAGGAGTCACAGAGTGCCCACCTGCCCTTTCCCTGCTCCACGGACTGACAAACGGGATGTTGTTTCTTCTTCGGGTTTTGTTCTTGCTTGGATCCTTTGAACAGAGAGCTTGGAGCTTTTCTTACTTCCTTATCTTAGGATTTTTCAGTGTGCAGGACCTTAATAAGTCAGGGTTCTGTTTCCCTGTGGCTAGTAGCATACTTCAGTGTGGGAGGGCAGATGGTTCAGTTCGGTGCTGAGGTGGAAGTAGGGGGCACCGTGTGACTCTCACCATCACCATAAGCATGGACCTCAGATTGTTGACGGAGCCCTTCGGACCATCGCGGTGCAGCTCCAGTAACCAGGGCGTTAGCCAGGGCTGCTCAGGGACCAGTTGAGCGACAGGTTGCAGGTGCAGTTCTGACGTTGTGCAGCAGAGGGCACTGTGCCTCCTAAGATTTTAATGACATTCATCCCAGTAAGTAACGGAGAAGGCAATGGCACCCCACTCCAGTACTCTTGCCTGGAAAATCCCATGGACGGAGGAGCCTGGTAGGCTGCAGTCCATGGAGTTGCTAAGAGTCGGACACGACTGAGTGACTTCACTTTCACTTTTCACTTTCATGCATTGGAGAAGGAAATGGCAACCCACTCCAGTGTTCTTGCCTGGAGAGTCCCAGGACCGGGGAGCCTGGTGGGCTGCCTTCTATGGGGTTGCACAGAGTTGGACACGACTGAAGTGACTTAGCAGCAGCAGCAGCCAGTAATTAAATCTGTAGACTCATATGGGAACTTCATGTTTTTACCTCGTTTTTATTGTCTGCTTTTGGTTGTTATTCAGTATTTTTTTTTGAATTTTTTATAATTACAGTATGAATTATATTGTAATTTTTTTTTTAGCTGTAATAATGAGTAGTCTGCTTTCTGTGTCCATGCTTGTTTTTGGTAGTGTGTTCTAGAGGAAGATGTTCAGGATGGTGAGTTAGTACTATGCGGCGTACCTCCGTCTGCTTATAAGGTGATCGAGATGTATGTATAGTGGTTCTTAGCCCGCAGATATTTGAAGAAGCAAATAACTGAGATGGGGCAGGGGAAGATTGATGGCATAATGTCTTCAGGATGTGAAAAATTAATAAGTATACACAGTTAATAAGTAAATGTAGTACGATAATGCATCAAAATAACCATGTGATGATTAATTGTATGTCAGAAATTATTTTATCTATGAGCATATATCTTAATTAAATTTTTTGCAAGGTCATTTGTTTTGCCAAGACTTTAATTAAACTTTTATTTGAAATGTTACTTTGTTGCTATGAAGACAGTGATGGAAACATGGTTCTTCCCATTTTCAATCTCTTGTTTCTCACATCTGCAGTTTTCTTCACTGGTTTAGTCATAAAATCTGAGAGGCTTAAGCAGTGAATGATTAAATACTAATTTTAGTTAAGGAAGAAATCTTTTTGAATGATTGGATTAACTTTTAAAGTATCATTGACACATTTTTTAGATTTTTCAATGAGAATTAAGTTCCTAATTTGTATTAGATTTGCTGAAGTGATAAAGCATTAAAAAAAATAGGTAAACTGTACCCAGGTTCATGTTGTGGGTATTAGATTGAAAAATAAGCGCTTTGTCTGCAGTTCTAGATGTTTACAAATATGGCAGTGTAAGAAAGACATAGTAAAAATAATTGAGCTTTTGAATTATATTCTAAGAGCATTTTTATACCTGAAGTATGGAGTTAAATCCAAATTAATAAATTAGAGACTGGGTAATAAATTCGGAAGCACATAATTTGGTGAAAAGGTTTTTGTTTTTACTTTTGACATCTATAGTAGCTTGAATGGATTCCTGTTGTATCTTCCCCTTACTCGCCTTTGGTGCATGGAGAAGGCGAGCGTGGCAGGACGAGACTGTTGCTGGAGCTGCTGCGGTTCTCCGAGCCGGCCCGTAGCCCTCTGGTCAGCTGTCTTGGTCACCCTGAGGTGCCGTCGCTGTGCGCCTGGACAGATGCTGACACAGCGCAGCCGAGGGCCAGGCTGGCAGGGACCACCCGTCTGATTGACCAGGAGATGGCAGGTGGTGTCCGGCTGTTAGAGCGTTTTTCCCTCTCGTGTGTGAGAGCTCAGTTTCAAGCTCAGGGAGGTTTAGACTTTCTCTTTCTCCCAGTGGTGTCTTTCACTGTTACTCAAGCCGTTGTGGTAGTGGGCGCCCGGCAGCCCCGTCTCTACAGCGCAGGGCGTCTTCATCAAGAACTGACTCGTGGTCGGGTGTGTTCTCCTGACAGAAGCAGATACTCAGGATCTGACCCGTGAGCAGCTGGGCTGGGATGACCCCCAGTTCCCTCACCCGCATGTTGGAAGAGTCTCCACGTGAAAATGAGCCAAGACTTTGTATGCAATATTGACTTTTAAAAAATAGTTGCAGAATCTGCACTGTCTGTTGGGGCTGTTAGCTAATGTGACCTGGTTTTAAGAGATGGCCACTTTGCTTTTTCAGAACTCAGGATGCTCCCGGGCCTGACCTGATTCTGCCTGCAAGCATTGAATTCAGGGAAAGTTGTGAGTAATTTCAGATTCTACTGGTAGTGAATTATTTCTTATTCCATTTTTCTTCGTCTGAGTTTTCATGGTTTTTTTTTCTTTTTTGAAATCTTTTCACAGCTGAAGATTCATTTTTATCTGCCATTATAAATTACACTAATAGCTCTACAGTCCATTTTAAGTTGTCACCTACTTACGTGTTATACATGGCGTGTCGGTATGTATTGTCCAGCCAGTACAGACCCGACGTCAGCCCTGCGGAACGCACGCACAAAGTCATGGCCATCGTCAACAAGATGGTGAGCATGATGGAAGGGGTGATCCAGGTAAGCGCTGACTTGCAGGGCCGCACCAGCCCATGACTGTGGTGATAACTTTTAAATCAACTAAGTCAGTTGTTTTTTTTTTAACATTTCAGATTTGCTTACATGCTTGACTTTATCTGAATAATTTTTTTTCTAAAGCAAAAGCTACATAAGCAGGATCCAAAATTGTATAGCTTTCAAAGTTGAAATGTAAACCTTTCTTTTGTTTTCTTTCCTACAAAATTTAAGGGAAGGGAAGGTTTGTGTGTGGTCCCATAATGATCATGAAAAAGGCCCTTAAAATCACACTAGGTGTGAGAGGGCATTGAGAATTAAAAAATAATTCACGTATCGTAAAATGAACCGTTATAAAGTGAGTAGCTGGGTCGCATTCAGGGCCCTCAGTGCTGTGTGGGTGCCTGTGCTTGGCTCCACGGGGTCCCCGTCCCTCCCAATGGACCCCTCGCCCACACGGGGTCCCTGTCCCTCCTGACAGGACCCCTCGCCCACCAAGCAGTTCTCTGCATCACCTGCCCCATGGGTCCCTGACGACCACCTGCAGAATCTTTTAGTTGTTGTAAAAAAGGACTCGCTCTTTGATGATGGCCCCACCAGGCTGCTGGTAGTCAGCCTCTGGGTTTCCCATCATGGGCGTAGGTATCGTGAATGTGATGACATTTCTCACTCACGATGAAAATCAGGTTCAACTTCTTTCGTAAACCAGTTTTCAAATTTCAGGAAATTAGCATATTCTCTCGGTAGAATGGTTCGTTTCCTTTATTACTGTTTGCCTGTAGTTGATAAAATTGGCATAACAGTTTTTCACACTTAGAGGTAACTTGAAGATTTAATCTTTAAAGTCCTTAAAAGTAAATTTACAGACTTCTAAAAAAGTTTTCCTAAACCACTTGTCAGCATTATTCAGCTGTGACACTTGAGGTACGTGATCTTAAGCAACACAATAGATGATTTGGTTGCTTTTTTCCTGTCAGGATAGTTGGAGGCAAGCTAATCTTTTCATCCCCTCAGAACTGTCATAGAAGGCTTTTTTAACATTTTCAAAAAAAGGTTTCTCCTGTGTGAGTGGTTAGCCTGTGACTCTGAGGAGTTTTAAGACTCTTCCCCCGAGGGAGGAAGTAGATGAAAAGTAAGCTCCTTCTGTTTGGGCACTATCGAGTCACGCCTGTTATTTTATACACAAACGTGGATTCCCTTTTCAGCTGTTGTTCAGAGCTGGCTTCTGTCTCCCTCGTGCTTGGATTTCAGATTATGAAACTCCCATCAGCAGACACTTCTGATGGGCTTTTCTTACTGGAACTGGCAGTGAAATCACATTATTAAGGCTTTCATACTTAAGATTTAGGTTCAGTGTGTGATTGAAAGAATCTTGAATTTTTAGGGAGGAATTTTAGAATAATTAAAAATCTTAAATTCATAAGAAACCTACTTGCAGAAAGCAATTTGCTCCTTTGTAGTATAGAAATAATACAAGTTTTTGATACATTTTAGAGTTTTCAACTCTTACTGATTTTGTTGGTCTTTCCTGTGTCTCCATCCTTATCAGCTGGTCCAGGGGAATAGACTCTGAAGTCGTGTACCTTTAGGTCGTCTCACTCACACAGTGTTGCTCAGAGATGTTAGGAAGCCCAGTCTTTGTACATCTTTCAAAGAAATCGGTATATTCATTTGGTCATGGCAACATCTTCTATACAAACGAAGTCTAGGAACTCCCTTCGTTTTTGTGCCAGCATTAAGAGGAGGAAGCCCCCCCTTTATGCCCTGTATTTCCCGAGCTCCTCGCAGCCACAAGGAGTGTGTAACGTGGACTAGCGTAACTGAATGTCGTGCCCTCGTGTCGTGCCTTCATGTTAGTGTTTTGATTTTTTTTAACGATCATGACTGTTTACGAGTTTCTTTCTCTCGTTCTGCTTGGTTTCCCCTCGTCTGTTTTTCTCCAGGAAGTAGACCAGGTTGATCAGGTAGGACATACTGCTGGGAGCCGATCCTAGCTGTGTTGGCTTAGCTGAGTTTCTCATGCTGCTTCCATGTCAAAGTACAAAACAACTGGACTGAGGCTCATAACACTCATTCAGCAGCTGGAACATGCAGTACTAAAATCCTTTTTTGACTGTGCAACCTTTATCAGCATTTCATAACTTTTGCTTAATGCACTTCAGTGTGGATATGAAATGACAAAAGTTCTGTTTCTCCTCTTTGTTGTTTATCCTTGGTTCCTATTCTTTGGATCTCATCTGAGGTTGCCTGGCCTGCTCATGTGGTCGGGAGATGACGCGATAGATCAGTACTTGATACCAAGTTGCTTGGTGTCCGTGCCAGTGACTTCGAGTATCAGGGTGGCGGTGGGTAACCATGGATACATGTGTGTGTGCGTCACAGATTACCAGATAAAGTGCAGTCTCCAATTCGGTGTTGTAGGACTGATGGCTCCTTTCCGCACTAATGCCATAAATTGTTGCTCACTACAGCCATGTGTCTGTACCTGAATCCTGAGAAGTTGCAGTGGGCCTTACTGCCCATTGCTGCATCTGCACCCAAATTCCTCTGCAAGTATCTGGTATCTGTGCTCAGTACCCTGGCGAGAATGGGGAGGTACTGGTCTATCTTCGGCAGCTTTTCAGGAGCATTCCTTTCGTGTGTGCTGTTTGTCTGTCCTGTGGCTGCTTACGGAGTTGCCTTCTGTCTGCAGAAACAGAAGAACATTGCAGGGGCCCTTGCCTTCTGGATGGCCAACGCATCCGAGCTGCTCAACTTCATCAAGCAGGACCGAGACCTCAGTCGGATCACACTGGATGCACAGGACGTCCTGGCACACTTGGTGCAGATGGCCTTTAAGTAAGAACCCATGTCTGTAAAGACTTCAGTCATGCTTTCTCTTTAAATCTTCAGAACTCATTTGAAAGATTTTTATTCACCCTAACTGAAGATAGATATCAAGAAGTGTCGGTGTTGTTCAGTTGCTAAGTCATGTCCAACTCTTTGCCACCCCATAGACTGCAGCATGCCAGGACTCCCTGCCCTTCACTGTCTGCTGGAGCTTGCTCACACGCCTCAGGTCCATTGAGTCAGTGATGCCATCCAACCATCTGGTCCTCTGCCGCCCCTTCTCCTCCTGCCCTCAGTCTTTCCCAGCATCAGGGCCTTTTCCAGTGAATTGGCTCTTCGCATCAGGTGGCCATTTGAGTTTCAGCTTCAGCATCAGTCCTTCCACTGAATGCTGCTGCTGCTAAGTCGCTTCAGTCGTGTCCCACTCTGTGTGACCCCATAGATGGCAGCTCACGAGGCTCCCCTGTCCCTGGGATTCTCCAGGCAAGAACACTGGAGTGGGTTGCCATTTCCTTCTCCAGTGCATGAAAGTGAAAAGTGAAAGTGAAGTCGCTCAGTCGTGTCCTACTCTTCTCGACCCCATGGACTGCAGCCCACCAGGCTCCTCTGTCCATGGCATTTTCCAGGCAAGAGTAGAGTGGGGTGCCGTTGCCTTCTCCGCTTCCACTGAATATTTAGGACTAATTACCTTTAAGATTGACTGGTTGGATCTCCTTGCTGTCCAAGGGACGCTCAAGAGTCTTGTCCAACACCACAGTTCAAAAGCATCAATTTTTCAGTGCTCAGCCTTCTTTATGGTCCAGTTCTCACATCTGTACATGACAACTGGTAAACCTTAGCTTTGCCTGTACGGACGTTTGTCAGCAAAGTAATGTCTCTGCTTTTTAATGTGCTATCTAGGTTTGTCATAGGTTTGCTTCAGTGTCTTTTAAAATTTCAAAGCATCAAATGTCTCAGCCTTCTTTATGGTCCAGTTCTCAAATCTGTACATGACAACTGGTAAACCTTAGCTTTGCCTGTACGGACGTTTGTCAGCAAAGTAATGTCTCTGCTTTTTAATGTGCTATCTAGGTTTGTCATAGGTTTGCTTCCAAGGGGAAGTGTCTTTTAAAATTTCATGGCTACAGTAACCTTTCACAGTGACTTTGAAGCCCAAGACTGGATACCATGATCTTACTTGTTTTTTGCCTTTTTTTTTTTTTTAATTGAAGGATAATTGCTTTATAAATAATGATTTGATTTCTGCCATACATCAGCATGAATTAACCATAGGTGTACATATGTCCCCTCCCTCTTGAGATATCTTAGGTTTTGAATGTTGATTTTCAAGCCAGCTTTTTCACTTTCCTCTTTCAGTCTTATCAAGAGGCTCTTTAGTTCCTCTTCACTTTCTGCCGTAAGGGTGGTGTCATCTGCGTATCTGAGGTTATTGATATTCCTCCTGGCAGTCTTGATTCCAGCTTGTGCTTCATCCAGTCCAGCATTTCACGTGATACACTCTGCGTAGAAGTTAAATAGGCAGGGTGACAGTATACAGCCTCGATGTACTCCTTTCCCAATTTGGAACCAGTCTGTTTTTCCATGTCCAGTTCTAACTGTTGCTTCTTGACCCACATACGAGTGAGGTAGTCTGGTGTTCCCATCACTTTAATAATTTCCCACAGTTCACTGTGTTTTACACAGTCAAAGATTCTCTCATAGTCAATAAAGCAGAAGTAGATGTTTTTGTGGGATTCCCTTTTCTATGACTAAATGGATGGTGGCAATTTGATCTTTGGTTCCGCTGCCTTTTTCTAAACTCAGCCTGTACATCTGGAAGTTCTCAGTTCAGGTACTACTGAACCCTGCTGGAAGGATTTTGAGCATTATCTTACTAGTATGTGAGCACAACTGAAGCATAAATAGCTACACGTAGAATGTGTTGGTTTAATGAATTGAGTTTAATTAGGTATGAATCCTGAGAGGAAAACTATTACATAGATGTCGTACGTGGAAAATATTTCTAAACGGTACAGATTGTTTTACCTGTGTGATAGTAGCAGGGCGTCATGCTGAGGTTATTAAAACTGTCAATGTTTTTCAGGTACCTGGTTCACTGTCTTCAGTCAGAGCTGAATAATTACATGCCCGCTTTTCTGGACGACCCCGAAGAGGACAGTCTGCAGAGACCAAAAATAGGTTAGGCCTTTCTCTTTCTGCTTCAGCCCCTCCTTCCAGCCTCTGTGTTTACCTTCATTTTAATATCCGCGGTCTGAGGGGCGCTCGTTTTCAGCATCCGCGGTCTGAGGTGCCATCGATTCAGCACCCGCAGCCTGAGGTGCCTTTGTTTCAGCATCCCGCGGTCTGAGGGGTGGTCATTTCAGTGTCCGTGGTCTAAGGAGCTGTCTTAGGGGCGCTCACCTCAGCGTCCACGGTCTGAGGGGTGGGTGTGATCAGAGTCCGCGGGACGTCCTGCTGGTATGGCGAACCCCCCTGTGTTCCATACAGGAACAGCTCTCATTTTGGGGGCCCACTGGGGCTCTCGGTTGGTGCGGTGGACACTGGCATGTGGCTGGACGGGCAGGTGTCGAGCAGAGCAGGGCGGGCACTGACCACAAGCCCTCTCCCCTCACAGACGACGTGCTGCACACGCTCACGGGCGCCATGTCTCTGCTGCGTCGCTGCCGGGTCAATGCCGCGCTGACCATCCAGCTCTTCTCCCAACTCTTCCACTTCATCAACATGTGGCTGTTCAACCGGCTGGTGACCGACCCCGAGTCGGGGCTCTGCTCCCACTACTGGGGTGCCATCCTCCGCCAGCAGCTCGGGCACGTGGAGGCCTGGGCCGAGAAGCAGGGCCTGGAGCTGGCGGCTGACTGCCACCTGAGCCGGATCGTGCAGGTGAGTGGGGCCGGCCGCGTGGCCCCAGCATCTCTGACTCCCCCGGGGCGTCTCGGCACCTCCCCGGGGTCTTCACGTGCGCTTCGGATGAGACAGTGGTGTACTCGTCTGCCTGGGCTGCTCTCACAAGGTACAGCAATCTGGTAGCTTAAACAAAAGAAGCGCATTGTCTGGAAGTCTGAGACTGAGGTCGGGGCACACTGGTTCCCAGAGGGAGAGCCTGTCTGTAGCTCCTGAGCCTTCCGCTGTGGCTGCTGGTCTCCAGCATCCTGCCTGCGCCTCGGTCTTCAGGAGGCCTCTCTCAGGCCTCATCTCTGCCCCAGCGTCTGCCTTTCATAGGGACCCCAGATCTACTAACTTGGGTTAACTTGATTCCTTCTGTCAACATCCTTTCTCAAGATGAGGTCACAGTCCGAAGTTTACCCCAGGTTTACCCCCTGAGTGTTGGGGTTTCACAGTGTGAATTTCAGAGGACACAGTACAGCCCGTAACAGGTGGCGATCAGCAGAGTAAACACCTGGAACAGTGAGGCGTGTGTCATGAAGCTGCATACCCTGAGAAACTCTGATTTTAAAATGGTTGGTAGCTGGCACTTTAAAAATACGAGGAATAAAATGGATAACCAACAAGGACCTCCTGTGTAGCACTGGGAACGCTGCTCAGTATTCCGTAATAGCCTAAACGAGGAAAGAACGTGAAAGAGGACAGGTTGGTGTGTGTGCCCGAGCCCCTGCCGTGCACCTCCGCCTAGCACATGGCTGCCCGTCGCTGCCCTCGGCCGTGACGCGGAGAGTCAGGGCCACACGCAGGGCGACCCAAGGCAGAAACGTGATGCAGAAAGTCAGGGCTACTCGCAGGGCGACCCAAGGCAGAAACGTGATGCAGAAAGTCAGGGCTACTCGCAGGGCGACCCGAAGCAGAAACGTGACGCAGAAAGTCAGCGCCACACGCAGGGCGACCCGAGGCAGAAACGTGATGCAGAAAGTCAGGGCTACTCGCAGGGCGACCTGAAGCAGAAACGTGACACAGAAAGTCAGGGCTACTCGCAGGCGACCCCGAGGCAGAAAGTCAGGGCTACTCACAGGGCGACCCGAGGCAGAAAGTCAGGGCTACTCGCAGGGTGACCCGAGGCAGAAAGTCAGGGCTACTCGCAGAGCGACCCTGAGGCAGAAAGTCAGGGCTACTCGCAGGGTGACCCTGAGGCAGAAAGTCAGGGCTACTCGCAGGGTGACCCGAGGCAGAAACGTGTCGCAGAAAGTCAGGGCTACTCGCAGGGCGACCCGAGGCAGAACCCTCCGTAGAAACACAGGCGACGGAGAGAACTGTGCACACCCCCTCAGAAACCCATCACATCGCCAGGAAGAGGGCAGGAGCGGCAGAAGGGACGCGGGACACGAGAGCCTGGTCCTCGCGGCTTCACCCGCTCTGGGCTTTCCCGGGGCCTGGAGACTACACCCTGGTGCTCTGCAGTTACGGAAAGGAGTACCTGGAACCTGCTTTGTTATTTTTAGTGTGTGATTTTGTATTTTTTCTCAATCTCTTAAAGAGATACAGTATAGAGATTTCTGCTCTTTTACTTTGATTGAATCAGCTAGTTATTAGAAAGGTCATTACAATGTTGTTTTATTCAGACCTTAGTAATGGTAATCTGGTTATATAAGTGTTTAAAGTTTCTAAGGCTTTTTAAGTGGTTTTTGCACATAAATTATTGGTTCTTCTTATACATACAATTTTAATAAAAGAAGATCCCCTGGAGAAGGAAATGGCAACCCCCTCCAGTATTCTTGCCTGGGGAATTCCATGGACTGAGGAGCCTGGCGGGCTACAGTCCATTGAGTCACAGTCAGATACAACTGAATCTGTGGAGCACACACGAGGTTATCTAACACCTTTAACTAGATGGTGCTTTGAGTCCAACTTGACGCATATAAGTAATGTGAATGGAAATGTATTTTCTTAAAAACACCCTGCATTTGAAAGTCAAATTAGCAAGTTACTTCAGTTTCACAAATATTATATAAAGGGGAATATTTATGAAATACTTTTAAATCATGGTTTTCCTGTTGCTTGTTCATAGGCAACCACTTTGCTTACGATGGATAAATACGCACCTGATGACATTCCAAATATAAACAGCACCTGCTTCAAGTTAAATTCACTGCAGCTGCAAGCCTTACTGCAGAATTACCACTGTGCACCCGATGAGCCTTTTGTCCCTGCGGTAGGTGGGGCGCCGGTCACCACGCATCGCGTCTGTGCAGGGAAAAGGAGAAAAGAATGAGAAAGTTTACGTAGTCATCTTACAAGGTCACTTTTGCTGTTGACGTCTGTAGGAGTTAGGGCGCCATGCGAGACATAGAGACCACGTAAGCGTTTTAAGTAGACGGGGATTTAATGCAGGGAACGAGGTTCTTGGAAAGCCAGGGCAGGGAGTGAGGAAGTTGCCCTCACCCTGAGTTCGGGGCTCAGCACTGTGACCCGAGACCCCAGGGCCCCTCACGTCGGCAGCCAGCAGCAGGGCAGGGCCCCCCTCGAGGGCTGCCTCCCAGAGGTGCTGAGGCGCCTGCCTGGGGAAGTCAGATCCTCACGCAGAGCAGAGTCTGTTATCCAGAGATCTCTCCAGAGGAACAGAGAGCACAGAGAACAGTGCGTGATGCAGCCGGCTCTTCATGAAACACTGCCCGAGCACAGCCCCGCGGTAACAGCAGCTGGGCACAGGTGTCCTGAGAGTCCAGTGTGCAGGGGACCCAATCCCACGGATGGCTTCACCTCCAGTGCTGAGTGTATGCCAACAGAAGGCGGGGGCCAAAACCTGGAACCCACTAACTGTCCCCAGACAGACTGGGTTACAATCCTGAAAGGGGTCCTGACGCGGCTGCATGTTGGGAGGGGGCTGTGACCACAGCCCTGTGGGAGGGTAGAGCCGCGGTCCACACTCTGGGCTTAGGGACACGGGAGGACCCAGGGAGAAGCCTGGGGGCCATGACTTTGAGACAGAGGACAGGGCAGGGATGGCAGCTTCTATGGGGTGTGGTTCTGTCACCTACCTGGGGTGAAGAGGGGGTGTTCACCCTGTGAACTGTCCTGTATGTACATTATCTAGTAACTGGAAGTTCTTAAGCAGAAATCACCTGTAAACCCATCATAAGGCAACAACCTCTACATAACTTGGGAATACGTATTTTTTTAATATTTAACATTGTGTAAACTTTTTCCTGTCATTAAGTAAAAAAATAAGGTTATTAGCAACTTGACGTTTAAAAATGTGCAAGGAAAAAATTATTTTTGAAAAGGAAAAAGACTTATTTTCTTGTGATCAAACAGTTTCTATTTAGAACTACAGATGTTTATTCACAAAGTAATAGTATCTTTAGCACAAACAGAGTGTGTGCCGTGCTAGTGCTCGGTTGCTCCCCAGGCCGGTCTGAGCTGTGGATGAACTGGCTTTCCCTCTGTGAGGCACCCTGCATGTGTGTGTGTGTGTGTGTGTGTGTGGCCACACCCCACGTGACCAAGCGCGTCTGGTCATCACTGGTCAGCTGCGCCGAGCGTCTCCCAAGCCCGCGTCTGTTTTCTGAGCAGGACCTGATCGCGAACGTGGTGGCCGTGGCCGAGAACACAGCGGACGAGCTGGCACGCAGCGACGGGCGGGAGGTGCGGCTGGAGGAGGACCCTGACCTGCAGCTGCCTTTCCTCCTGCCTGAGGATGGCTACTCCTGTGACGTCGTCAGGAACGTCCCCAGCGGCCTGCAGGAGTTCCTGGACCCTCTCTGCCAGAGAGGTGGGTCGCCTTCCCAGCCTGGGCGTCCGCGCCCCCCACATACCGGCAGGCCTGGTGCTCGTTGTGTGTTGATGTGTGTCAGGCCACCCCATGTGCGCACACCCGGTGCACTTCTGGGAAGGTCGGGGCCCGGGGAATGGAGGGATGTGGTCGGTGGTGATGTGGGGTCAGAGCCAGGCGTGGCGCGGCCGCCCGGGGCGCCTCTGCTCACCCGGCGTCACGATCAGGTCAGAGCAGGTGTGCACGGCACCCCGGGCACCTCTGCTCACCGGCCCTGGCGCTGTCCTCTCTCTGGTTCCGTGTGCGCCTGGGGCTCCATCCGTCCTGTGTGTCAGTGCCACCCGAGCAGAGCGTTCAGCAGCGGGGCCGGACGAGCCCTGAGCCCCCCGTCACTCTGACCTTCCACCCGGGTCGCAGCCATGCCGCGTGCCCCCCCCACGGTTGTCTTGAGGCCCGAGTGGAGCCCCAGTGGTGCTGCAGTGCAGGGTGGGCACGTGCGTGTGGTGATGGTGGGCGCACTTGACACAGCTCAGCTCGTTTCCCTGGCTCTGTCTGCCTTCATGTCGTGCGTGTGGAGGAGGACACACTTGAGAGATACTGCGGCTTTAGTTCAGACCACGGCAGTGAGTGTTGCAGAAAATCAAGTCACATCAAGTTTTTGGTTTCCCAGTGCATGCGGAATTAAAGTTTACACCAAGATGCAGTCTGCTGAGTGTGCAAAAGCAGTGTGTCTGAAAAACAATAGACAAATTACTTTATTGCTGGGCTTCCCTGGTGGTCCAGTGATTCAGAGTATGGCTTGCAATGCAAGGGACGGTCCCTGGCTCGGTTCCTGGTCTGGGAATACGCCACGTGCGACGGGGCAAGCAAGCCAGCAGGTTGCCACCACTTCAAGCCCTCAAGTCTAGAATCTGTGCTCTGCAGCAGGAGAAGGTGCTGCAGTGGGAAGCTTGCACACTGCAGCGGAGAGTAGCCCCTGCTTGTTGCAAGTAGAGAAAGCCTGTGCAGCACCAAAGACCCAGTGCAGCCAAAAATAAAATAAAATAAGTATTTTAAAAATACTTTATTGCTAAAAAATGTTAATCACCACCCCTGCGTTCAGCAAGTCTTAAGTCATCGACATTTCAGAACCATGATGATTATGATTCCCTAAAAGAGCGGGAAGAGAAACAAAGTGTAGCTGGTATTTCAGCAAAACTGGATTGAGACAGTGACTTAAAAAAATGAAAGGCTAAAACTAGATAAAATTCATTTATGTCGTTATTATAATGGAGTGTGTTTGTGACATCTTTTTCTCATCTACCATAGACAGCCTCATAACTGTCCTGAGATGCTAGCCAGGTGATCCTTGCTGGGGGCAGGAGTGCAGCGAGGACCCCCGTGGGACAGCCAGGACCCCCGGCGCCTGGGGTGCCCAGCATGCAGTGTGCTCTTCCTAATTGCCAGCTGGTGCTAATAAGACCGCTTGAGAGAAAAGAATTGTGTTTGTGCGTGATACAACTTTGTCACAAAATCTCTGAAAGACCCTGTAAGATCTGACAAATAAGGGATGATGCAGGCTCAGTCTTGTAAACATGTCAGTAGTCCCTGTTGAAAACATTAAAGGTGTTCTTTAAAATGTTCTCATATTTTTGGAAAAAATGTAAATGTGACCTCTAAGGAAATGAGGACAGAGAGGAATGAGGAGGCCCCCTTCCCCGGGATCACTGTTCCCCTGGAGTAAATCACTGATTTTGGGGGCGAGCCTGCTGGCAGGCTTCTACCAAAACTGCCTTCTGGTCCCTCTGACCTTCCCTTCTGTCTGTCAGGGGTTCTCAGCCTGGCTGAGGAGCTCCTAGTCGAGCAGAGGAGATAGATCTGCAAGGAAGCATCTCGGTGCAATTCTGTAATTTCTCATAGACGTGAGGGAGAAAGCTGGGGTGAAGAAGAGAGGGAAACCAGTTTCGCTTTTCTGCTTGGTGTTGAAATTACATTGGACCGAAACAAATAGATTTTAATCGTGAATAAAGCTGATACAAATATTTGTGTACAGGTTCTGTGTTCACATGAACAGGTGATGTTAGATGTCTGCTAATTCACTTCTCAGAGAGAGTGAGGTTACAGACTGAGAGCACGCAGCAGCTCACTAGGGAAGCGCCGTGCGGCCGACGCCTTACGCTGCCCCTTGTTGAAGCTCAGGGCTCAGACGCGGCGGCTTTTCATGCTCACAGCCTGCCTGTTTTTCTCCCCAGGGTTTTGCAGGTTAATTCCTCACCCACGCTCCCCAGGCACCTGGACGATATATTTTGAAGGTGCAGATTACGAGAGTCACCTTTTGCGGGAGAACACAGAACTGGCAAGTATTGTGAGGTGGCAGGCGGACCAGAAAAGGAAACTTGATTCCTTTTGATTTGAAAATACTTGGCTGTGTCTGTGAAGTGTCATCTATAAACAAATGTTGCTTTTAAGAATACGCTTGTTTGGGGACTTCCCTGGTCACCCAGTAGCTGAGACTCTGAGCTCCCAAAGTGGGGCACAGGTTCAGTCCTGGTCAGGGAGTTCAGATCCCAGAGCCCACACAGAGAGGCCAGATGGGAACAATGATGCCTGTTGATACCCACAGTTAAACCTCACACATATTTTTAAAATACATTACTATGGTAATCTTACGGAGAAGGCAATGGCACCCCACTCCAGTACTCTTGCCTGGAAAATCCCATGGATGGAGGAGCCTGGTAAGCTGCAGTTCATGGGGTCGCTAAGAGTTGGACACGACTGAGCGACTTCACTTTCACTTTTCACTCTCATGCATTGGAGAAGGAAGTGGCAACCCACTCCAGTGTTCTTGCCTGGGAATCCCAGGGATGGGGGAGCTTGGTGGGCTGCCGTCTATGGGGTCGCACAGAATCGGACACGACTGAAGTGACTTAGCATGGTAATCTTAATGGGTTTTATTAGAAAAATTTTTCTGTGATAAAAGTGTTTCCTATTTTCTAGTCAATTCTGACTTGTTTTAGTGAAAACGTTAGTTGCTCAGTCGTGTCTGACTCTCTGTGACCCCATGGACTCCAGCCAGCCAGGCTCCTGTCCACAGAACTTTCCCGGCAAGAATACTGGAGTGGATAGCCATTCTGTTCTCCAGGACGTCTTCCCAGCCCATGGATTGAGCCCACGTCCCCTGCTCAGCAGGCTGATTCTTTACCATCTGAGCCACCAAAGACGCCCCTACCCTATCTTAGCTATGTACCAAATCATTTACTAATATTTTGTATCTTAGTGAAAGACTGGCCAGTCCCATTAGTGTTTACTGGCTCATAGATTTTAGGGGAAACCCTGCCTTGCTTCCTGCAGAGAGTTTTAACCTAGAAAAGGAGCTTCACCGTGTCTTAGAAAGGGATGCCAGACCAGAGTTGTCTTTTCCTACGTACACTGCACGTCAGTCCAGAGAACACAGACGAGTCAAGTCTTTCCTTTGGGAACGTCCTTGTTCCATTTCATTCACTGTAAGTGTAACTGACTCCTAGGCCACGCGAGGCTTCGGAGGAGCCCGGCAGGTGTGGCTGCCTGTCTGGCAGGTAGTGGTGGAGGGGGCCAGTGTGTTCCGTGCGGGGGGCGTGGTGGCCGTTCGGCCCCCCGGGCCAAGGTTGGGGGCTCTTGGCTGTGAAGAACGACCACGAGTCTTCTGGAGCTTTAGAAGCGTCCTGTGGTGACCTCCTGAATTATCCATCGATCACTCAGAACCACACCTGGTTCTCACCTAGTTTCTAAGAAGACAGGTCATGTGAGGAGGCAATACTTAAACGTAAGGCAACGGTGGACGTGTGTTTTGTTTATTAAATCCAAAGTAGTTGTTTTTGCTCAGTAGAAAAACTGAGCAGTTTTGTTTTGCGCTCGAGCATCTCCACACTTGGCTTAGCTGGTGATTGCTGTTACACCAAGTAGATCACACTTGACTGTCAGCACAGTGACTGTGCCACGCATGCCCTTTATTAGCTGTTGTTGAGCTAATAGCAGCAATTTCTAGTTTCCAGATTTTATAGAAAAGCAAGCACCTTGGATGGAATCACTGATTTTTTTTTTCTATCTTTCTAGTTTATTTATGGATCCCTCAGTCGATTTTAGGTCCTGATGCTTTGTAGAAGCTTTGTCACCTGATCTTATTTATTTCCCTTAAAATATTCTCATACAGACTTTGGTTCCAAATAAACAAGCTGTGTGTATAATCACTACTTTTTGGCAGTGTGCCTTCATACTTACGTATATGATTAACTAAATTCCCAGTGTGTGGGCCTGGTGATATTCTTCTTTTGTTAACTTGTTCACGTGAGGCAGGATGTATGTAGAACGTGTGACTTCTGTGGATGGCTTCCCTTTCTCATTGTGGATCTGTTGGGAACTGGCCTTATTGGACACATACTTCATCCCTTCCGGTTGACCCCCCACCACAGGCTCACACAGGCACGCTGAGCTTTGGGCCCGCTGCCTGAAGGCTGAGGCAGTGTATTTTTGCTGTTGAATTTTCACAAGATAGGTTTGTGGTGGCTCAGACGGTAAAGAGTCTGCCTGCAGTGTGGGAAACCCGGGTTCGATCCCAGGTTTGGGAAGATCCCCACAGAAGGAAATGGCAACCCACTCCAGTACTCTTGCCTGGAAAATCCATGGACAGAGGAGCCTGGCAGGGTACAGTCCATGTGGTTGCAAAGAATTAGACACGACTGAGCGACCTCACCGGAGAAGGCAATAGCACCCCACTCCAGTACTCTTGCTTGGAAAATCCCATGGACAGCAGAGCCTGGTAGGCTGCAGTCCATGGGGTCACGAAGAGTCGGAGCAACTTCACTTTCACTTTTCACTTTAATGCATTGGAGAAGGAAATGGCAACCCACTCCAGTGTTCTTGCCTAGAGAATCCCAGGGACGGGGGGAGCCTGGTGGGCTGCCGTCCATTGGGTCACACAGAGTCCGACACGACTGAAGCGACTTAGCAGCAGCGGCAGCAGAGCGACTTCACTTTTCACAAGATAGATGCGAGAGCATCTTTGTTATATTATAACTGTCCTCCCCTGTGTAGTATAGAGTAAGTTTAAGTTTCCTTAAAAAATGTCCAGTAATTTTGTTTTAAAAGATAATAAAGTAAAATTGTAATGTTGTCTTTAAGACCAAGTTTTTCTTACATGGTGGTGATGCCAGGGTTGTTCTGTTTTGTAAATTAAGGTGTTTAAACAGCATGTAAATATTTAGCGTTTGTGGTGATTCTCTTGATGGCTCTGGAGTCAAGAAAGAATATGGTATTTACTTTACTAGGTTACCCCGTCAAGGCTTGACTTTTACTACTTCTGTTTCCTCTTTGGTTTCAGCCCTCCGTAAACTTCTCTCTTCATCCCTAGGCACAGCCTCTGCGTAAAGAACCTGAAATCATCACTGTGACCCTCAAAAAGCAGAACGGAATGGGCCTTAGCATTGTTGCTGCAAAGGTAGGATGGGGTTGGGGCGTGGGCTGCCGTCCTCTGTCCTTTAAGCCTGAGTCAGCAGCGTGTCCAGTTTGATGTCTAGGGGCCAGGCGTGGGAATGAAGTGCTGTGTGCATGGCGTTCTCGGGGTACTGGCTCCAGAGCCCGTGCGTGGAGGGGCCGCTGGGCCCCTGTCCCCCAGCAGGCTTGGGCTGCAGGGGGCCGCTGGGCACCCGTCCAGACGAGTGGTGTGCTGGGAGCTACAGCGAGGGAGCAGTGCCCCAGTCGTGTCGGGGGGAGCAGAGGGGGAGAGGGGGCTTCTTCCCTTTTAAAGACACTCGGTTTGCGGGTAGGAGCTTGCCCCGCAGAGAGACGAGGGTTTGAAACAGCAAGGGGACGGGTGGGAGCCGCGATCTCAGGGCAGGGCGTGTGGGAGGACTAACATGCCAGGCCTGGAGCCGGGGCCGGAGCGTGGCAGCAGGCGTGCTCCAGGGCACGGCGGCCCGCCCAGGCAGTCCCGGGCCCCATCCAGGGCCACCTGGCCCAGTCCATCGGCTGGGACTCGAGCCGACCCCTTCCATACAGGTCCTGAGCGTGGTGCTCGGGATGCCGGAGTGGGTGGGGCGGGCGGGAGCAGGCAGCTGGCCTGGGGGTGTTTTCCTGTTTGCTTGTGTTGGATATGAGCGTGTGGAACCCAGAGGGCAGGAGGCAGAGATACAGACTTGTGTTGGCTTACAGGTGCTGTAAAGGAAGTAACTCAAAGACTGTGCCCTGGTAACTGGGTAGCATGCCGTTCTCAGGCATGAAGGCATATGTTAGAGTCTGTTCATCTGTGGGCTTGACTGCTTGACCGAATCTGCTTTTCTCCAGCTCAGTTGTGGTTTCTCTGGGACTTGCAGGGAAAACAGGTTGTGTGCTTACACATGTTGCGAAGCGGCGCCCTACTGGTGCCCTGCGTGGGTCTGTGCCGATGGCCACATCCTCCACGGGGGCTCAGGCCCACCCTGCACCCCCCGCTGGGCAGCCATGGAGCCCTGGGCGTGGCCACAGCTCAAGCCCCGGGAGAAGGCTGGGGGCCTTAGAGCTGGTCCCCGAGGTCACACGGTCCCATCGGCCTGTGTTGGATTCACCCCGTAGCCCTGACTGGAGTCTGGGGGCCTTGTTTTTCCCTGTGAGCTGTCTGGGCCTTTGTGTCAGTATTTGGCTCTGTCCTCTGCCTTCCCAGTCAGCCTGTGGCTTCAGGGCCATGCGCCTGGAGGGCTCTGATGTCAGCCTGCCGGCGCCCCTCCCGGCTGCGGCCGCTTTATGGAATCCAGATGCCGTGGCTCATCCGCGCCATCCACGGTGGAAGCCTGCCGGGGGGCTGGGGGGGTCAGGGTGCTGCCTCTCGTTCAGCTGAGGGCCGGCATGGCGCTTCCTGTTTAGTTTGGATTTTTAAAATAGAAACTGTTTCCTCCTTTTTATTTTTCTAACTCTTTTTAAAGTTTAATAAAGTACAAAGTAAGCGAGAATCTGAGCTGCCTGGTTACGTAAGAGCCTGAGGTTGCCTGGGCGCTGGTTGGAGTTGCTCAATGCCCTCGGTGGCCAGTCTTCAGAGACCAGCTGTGTGTTGGCCGTCGCCACTGCGGGGACCGGGCAGTGGTGTTCCGCCTGAGAGTCCATGTGCCCGAGAGAGATGTGGTTCTCCGTTGTCGGGAGAGCAGAGCCTGTGGTGAGTCTCCTCGGGGCCCCGGTGGCCGCTGTCCTCCCCGTGAGCTGCTGCAGCCTGTCGGTGACGCCCCGGCTCTGGGAGCTCGTGCTCACACCCTGGGGTGCTGCTGCTCTGCAGCTCCATGCCGCGGCTTCTCAGGGCTCTGGAAATAAGAGGCTGCTCCATACTCTATGCAAGAAAAGGATGGACTGTGGTGGTGGACACTGTTGGAAACAGTGGTCACGACTGTAGGACTGCTGAGCACAGACACGAGAGTGGCCACAAGGCAGGACGTGGGCCGTCCGGCGGTGCTCACTGCGCGGGTCTGTTCTGAAGGCACGAAAATGACAGTTCGGAGGGCACTTATTAGGAGGCTTTACTGTTTTACGTAGAAATGAACAGCTAACTGAGTCTTGGCTGTGGTCTAACTGTATGTAGTGTTAAGTTTTAAAATCTTTAGTTAGCTTAAAAGAGGTGCTGTGCCTTAGAAAGGAGACGGTGAAAGCAGTGTTCACGGACGTGTCGCCTCCTCACTGCTGGACCGGCGCGTGTGAGCCACGCTCAGTGCGCGAGGCTCCCGGGCCTTCGTGTGCGTCCTCGCCGCGAGCCGACGGGAGCGACCACGTCAGGACCCGGGAGGCGCTCGGCTCCTTCCCCGGAAGCGCAGGGGGTCGTGTGGCGTCCCCACACGGCTGTGCTGCAGGTCTGGACAGTTTGTTTCTGTCCTCACAGTGAAATGTGTGAAGGACAATGTTCTTCGCTCTCTGCAGTCGTGGCTTCAGTGCACGTTTCTCAGGTTGTCTGGCACACTGACTCAGTTGCAGTACTGAAACAGTGTCACTGGAACAGGAATGCTAGTTCCTGAAGCAGAACCTCCTTTCCCTTGGTGGTTCCCGTAGAAAAAGATGGTGTGGGGCGTCCGGGTGCAGGGCCGTGGTGGGGGGCCGCCTAGGGATGGTCCAGAAAGCCCAGCCCCACCTGGCGCCCTCAGCCCTGCCTGGGGTCAAGGCTCCCCACACCAGCACACCTGCCTGGGCGTCTGTGTGCAGAGGCCTGCGGGCCACCGGCATCACCTCTGTCTCGGAGCCCCAGACGCTCTGAGACCCTCGGGAGGCTGCACCTTCGCTCTGGAGACCCCTTCTTGCACCCTCTTCTGCCTGCACCCTTCAGGACCCCACGGCCCCCTGCAGCCCATCTGGGGCCCCGGCATCAGAGGCTGTGTGGTTTGCTTCCTTTATCTCATGGAGAATGGGAAGATAGATAACACGCTGTGTCCTCTGTACTGAACATAAACAGGAAACTGCACAGCCCTGACCTTCCAGGCAAAGGGGCGCTCACCTCTCGGGGCTGTTCAGGTGGCCAGGGTGGGGAGTGTCCTGGGCCTGGGTTTTGACACCGATTGTCTCAGAAGTAAGGTCACTCCTAGCAGAGAGCGCGAGCGCGGCGGTGTCGTTGAACCTCTAGTCTGAACCTCAGTTGTTCATGAATCAGAACTCTTGTCTGACTAGAAGCAGCGGCTCCAGACCCCGAGGAGGAGGCGGCGGAGCATTGTCTTGACGGCCTGGCCTGATGAGTTTTAAACACGCCTGGCTCTTAGGTCATCCTGCCTGTTTCCACGCCTGGGAACAATAGGCTGGATTCATGCTCTTTGGCTGGCAGCTCTGTCTTCCTTCTGCTGCTGCCTTTTTTTCCATTTTGGATTGTGTTGTAATGATGTTTTTATGCTGTTAGTCACATCACACTCCCACGCTCGGTCGGAAATTGCAGCTGGAATGTTGGGAGCGTGGGCTTCCTCTGACGGAGCCTCTGAGCGGGAGGTGAGCGCACCTGCGCTTCAGTCTTTCCCAAGGTGCCTGAGAAGGTAGAGTGGCGGCCGCCTGCAGACTCGCGGCTGTTCCCTTGGAGCGCAGGGCAGCTGCCCGAGAGGTGCGCGTGTCGTCTGTGCTGGGAGGTGCGTGTGGCTCTGCCGGTGTCCGGGCGCCCCTGCCAGCCCCGCCGTCCCTGCGTACCTGCCTCGGGTAAACTCAGGTGAGGTGCCGCCCTCCCCCTCCCCCTCCCCCTCCTCGCAGACTCCTCCTCGGGCCTCCTCCTCTCCCTCCTAAGGGAAAGGAAAGCAGCTCCCAGATGCGTTTTAGGATGAAATCCTGGGCTTACACAGGCGTGCCCCTCGTGCTTCACCGTGGCTGCCTGCTCGGGTCCGAGGTCTGGCCCCTGGCCTCCTCCTGTGCCCTGGCTGGTGCGTGTGGCCCCTGGGCGCTCTGTCCGAAACCACGTCCCACGGCCTGGAGGCTGGACAGCGGCTACAGGGCTGCGCTGCCGTGTTACCCTCAGTAGCGCCTCTGGGAGGGAAGACTTGATTTTGGTTTTTAAAAATGTACTTTTAGTATTTAAGTGGAATTAAATTACAAAATGGTATCCAGTGGAATTTGCCATTCCTGATACATGTGGAATATATCACCACTTTTCAGAAGGTAGTTTTAAAAAGGAATTTGATTTGTCACATGGAGAGTGGGTAATTGTGAACAATGTTTCTTTTCATTTTGATTTCATAAATAACAAGTAGACCCATAGATAAGAATACAAATAGACCAAAAATACAGTAATATTTTTTCAAATCCCAGCTTAGATATCTTTAGGCAAGTAGTTACTGAAATTTTTTACACTATGCATTTAGTTGTTATACTGTAGTTAACTCTTCTCATGGTTGGAAATCAAGGTGTATAATGTTAGCATATATGTTGTGTTATGGGAAGATTTTGTTTTTACACAATTATCTGCATAATTACAGATTTATTGTTAGTATCTGTGGTTACTGATGACATAGGTTTACTATGAAAAGCTTAGTTTGGGGGCAACATCGTCCTGTAACTCAGGCCATGTAGGTAAATCAAAATTTTCTATTAACTGCATTAAAAAAATAAGGGAAACTGAAATCAGCAGTGTGTCTCCGATGCAGTTGTGATTTCCGTGTCGTCACTATATGTTGCTGGTGAGACACTGTAGACTCTTTCTACTCAGTCTTTGGAGTTGGGAGGACTTTGCTCTGGACTCCAGTTTCAGTTGGGACGCACCCGCCCCAGCACCCGCGCTCTGGCCTTCCTGGCTGCCAACACCAGCGCTGACACAGCTTCGCCAGCATCAGGATCTCATGGTCCTCTGCTGGCTGTTGGTCGGTGCTTAGGTAGTTCATCTTTATGTTCTCTTAATGACAGGTGGGATGCCTTGATTTAGCAGCAAGAAGGTGTAATTTCTGGGCCCTATTTTTATGTGTTAATTTAAAAAGTAGGGTTACCAGCAAATGAATTTTAATCATGTGTATATGTAAATAGAAGAGGAACTTAGTGGAATTTGTTTGATACTTTTTAAGTTCAGTCTTACTGGACTAGTGTGTACATTATTATATAGAAATAGGACATGAGTGGTTTAATATTTCTGAAAGTAATTTTGTTTTGTTGAATTTTTTTATTGCAGTCGGCAGTGTTTTTATTCAGATGAAATGGGGCTGGTGGCAAGAGAGCTCCGTAGTGTTGAGGAGCGCCTGTGTCTTGGTTTCTTCCAAGAGCTGACCTGCTCCCAGTTCAGACGGCGGTGGGCAGGGGCCAGGCAGAGCTCACCAACTCTGTCCCCTGAGTCCCGGGGTCGGTCTAGTCCAGCCTGCCCTGGCCAGACTGAGGCGCTGGGTCACCTTAGCCAGGCACTGGGTCAAAGGTTGTGGCCTTTGGGGTTGAAAGGGTTTAATATGTGTACTGTCGATTTAATATATGTATTTGGGTTGGCTAAAAAGTTCATAGTAACTTGCAGAAAAACCCATGACTTATCTGTACGCTAGTTGCATTTACACATTTTTATGGTCACTTTATAACTGTGAGCTACACGTGAAATACGTGTAAGACTCAAACCGGCAGAGACAGGCAGAGCCTGGCCAGAGAGGAGGGTGCCCCCCAGGGACAGTCACTCTGCAGAATCAAGCAGGTGTGCGGGCCTGGTGACACGCTGGCAGACGTGAGTCACACAGAGAGTGTGCACCAGGTAAACAGTGTGAGGCTGAGCCCACATGTGGAAGGCTCAGATGTCAACCAGAGGTTGGACACCTCTTAGAATATTACCCTACCCCCAGGAGTCTTTTTAAGCAATCATATTTCACGGTGCTTTCTCAGTGACTTTTTATTAAAGTCAATTTTTATGGCCAACCTTAAATAGACCTTTTAGATGCTGGTGGTCTTTTGAATTGAGGTCCTTTTTTTCCTCAGATGTAAATCTTTTGTCACAATGACATATAAACTGAACTTATTTGGAATTAAAAGGAATGACCATCACTTAGAGTTTAGATAAATTCCCATCATGTAAGAAAGCAGTGTTTCTCATCGCTTGGGTGCTGTCCCTCGAGGACGGCACAGGGTGTCACGGTCAGAAATGCTCAGGGTTCTCACTTCTGCACCAGGAGCTTGCGGTGTCGTCAGTGTTGTGTCGTCAGCTCACCGATAGTGGATTATCAACTGGTGTGTTCATTCAGGTAGCGTCTAGATCGACCACGTTGTCCTGGCCTGACGACAGGGGTTTGGGAGCTCCCCTGGAAGGAGCGGGGTAGGGCCCTCTGTACCGACTTCAGGAACAAGGGAGGTGCCGTGGGAACATGAGTGAGCCGGGGCGGCGTCGTACCTGGGCAGGTGGGGTGAGTGGGTGGGCAGGTGAGCCCAGGAGGCAGATGATCAAAGGATTTGGGCTGACCTGTTGCATCAGAAGGTCATTGTGTGTGGCAGGAACGTGGCTGAGGGGTGGAAGGGGGCACGTGGTGGTGTGGTGGGCCTGCACTTCACATGGGTGCCCCATGCAGGAGGCTTCTGCTTGCTTACAGGCAGCTGGCCACCTCTCAGGGTAGGGGGCTGCCTGCAGGAAGAATTTCTTAAGGCAGCTTGGATAGAGGAGCCAGCGGATCAGTCTTAGGAGAGCGTCCGGGTCTCGCCAGGATTGTTCTGAAATTTACAATGTAAACTAATGCTTGTTTACAGATGTGACTTCAGTCAGATTTTTCATAAGGCTGTCAGATATCTATATTACAGGATCTGTTGTTGGCATATTTAAACTTAGATTTATTAAATTGTATATTGCATGTGACGTGTGGTAAATTATCTACTTAAAGACACGATAGGGTTCAGGCTGTGTCACTGCTGGCCGCGGTCCATGCCGAGTCCGCAGAGTGGAAGCGTGTGTGTTGTTCTAGAGTGGCGTGTGATGGCTGGTCTGAGTGGAGCGGTGGGAGCGGGACATGGGCGTGGAGTGCGGCCTTGGGAGCTGGGCGCTGCGACGCGCGGACGCCTCACGGATGGACGTTTAGCAAACGTACGCTCGCCAGGCCTCAGTTTGTTAGTGGACAGGACTGGATTCCTGCTGTCTGCTGTGTCATTCCATTTTGTGATCTTAGATTAAAGTTTTCTTATTACAGCTGACCTAAATAAATGAAAAATTTCCTTTGTTAATAATACTTTTATAAAGTATACCAGAAATGGGGGAGGAAGTCTTGATGTGATTCTTTTAAAATATTCATTCATATTAAAATATCCATACATATTGAAAGTGTGTATTTGATATTTCTTTTACAGCAGCCTTACTAAAAATACTATGTTGCTGGTATTACTGCTAGGGATTTCTTAAGTCATAGATGGTGGTAATTGATTATCTCATTTAAGTGCAATTTTTATTACTTAAATTACAAGGACAGTATTGCACTCCCCAAGACTAGTGCTTATGGAAATGTAGTCTGTTCATTCACACTGAAAACTGGGAATCTGAAGTTTAGAAATGTTGCTTTTCTATGAGTCAGATGGAGAACAGAAGAAAAAAGTAATTATGCATTAAAAGCCTTAAAAAAAAATCTGGTTTAGTTATAAGGGCATAGTGGCAGGAAAAGAGGGATTTTCGGGGACCCATCAGAAACAGTGTCTGACGGGCACAGAGAAAACCGCCTGAGCCTGAGCTGCGTCGGAGGCGGGGTGCTGTCTGTTTGCATGTCTAAGGAGGTGGGGCGATGCAGGAGTTCTGTGACTGTTGTGGGATGAGCTGAATTAGGTAACGAATCATGGATTACACAGAAGCACAGAACAGTGTGGAAGAAGCTGTATGATCAGGTTGTGTGGGAGGTGGGCCCGAGGGGCTGCCCTGGAGGTGGTTCTCCTCAGCCATCTGACCCTGAGCCCAGCCCAGGTTCAGGGAAGACCATGCTGGTGTCATTGAAGGTGGTTGGAAGCTGTGTTTGTTGACTCTTGGGCTAAGAGACGGGCTAAACTTTAGAAAGTTACCTTTATTGAGTGATTGATTCATCGTGCGCTCAGTTGTGTCCAACTCTTCCTGGCCCCATAGACTGTGGCCCCGCAGAACCCCTCCAGGCTCCTCTGTCCATGAGACTCTTCAGGCAGGAACACTGGAGCGGGTTGCCAGTCCCTCCTCCAGGGGATCTTCCTGACCCAGGGATCACACTCGGGTCTTCTGCATCGGCAGATAGATTCTTTACCACTGCACCACCTGGGAAACCCATTGAGTGATTATACAAACACGTGTCTAAACGTGTGTGTGTGTGCGTGTGAAACCTCAACTGTACCCCCAAAGTGCAAGTTTTCCCAGGTACCCCAGTAACTGCGCGTGTGGCAGAGGGGCCCAGCCCGGAGCACAGGTGGGGGCACTGTGTCGTGTGGAAGGACCGCTGCGTCCTCTGGGGGGCACTCGTGTGTCTGGACCAGACAGGAGACGAGTGACGAGGTCCGGGCAGACGTACAGACTGACAGAGACAGGTCTTGAGGGGAGGAGTCGGGAAAGCCAGGCGGGACCCGGGGGCTGCGTGGGGCGTTTATGGAGTCCGTTCGCAGGTATGTAGGCACGTGGGTCTGGGATGGAGTTGCGAACCTGGCTCTCGGGGGGCGGGGGGTGCTGTCAGCCTCACAGCAGGGTCTCTGCTCAGTCCTCCCTGACCAGGAGCCGCCAGTCGGTCCTGGACCCATTCTGTTGACCAGAGAGGAAAGGGAGTGTGTTCAGGTGGAGACTATGGAGTTCCAGGGCGTTGTAGGAAAACGTGTCCAATAAGTCGTTTATCAAACTGTCTTATAACTTTCTGTGATACCTTATATTGTTGCTTTTGTGGCACCATAGGTTCACAAACCAAGAAATACACTCAGCTGTAGGAAATCGACAGAAACATCCAATGACATTTCATACCTATGCACGCTTCCTCTGGACGGGGGCTTGTAGGTTCAGGACTTCCTTAGCATGACTGCACACGACCCTTAAATGGAGGCAACACGGAGTATTTTCTCCATAGTTGTCTCTGTTGAAGTCCCTCTCATTGTTTACAACAGAAAGATTTTTCTTGTTTTAAATTTTAAACTGTGTGTGCAGAAAGAATAGGGCCTCCCAGTGGCTCAGTGGTCAAGAATCTGCCTGCTGTGCAGGAGACCCAGGTTTGATCCCTGGGTCAGGAAGATCCCCTGGAGGAGGGCATGGCAGCCCACTCCAGTATTCTTGCCTGGGGAATCCCATGGACAGAGGAGCCTGGCGGGCTACCGTCCATGGGGTCACAGAGAGCTGGACACGACAGGGTGACTGAGCAACAACAGCAGTGAGAGAGTAAGGGTGTGAGGGAGGCGGGTGAACACTGGACACGGACCCCTGGGTGAGCTGCTCGTGTGCTGAAGTGATGATTGCACGTGTCTCGGCGCAGCTCACCCACTGGGAGAAAGCGCGTCCCTGCCTTCAGGGTGGCGGGTCTGTTGTGGTCCGTCGGCTGACTGGTAACTGACTGAGTTTTCAGGAGTGAAAGAGAAGTGAAAGCGAAGTAGCTCAGTCGTGTCCGACTCTGCGACCCCACGGACTGTCCTACCGGGGTCCTCTGTCCATGAGATTTCAGGAGTAGTTTTTCTTTATCTGAAAACAAAGCAGGTACATTTCCTGTGAGTTTCCTTTTGTTTGCCTAGGTGTTCATTCTGTTAACACAGTTTCTGCATTTCTAATTTTCATGGAAAAACACGAGCTGAGAGTTGTACTCCAGTCACCTATACACAGACTTTATTCTTTCTCCTGTGTGTTGCGTTTCTCACTGTGTTTTCAGCGTGGGGTTTTTCCTTGTCTTTGTTTAGGGCGCTGGTCAAGACAAACTTGGGATTTACGTCAAGTCCGTTGTGAAAGGAGGCGCTGCGGACGTGGTGGGTATACGTTCGTTACGGTGGAACCCCCAGTGTGCTGTGTGTTTGTCCAAAGCCCAAGTCTGAGTGTGCTCACCGCTGGCCTCCTCCTTCCCTTCTCCCCCGCTGTCGCCCCCTCCTCACCTGCCCACGCCTTGGGGTGCTCAGGACGGGCGGCTCGCCGCGGGTGACCAGCTGCTCAGCGTGGACGGACGGAGTCTGGTGGGACTCTCTCAAGAAAGGTACTGTTTATTTATTTAAAGATGATAGTGTGCACTTCTGGGGGTAGTTCGCATTAAATTTTGGAATTAGAAGACAAAAAACCACGCTGAAAACTGTGCCCTCCTCCTTCAGAGGAAAGGACTTAGCAGAGTGTCTGCTTTACTCTGAAAGGCGTCCTTGCCTCCAGTGCGTGCTGCCATCTCTGCAGGTCGCCTCGCTGTTCTCAAGACAGCGAGAGGAGCTGTGTGCAGAGTTGTCCTCAGGGGCAGGACGCCTGAGACCCCAGCTCAGACTAGCCGGGGGCCACGGGGTGCAGCCTGCTCTGACCCTGGCCTGCCCTGGGGACAGGGGACCTGCCCACACTCTCACCCTTGACCTCTCTTCCCAGGGCAGCAGAACTGATGACAAGGACAAGCTCCGTCGTGACGCTTGAAGTAGCAAAGCAAGGAGCCATTTACCACGGCCTCGCCACCCTGCTCAACCAGCCTTCCCCTATGATGCAGAGAAGTAAGGGGGCAGAGGGGCCGTCTCTTCCCGGGCCGCGCCTGCCTGCCACGGGCCGGGCAGCCAGCGTGACCTCTTCCAATACGCAGACCCTTCGAAGCAGGCCCTGTTGTGTTCATTGTCCTGATTGTAGAGAAGGGCGTGAGGATGAGCGCCCTCGAGCACAGAGCCCGGGATCGCAAGCTCATGGGTTCCCAGGGCCCAGGCTAGGTGTGGCCAGCCAGCCTTCAGACATGGTGTGAATTTATTTGGTTCCCCAAGAGCCCCTCACCTCTCCTGCACAGGCCTGGTGACTGTGGGGGACCCCAGTGTCCCCCATGCCAGCACTCAGGGAACTCGGTCTATAGTGAGTGGAGGAATGATTTTTCAGCTCTGACAGGCAGACACAGGATGTGAGTCTCCAGAGAACAAGCAGAGTTCTCTCCTGAAGGACTGTTTATAAACAGTTAGGTCCGGCTCACATGCTCTGAGACAGGACATGATTGTTACAGGGCGAGGCCACTGTAAGAGGTCAGTTTTTGAATAATAATTTGCTGATAAGAATCATGGTTTTGTAGGTACATCAGAAACCTCAGAAAAAAGTCAATATAAATGTCAGGCTTTTTAAAGAATTAGTTCAGAAACCAGGGGAAAACCGTTCTGACTCCCATTATCTTAGAAATTGCTGTCTACTTTGCATTTCCTTGGCTCACCATAGGTGAGCAGGTTGGTACCCTGGGCAAGCCCGGGGCCTGGCCTCACACTGACCTCATCCGGGTTGCTCGAGAGCCTGGGCTGCTGCGCATGGAGATGGGCAAGAGGCACGGCCTTCATATACGGCACCTTTTTTTTTTTTTTTTTTGCTTTTTTCATAGCATAATACTTAACGTATTGGTGTTTTGATTCCCAAGTTTATAGTCATTTAAAAGAAGCAAGCTTGATGATGAATTAGGAATCACTGAGAGAACGCGTTGGAGCCAGACGTCAGGGCTGTCAGGTAGCAGGATGGCAGAGTAAAGTGTAAGGAGTGCGTGACCACAGCAGATGAGAGCGGCTCAGGAGGAGGACACCCTGAGTGAGCGAAGAACTGATGCGGGTTTTACAAGTGCGGGAGGGGTGTTTGCACTTCAGCGAGGATGTCCCGGTGACGGCGGTCTCCTCACCGAAGCAGGCGAGCTCCGAGAGCGCTCTGCTCCCCCCGTGTCGCTTTCTCTGAAGCCCCTTCTGGAGAGTCGTTAGATAGACTCTGCTCTCCTGTAAAAATACCTCATTTCTGCTGATGAGAAACCAACTTACTGTGGAATTTTAGATGTTGGTAAATCATGTTGCCTTTAAAACTAAACTAAGATACAATCAATAACAAATGACCACGTCTTGAATGTGTTTTGACTTCAGTTTCAGAGCGCCGTGGGTCAGGTAAACCCCGACCAAAAAGCGAAGGCTTTGAGCTGTACAACAACTCGGCTCAGAACGGGTCCCCGGAGAGCCCGCAGACGCCCTGGGCCGAGTACAGCGAGCCCAAGAAGCTGCCGGGCGATGACCGGCTGATGAAGCACAGGGCAGACCACCGCTCCAGCCCCAACGTCGCAAGTGAGGGAGCCCTGTGGCCCTTCCCAAGGCCTGCCCCACACACATCTGCTCACCACTGGGGTGGGGGGCCACTCAGTCAATAAAGAATGTTCTCGCCTGCGTAGATTAGCCAACTGGGGTGTGTTTCTCCTGAGAGACGTTACAACTAAATTTCTAACAGGCGCTAAAAGCTGGTTTTGGGGACCTTGATTCGGGGGGGTGCCTGGGCAGGTGCACTGATGCGGCAGAGGGTGGCCGGCCCCCCGCGGACACGGACAGTCTCTCTGCTGTGAAGGGCTGTCGGCAGGAAGCGGCAGGCGTAGGAGGCTGTGGTCTAGGTACCAGGTTCACAAAGCCTGACGTGACGTCCCGTCTGGCCCTTTGTCAGACGGTTGGAGGTGTCTGCCCGGCCCTGGTCCACACAGGAAACTCGGGGCTCCGGTCCAGTTACTGAAGAGCCCCCACCTCCGCGGGCCTCGGGCTTTAGGTCTGTGCTCCGCTCCTCACTGCAGTGACACTGCTGACACGGGCGCTGCCCGTGAATGGCTCCCGGCCGTGACGTCAGGGTGGCTTATTTAACACTGAACTTTCTTTCCTGTCTCCCACCAACAGATCAGCCTCCCAGTCCTGGCGGGAAGAGTGCGTATGCCTCCGGAACAGCAGCCAAGATCACATCTGTCTCCACGGGGAACCTCTGCGCTGAGGTCTGGGCGATGAGCAGGCAGACACGGGCTTCCCCTAGTGCCTGCGTCCTCTGGGAGAACGTCCCAGTGGTTGTGAGGGTTTTAATATAATGGGTCAATTAGCTTTAAGTTAGTAACTCAGCACAAAGAAAACGTTTTTTTTTATTCTCGGTATAGGACTGAACACTTTACATTTTTAACATTTTTTAAAATACACAGATTATATTTTAACACAGATCCCCTGAAGTTAAGTCAGTCAGTGGTACGCACTGCTAAACGCTGCTCCCTGCCCGTCCGCAGGAGCAGACGCCTCCGCCCCGCCCCGAAGCCTACCCCATCCCCACGCAGACGTCCACCAGGGAGTACTTCACCTTCCCGGCCTCCAAGTCCCAGGACCGCGTGGCGCCCCCGCAGAGCCAGTGGCTGGGTTTCGAGGAGAAGCCCCACGTGCTGGCAGACGGAAACCACTCCAGCGCTGCCGTCCAGGTGAGAGGTGGGCCCAGGGCATCCCCAGCCCCCAGGAGGCCCGCGCGGGCAGACGGGCACGACCAGCGTTCTCTGTAGAGCAGCGCTAGGCCTGCTGCCGCCTCTCTGTCCTGGGCTCTGTGGTCACCAGGGAGGGGACCTGTCCTGATGTGCACTGGCTTTAACATGCGCTCATTGTCGCTTAATGAACGTCTGCGGTCTGCGAGGCAAGGTTCCTAGGCTGTGGGAGGCAGCCTGAGAGCCGGGACGGCGTTCATGCACATGGCTGTTCCGCGCCTGGGGAAGCAGAGAAGATCCCGGTCCTGCCGGTGGGGCTGAAGCTGCGGGCAGGAAGCCGGCGGCCGGAGGAGCAGGCAGGGCACTGGGCACCGGTGCCGCTGATCAGGGCCGGGCCTCGCGCTATGTACGGGGCACGTGGCAGCTTCTGGCGGACAGGCAGGGTTACCACAGAGAAGGGCTTTTGGGGCCAACCCCAGGGCCTGGGATTTTATGAAGTTAGCAGGTAACTTGGATAACCATCCATGCTTACTGGGAGTGGGCCCCAGCCGCCTCCCCGCCCGTGCGGATGCACCCAGCCCTGCCACCACACCTGTCCCCACACACACCCCCACCCCCGCTCCCGGTTTCTGCCGCAGGGAGGTGGCTGTGGCCCCGTCAGGTGGAAGTTGAGCAGGGTGGGGCTGTCGGGGGTGTTTCCGTGTGTGAAAGGTGACCGTCCACCCTGAGAGATGGGGGAAAGAAGTTAAATGTTCGCATAAAAGTAGACACAGCCTAGGCTGGTGACAATCACGTGCCCCACTAATTCGGAGGGACTGTCCTCCTGGGATCTCAGCGGTGGGGAGACGGTCCTGCTGGGCCTGGAAGGGGCAGGGGTGTCTGCAGTCCACTTTCTCACTTCAGGTGCTGGGGGGTGTGGGGCGGAGGCAGTCGCCCCGCTTGTCCTGGGATCGCAGCGGTCGGGAGACTCCAGTTGAGCTGGGTCCGGCCAGGCCTGGAAGGCAGGGAGGGGTGTCTGCCGCCTCGGACTCACGGTGCCAGTCCAGTCGCTCAGTTCAGGCGCGGGCTCCTGCTGCACCCCGTCTGCCCCGGGGGTTGTGGGGCGGAGGCAGCCGCCGCTTGTGCTGGCGTGGGAGTGGCGGGATGGCCCCTGCGCGGGCCTCGCTGCGGTTTCTCAGACGCCCGCTTCTCCTGGGAGGAACCTCGGGGAGTCTCTGGCTGCCCGGGGCTGAGGCGTGCGCGCCCCTCTCTCACTCCAGCGTGTGACCCGCTCCCAGGAGGAGCTCCGCGAGGACGCCTACCACCCCGAGCGGCAGCGGGCGGAGGCAGCCGCGGATCGCAGGTCGGACGGCGGCGACGCCTGGCCCACCCAGGGCTCATCACTGGGTTCCGGCGCGTCCAGCCAGGAGCACCTGGGGCCCCCCTCCAAGGCGGGCACCCCCGCCTCCACGCTCACCAAGAGCGGCCCCGGGCGCTGGAAGACCCCGGCCGCCTCCCCGCCCATGCGGACCGACCCGGCCCTGCCGCCACCGCCGCCCCCCGGGTCCTACGCCGGGGAGGCTGACGCGGACGCGGACTCGCCCCCGCCTCCCGCCGCCACCGCCGCCGGCCAGGCGCAGGCAGCCGCCGAGCGCAAGAAACGAGAGGAGCAGCAGCGCTGGTACGAGAAGGAAAAAGCGCGCCTGGACGAGGAGCGTGAGCGCCGGCGCCGGGAGCAGGAGCGCCGGCTGGGCCAGCTGCGCGCGCCCGCGCCGCCCCCCGCGCCCGCCCGCGCGCCCGACACGGTGATCCGCGAGCTGCAGCCGCAGCAGCAGCCGCGTACCATCGAGCGCAGGGACCTGCAGTACATCACGGTCAGCAGGGAGGAGCTGGCCTCCGGAGACAGCCTGTCCCCCGACCCCTGGAAGCGCGATGCGCGCGAGAAGTTGGAGAAGCAGCAGCAGCTGCACATCGTGGACCTGCTGAGCCGCGAGATCCAGGAGCTGCAGGGCAAGGCCGAGCGCTCGGCCGAGGAGAGCGACCGGCTGCGCAAGCTGCTGCTGGAGTGGCAGTTTCAGAAGCGGCTGCAGGAGTCCAAGCAGAAGGACGAGGACGACGAGGAGGAGGAGGACGATGACGTGGACACCGTGCTGCTCATGCAGCGCCTGGAGGCCGAGCGCAGAGCGCGGGTAACGGGCCGGGCGGGCGGGTGGGCGGGCGCCTTGCTGGAGCTGTGTCTCCGGGGACCAGGGCGAGCTGCTCCTGCGGTGCGCGGGGCACTGAACCATTGCTTCAGCTCTCTCGCCAGCGTTGGTGGAGACCAGTTACTTAATAGCCAGTGGTCACCGTGATGGGGGGTGGTGGCTGAAATGGCCGGAGAGTCAGGGTCTCTCTGGCTGGGTGGGCCAGACTCTTAACTGCCCGGCTCCACTCCTGGAGCAGGAAAGCCTCTGACAGCAGCACCAGGCCGCGTGCCCGCGGTGCAAACGGGCGGCCCCTGGTCTCCACCATGCGGGCTCCCTGGGGTCCCGGAGGGCCGGGGTGGGGCTGAGCACAACCGCAGAGTCAAGTGTGTTGTCACCCCCAGGAACAGACTCTGCGGTTGTCACACTGATGAGGGGTGTCACAAAACCAGCGAGCATTGTTTCAGTGGTAGTGTAAAGGGACTGAGAACGCAGGACTCAGAGTTTTCCATTTTATGAAAGTAACTTCTGTTGCCTTGGTATCACATGAGAGAAGAAAGTAAAATCCATACTAGTTTAGGGCAGTATAGACTGTTAAAATGCCAAATCTAACATCCTGTGTTGCCCTCTCAGGAGAGCTGTTGACAGAGAAGCACTTATTGGTGTTAATTTGCAGCAAGTGCTAGTGAGCCTTTTATGTTAACGAATTTTAGTGATTTTTTTTTTTTTTTTTTAGTATAATGCAGTATTGCGAGAAAAGACAGCAAAGGGCATGTCCTTTTTGTCTTTGGATTTTGTTTCTAATTCCCCCTCTGATGCCGTCTGTACTGGAGACCGGAACCAGTGGCTGTGCTGTCAGACCCTCAAATCTTTCCAGCTTAGGATGAAATTCAGCCCTAGACCCTTGGCAGAGAGTGCCCTGAGTGGGCAATGTGGGCCCTTAAGGCCTGGGACGTCACCGCGTACGTTTCTAGTTAGATACATGTTAGCAGACAGACATGCATATGACTTAGTCCAAAACTCAGCTGGAATCTCTCTTGAGAAACTTGTTTCATAAACAAAGATCTAAATGTTAACTATTACACTGTTATTAGGTAAGTCATCAGGAGTACATCTCCTCAAGAAAGACTGTTTCCTTTGACAGAGCAGCTGTTTGATGAGTAATTGCTTGGAGCATAAGACTCCTTTGAGCTGTCCCCACCTTCTGCCCAGCGCCCTGGCCCTGTCCGTGGGTGGTGAGCTGTGTGCCCGTCACAGCTGCCACGCCTGCAGCACCCAGTCCCAGGGGACGCACTGCAGGCGGGCCGGCATGGCTGCTGTGGCCGTGGCCCTGGGCGCTGCCCACACGAGGGAGAAGGCTTACTCTGAGCCTAAAGCTGAGGCTCGTGGTAAACAAGTGGGCGTGATTAAATTTATTGCTTAGTGAAAAGTTAGAAACCACATTGTGATATTTCTACACTCATTCTTTTCTCTGAAAACTAAATTTTTATTGAGGGTCTATCAGTTTTTCCAAGTGATTAAAACGCTGAATATTTCAAAGCCTTTTAGTATGAATCATGCTATTTAGAAAGTTCTTTATGATAATTTAGTTAAGAATATCTGTTTATCATTAATTATGTTGAGATTAAGATCTTAGTCTCCAAGTGAGAGTGCTAAGGGAAAGTTTACTTTTTCAGTTTCTGTGTGTCTTGCTAATGAAGCTCAAGTATTTAACACCATGTGGGCACTTTTCTGTTTCTGGGCACTAGAAGTCAGTCTAGTCTTGACTTCTCTCCTGGGCTGTCCTCAAGCACGGATGAAGCATGAGAACCGCAGGCGTGCTGATGGCGGATCCAGGTCCTAACGGAGCCTGTTTTTCACACTTCATCTTTCTTTTTTTTCCTTCTCTGTTACCTGCAGCAGACTGCTATGCCAGCAATCTCTGTTCTAGATTTGGTATGTTCCTGTTTCTTTCCCTTGGGTACCTTTTTCCTGTCTGATTTCCTCTTTTCCTTTAGTGGTGGTGGTTTTATGTTTTCAGTAGATCTGGTCCTAGGGGTGTCCTAGATCAGGACCTGTATGTAGCTCCCTGACTCTGGAAGCATGCCTTTCAATGTGTTTAGATGTAGTTATCCTTTGCTCTTCTCTGTTAATTTTAAGTGTTACTTACTGTTTGTTTTTGGTTTTGACCTTTACTCAGCTTTAGTCCTAAAGTTCATACTGTATATTCCTGTGTACTCAGAAACACAGAGCAAACTGCAGTGAGGAGTGACTCACTCTTGTTACATTAGAAGTCCATTTTAACTATCATCAGACGCTTAGTTCCACTGGTTCCAACATTGTTTGCCAATTAGGATGTAACTGTCTCTTGGTAGAGAAAGAGGAATTTCTAGTAAACATTACTCTGTTTTCTTTAATATCACATGAGTTTAACTTACCAGCCATGCCAGTTCGTTGCTGAAAAACACTCCTTACAAAAAACACAGTCACATTGTGCAGTAACCGTGGTGTGTCTCACGTCCACGCTGGGGAGACTGAGTGGGTTGTAATAGCGTCCACGGTGCTTGAGGACTGGATTTCCGTCACTTATGTTCTTACCACGGTGGCGATACTGACTCTTAAATAGCCTTTATTGCTGGTCAACTTTTAAATGATGCAAGGCCAGATCTAACCATCCTTTGAGAAGACTCTGAATCCAGGCTTGACTTTAATGGCCTTTCCCCAAACAGCAGCCCTCCTTTTTTCGTTCTGTTTTGCTTTTTGAATTTAAATATCCCGGTGGCAGTGTCACTGCAAAGGGGAACCCCCTCATCTCCTTGGTGACTGAAAGGCGTGTCTTCTAAGCTTGACTTTTTCTTCCATGTGAGACAGAGATAGGAAGCGTGCTTCTCTCTGCCTCTGTGTGTGTTAAGGTGTCCGTGGATGGAGGAAGGGGGGAGCACCAGTCACCTCCTGTTGTTTCTCCACTTACCATGTCCTTATCACACGCGTGAGGGCTGGGCTGGCCTGGGGCCCCAAGAGAGTCCCATGTCTGTGGGGTGTGTGACAGCTGAGTCACAATTTGTTAGGATGGGGTGCACTGAGATATTTGTTTCAAAGGACTAGTTCAGGGTTTTTCTTTGTTTCTTTAAAGATAATTATTTCTAGTGTTAATATTGACTGTGGGCATCAGGTTTCTTAGCCTGATTACCCTGAAGGTGTTAATGTTATCGCTGAGTTCTTGCCGTGTCCCCAGGGGCAGAGGCGTGGCTGCTGGTGTAGGACCCGCCCCGTGCTGGTTGCTATGGTGACAAGAGAAGCGGGCTGTCCGTGTCCATTGCTCCCTCCATCCACGCCTGCTGCCTCTAGGCCCACGGCCCACGCACCCCGCCTGCACTCCATCCTGTGTCTCCCACCCTGGACTCCTTTGCGCACGCGCCCACCTGACCGCTTTGCACCTGTTCTGAGCTGACTTCCCCTCCCCGACTCTGCCCTGGTGCGCTGCCTCCAGCTGCAGGAGTCTGCATGGTGTGCGGGGAGCTCCACCTCGGGCTCTCTCCCCGGCCAGTGTCTCGGCAGCTGGAGGCTTGCCTTGGAGCCCTGGGTCCGAGTATCTTCCTTCTGCTGAAGAGAAGGGGAAGGGAGCCCTGCAGGCTGAGGGCGAGCGCTGCGTCACCCAGTGAGGGACCGCCCCTCCTCCCCAGGAGCCGCCCCCCAACCCGGAGCAGATTCCTCTGCGAAAGGAGGCAGGAGCTGCATTTGCCAGGATGGGACCCAAAGTCCCGGCCTAATAATTGGCTAATCAGGATGATTCATCTTTATTGGGGCCCTATGAAATTCTTTAGAGTGAATATTTTTAATGGGTAGGAGCATAAGCAGACAAGGCCCGAGGAGAGAGAGGTTTCTTACAGGTCGTGTGCTTGTAGTTGCTTTTCAGAGAAAATGTCAAAAAGCAGGGGGTATTTTGACCCTGTTTCATACTCAGATATTTCAGTGTGATTGTCTGCCTTAATGGGATTTCTGTTGTAAATTAAAGATGTAATAAATTAGTGTATTTTTGTGGTACAAAAATATAAACAGAAATCTCAGCATACTGTTTTTTTTTTTAACCCCTGAAAATACCTTTCTGGGAAATGTGGGCTGCACCAGTGTTGTAAGAAGTTGGTTTAGGCTTGCATCCTGCTTTTAAATCCCAGCATGATGGTTGGTTTCAGTGACTGTGGTCTGGGCTGGGCTGACTCTCTGTAAGAATTACTGTTTGATCTGTTGAGATGTTGTTTCCCCCAATACAGCTTCCTGCCAGGCTGTTTTGGTGGCGTGCGACTTCTCCATCCTTCAGGGTAAAACAGCAAGCTCGTCTTCTCTCCATTTAGCTGCAGTGTTTATGCATGCGGTTTGTCGTTGATGCTCAGAGTCAGTAACTTTCTGACTTAATTTGAGGTGTCCTCTAACTGTTGTGAAACGTGAGTCAACTATACAGTTCAGTGTAGCATCTGGGTCTGTTGTTCGGGGCAGATGAGGAGATTGTGTTCTCATTTATGTGTTTTGGGTTTTTAGTTTGTTGTTTGCTTGTTTTTTGAGTAAAGCAGAATATTTGTGAAAAACAAAAGTTTGTTTTGAAAATGAAAATAACCAAAACAGCTTAGCAAATAGTGGAAAGAAAACTGCCTTAGTTATAATAGCACTGGTTCACTCGCTGCTTTAAAAATAGAAACCAGTGAACTGGGTACAGGGAGAAGGCTCCTTGCTTATGCCATCAGGATTTAGAAGAGGAAGGTTTTTAAGAGAAAAGTGCTTGCTTTTTAGATTTAGTAGTTGTGAGAATTGAAATTATTCTGACTTCTTAAAATTATACTTCTTTTTAACGTGAAAGGATTCATTCGCGGGTTCAGTGTATATGGTTATTCTTGCTCAGAACTTGTTTTTAATTAGATGTAGGAAAGGTAAGACATAATGAGTTGGTTTGTATTTTGTCAGGTAACAGAAGGGCCTCTGTTGCATCTTGCGGTTTTACCTTCTTCCATACGCGGTCTTTCTGGAGATACTTAGTGATCAGTTGCTGCTGTGTTTTGCCTCTTACTTGGGAGCTGTTTCCCATGTCTGTGCGACGCCTCCTCCACTGGTGCTGCAGACCTTCCAGAGAGCTGATCCCGGCTACGGGCTGTCTCTGCACCTCCACGGAGCGGGCACTTCTGCCAGCTTCTCGTTGGGGTAGGGAGCTAGAGGGCTATGCGTGCTAGCCCAGCCCAGGTCTGTGGTGCAGAAGAAGAAGTCCGCATCCTCCTAGGCTGTGACAGCAGAAGTCGACCTGACAGAAAGAGTCTGTTCTCTGCCAGTCACACGTGCTTTTCCAGGTCCCTTGACGGGTCCCTTGAGGCATTTTCCTCCTGTAGCGTATAGGAGGTGTGACTGGGAGACTGAAGGAGCTGAAAGCCAGGTACAATACATCTTAGGACTTGGAAGATGTCCTTAAGAATTTGAATGGTATGAAGGAGAGAGATTAAATTTGTATTGTTTGAAAAAGACAGACCCTGAAAAACAAAGAATTGGAAGCTGTCAGGTGGTGAGTTTGAGAAGAGCAGCCATGCTTTTTGACGAGCAGTTACCTGAAAACGGCATGCACTGGTGGGAGGTGGACTCGGGGCCCCCAGACCCTGGAGGCGTTCAGACACAGTGCACAGTACTTGGCAGAGGTGGAGCAGGAGAGAGTGAGAATAAGGTTTGTCTTAAATTTCAGGCTCAGATTCTGTAAATCAGCATCTAGGGGACAACCGAGCTGGGGAGGGATTCTTCCGTCCAGGATAGGACCCAGAGGGAGTGCATGGCAAAGGGCCAGGACAGAAGGAGAGCTGGAAACCTGGTCCCAGAGACTAGGCAGGTGGCCTGCCCCCGAGCCCCCAGCCCACCCCGCCAAGCGGCTGGGCCCACCTACCAGGGCCAGGAGTGCAGGCGAGCTCCTTCACCTTCATGGTGGCACTTGGTGAGGGGCACAGGCAGGAGGAGGCCCAGGCTTTCGTGGTTCCGCATGCCAGGGTCCGACTGCTGGCGGCCACGCGCTGGTGTGCGCGTTTGTTCTAGTGTAAGTGTCACGCCTGCTGCCGTGTGAGTGTGTAGGATACACCTCCTCTGAGGTTCTGGAGGGCGGGGACAGCTGTGAGGTGGCACTGCGTGACCTGGCCTGCTGTCTGTGCTCAGCTGTGCGTGTGTCGTGTGTGCGCGGTGTCTGCTGCCTGCGTGTGTGTTGTGTGCGCGCACGTGTCGAGTGCCACGTGCGTGTGTCTGGCCGAGCGTGTGTCGTGTGCGCGCTGTGTGTGCCATGTCTGGGCCGTGCTGTGCTGAGTGTCGTGTGCACGTGTGCTGTGTCATGTGCGTGTGTGTTCGTATCCAGTGTCATTTGCGTGTGCATCTGTCGGCCGTGCACATGTGTCTCAGCCGTGCGCGTGTCGTATGTGCATAATCATCAGTCGTGCATGTGTGCCGTGTGCGTGTGTTGCGTCTGTCCGGCCGTGCGTGTACACGTGTGTCTAGGCTGCGCGCGCGCGCGCGCACGTCCGTAGGCCATGCGGGTGTCCGCCGGCCGTGCGCATGTCCGCCGGCCGTGGGCGTTCCCTGGTCGGGGCGCGGGCTGACGGGCCCCTGTCGTCAGTTGCAGGATGAGGAGCGGCGGCGGCAGCAGCAGCTGGAGGAGATGCGGACACGGGAGGCGGAGGAGCGCGCGCGGCAGGAGGAGCAGCGGCGCCGGCAGGAGGACGAGCGGGTCAGGCGCGAGGCCGAAGACAAGGTCCTGGTCCTCTGAGGGCTGCGGCCCGCGCACGGGCGGGGCAGGGCGGCGGGCAGGGCCGCCCCCGCGCCGGCCGCCCGCCCGGCCCGCAGACCGGCCCCCCACCGCCGTCTTCGGGGCTCGTCCCTCCGGCCTGCGGACCGTGGGGCCTGTGCGGCCGCGCTGGGTGGCGTCCGGCCGGTCGCCAGGAAGTGGTCGCGTTGGGGTCGGGCCTAGGGAAGGACAGGAGCCTAGGAGGACAAACAGGATCTCGAGTCGATTCTTTACGAAAGTCACCTGATTCTGGCTAGTGGCCTACAGAAAACACAGCACAAGGGGTTTCCGTTCCACTTAGTGTGTTCACGGGTAGATAGTCACGTTGTTGTTTGTCTCCAGGGGTCAGGGAACCCTTTTAATCAGGTCTTAACCTGACCACACGTGACGTAATCTGAGCAGGGAGTGCAGAGCCCACCTCTGGGCGCACTGCCAGCCCTGGGCTCGCTGCCGGACCTCAGGAGCCAGGGACAGGGTACTAGCGGTGCCGCCGTCCACATGGTCCCTTCCGTGCAGGCGGGAGCGCCTGGCCGCAGGGAGCCACGTGGGCTCCGGGGGTGGCAGGGCGAGCAGGGCAGGCCCGTGGCGCGCGCGTGTGCGGCCCCTCCACCTCCCCGACCCCGAGCGCTTGGTGGGGCCCGGGCAGTTGCGAGGTGCCCAGAGCGTCTGGGCTTCGGGGAAGACCCCGTGTGCTTCAGTGAGCCCTGGGAGGAGGTGGACCTTCACAGTCTGAGCCCCCAGTCCCGGGTCTGCGGTGTCCACTTCCCCTGTGCCTCCGGCCACCTGGAAGCAGCGCCATGGGGAGACGGCCGGGCCTGTTCTCCACGTGGGGAAACTCTCGTCATTGGGTTTTTTTTTGCAGCGTGCATTCTCACAGCTTGTGGTTACGTCAGATGCACTTGTGTTTGGGTACCTGCTTCCATGACTGCTCCATGCAAAAAGAAGCCAGATAAACTGTTTTTATATAGAATGTCCAAAATGGGGGGGCTTGCTCTGTCACCGGAGGACCACACACCTGTCCGGCAGAACGACGTCATGTGGCTGTGTCTGCTCTTAACGTAACTGAAGGATGAGCCGTGGTCTCTCCTGAAGTGTCACCACGCGAGTGGTGTTCGTGGAGCGCTAGGCCTCCCGACGGCTCTGCTCAGAGTCCGCAGAGCTCGTTCAGATTGGATCTCCTCTGTAAGGGAACGCTCATTCTGTGTGGAAATAAGATGAAAGTGCTTTTCCTTCCGGATGGCTCAGCATAGCGTGAAAAGTGGTCAGGGCCGCGACGAGGCTGGCGTGTGTGCTGGCGCGTTCCCCCGCCCCTGGAAGGCAGAGCTCTGACTGTGTGTGCTCAGTCTGTGTGTGTGTATGCGCGCACGTGCGTGTGGAGTGGGGGGTGGCCAAAGCGTGCACGGTAACGCGAGGACTGGAAGCTCTGCCCCTGATGCCAACAGCTCCGCGCCGCTGGCTGCCCCAGGTGCGTGGGTTTAAAGTCTGCAGCCCCGAGCCCACCTCAGCTTAAGGCAGGTGGTCCTGTTTGGTCTTTCCACTGCTTTCTTCGCTTTTATTCTTGGGTTCTGAAACCGTTGTCAATCTTTAACAAAACTGTGCTGTTACCCTTTTCAATGTTAAATTAACGCTGTCAACTGTAGTTTGCGCACCTAGATGTACGTCAGAAGAAATGTACAGTATGTGTCGAAATACACTGGACTGTCCGCTGCTGTTGCTCTTGTGCCTGGCTCTCCGATTTCCTGTCTGGCAGGGAGACACACACTCAGGGCTGGGGGGGCGCGTGTTCACTGGTGGTCACCTTGGGAAGAGACAGTGTGGTTTCCTGTTATTTTCCCCTTTGGTCACTGGAAACGAGCGACTTAGGCCTGCCCTTCTTCCACGCACCCCGGGGCAGGGCGGGGGCTGGCCCTCCGCAGGTGCCAGTCAGAGCCTAGTTATGGTTCGGTTTTGTCTTTAAACTCAGAAGCGACAGGTAAGTGGAAATCCCACTGAAAGCAGGAGAGGCGCCCAGGGTTCGTTCCTGCTTCCGCCTGGTTCTGTGTCAGCAGCTCCCTGTCCAGGCCCAGCTGCCCGCTGCCACGGCAGTCGCTGGCGCTTGGGGGGACCCTGGGGCAGACCCCCCCCCCCTGCTGCCCGCTGACCTGCCCTCTGTCTCCCGGCCACAGAGGCGGCAGGAGGACGGCTACTACAGCCGCCTGGAGGCCGAGCGGCGCCGACAGCATGAGGAGGCCGAGCGCCGGCTGCTGGAGCCTGAGGAGCCGGGCCTGGGCCGCCCGCCACTCCCGCGCGGCTATGAGCCCGCCGGCCCGCCGCCACCGCCCCAGCGCACCGCCTCCTACCTGCAGACGCAGGCCTTCTCCCCGGACGCCCTCTACACCGCCAAGTTCGTGGCCTACAATGAGGAGGAGGACGAGGACGACGAGCCGGCAGGTCAGGACAGGCCCTCCGGGCGGAGGGCGCGCCCGGTCTCAGATGGCATCTTCCTCGCCGGCCCATTCCGGCCGCCCCCGCCCGGCGCCAGCAGGACCGGGCCCAGGGCCGGCTCGCCCCCGCCCCCTCCCTCCAAACCCGGCCCCGCCCGGCCCAGCCACTCCAGAGGTCGAGGTAAAGCCGGGGCGGCCCAGCCCCCCACCGCCTGCCCGACCAGGGCGCCCTCACTAGCGTGTCCCCTCTGATCAGCACTGGCTTTGGAATCCGGATCCGATCACGGCGTGGGGGGTGATTGCTGTCTGTGTTCCTCCAACTCCCGTTTCTCCAATCTGTGGGCGGCACTCAGCCCAGACTGTCTGATACTCTGATCAAAAATTCTGAAAATTTTCAACAATTGATTTTTACTAGTGGCAACAAGCAAGCATTCCTCAATCAAAACTCAAAAGATGAAACACAACGTTTTTAAGGCAAATTTAAGAAAAAACATAGAATTAAAATGGAAAGTTTTTCCCTCTGCCAATAATTTATCAAGAGAGGTCTTTCTGTTTCATCTTTGAGTCTTGGCGGAGGACCCCTCCTGTGCCCTGGCTATGGGTACCCCAGCTGACTCACGAGCAAGACGCAGTGCCAGGAGGGGTGCCGGGATGCACCCCACACGGCCGTGGAAAAGACACCTCTTTATAAGGGAGCAAAGAAGCATAGGCTCATCGCTGCCACCTGTGCAGAAGGGTCACTTTAGCCCTGACGTGCTGTGGTCCCTCCTGGCCTGTTGAGCCCAGTGTGCAGCACCGTCCGTGTTTGCTGAGTGTTTGGAGCGTGTATCACCCTGACCTGGGTTATGATCTCCGAAGTGTGCGATTTTCTTGCTGACACTGCAGTTCACAGACGCACACTAGCACTGATGGGCTGCACTGCGATTTTGCCCGTCTTCATTAGTGCACTTGTATTGGGATGCGTTTAACGCTTTTACGGGCGTCACCTTTTTTGATCTTGGACAGTACTCTTCAGTAAGTGGGCAGGTGGCGTCACTCACCCACAGTTACTGGCCAACTGACCTGCAGCGCGGGGCCCCAGGCCAGGCGTCTGACAGTCACACCGTGCTGCCTCGGGCCTCGTTTCTGGTCAGTGATTTTGTGTCTGCGGCATTAGTATCAGACCTTAGGGAGTTTTAGGACTTCTTCCCACCACCCCCCCCAAATGTTTTAAGAATTATAGCCATTTATTTTGTGGGGAGAATTCAGTAACTGCTCTGAAAAAGAACATTTGCTCCCTGTGATCCACTGAGAAAGTTCTTCGTGTCAGGGTATCTGAAAAATTTTGCTGTCTGTGGATTTTTATTGTGAATTCATGTCAGTTACACATTTTACCTGATTTGAACTTTCTAGTTATTACTCCCTTAGACTTAACGTTTCCCCTAATAGTAAGGCCGAGGGCCAGGTTCTCAGCACCTGCAAGGGCCGTGAGGGGGTTGCTCAGGCCACCCAGGGATGTGGTTTCCATTGAGCGTCTGCCACTGACTCGAAGAGCCTTTCGCTGCTTCTTTTTCAGGACTTAAGAGGTCCTGAGCACTGCATCTTCATCATGAGTGTGGTTCTGGAAATAGCGCAGGTACTTTAACTGTGACTTTTTCTTTTTACGGAAAAGGAGCAAACTCTTACGTGGGACCTGCTGGGACAGTTTTTGGAGCCCATGATGTTTATCGGGACCCGAGAGAGAGACCGCCTAAGAGGTACTCGCTGAAGCTGTGCTGTGCGGCTGTCTCATGGTCACTGAGGGCGCTTTTCTTTTCTCGCACTACCTTTTGTGAGGCTGGACTCAAATTTCAGAGACTTGGTTGTCAGCTCAGGCGTTGCTCGCTGTACAGAGTTGTGTGAGCACAGAGGCTTTGTTTACTTGGTGTTGCTGGTATGGTTCTGCCTCGGGTGGTGCGCGGGCCCCAGGGTTTCTGGTGGGGACTGTGGAAGGAGCTGGACGCACTGCCGTCTGCGTCCACCCAGAGGAGCAAGATGCCCCGGGTAAAGCCCCGGTGTCCTGCCGGACCAGGCAGGGTCGCCCCCTGCAGTTCAGCAGACATCCTCAGCTAGGTGTAGTCAGAACTACTGATGCCCAAAGCGTTCTTACACATCTTTAATATCTCAGGGTAACTTGTTACCACCGTCCGTTAGTATGTTGATAGAGGCCTGTCAGATGCAGGTGGGGCTCATTAAAGTGCTGGATTTTAAAACTGTACCTCTTCAGTTAAACTTAATTGCTAAGGATTGTCTGCTTGCTAACACTGATGTTACTAGCTTTTTGAGAGTCAGGTGTGACTGGAGAAAGTGAACATTAATTAAGGAGAACACTGTGCCCTTTCCCATATGGGTTTGAATACATCCCCGGCAGGGTTATGACGGAATGAAATAAAGAATGAGCCTCTCCCTTAGAAAGTTTTACCTAACTGCCTTTACGTGAGCCAAGCTACCTGCTGATGGGTGGTTTCCACTCTGAAAAATAACCCTGTGCCTGTCCCTCCTGCAGCCACGAAGCAGATGTCCCCGGGGGTCCCGGAGCCCCTGAAAACCTGACGTTCAGGGAGCGCCAGCGCCTTTTCTCCCAAGGCCACGACGTCTCCAATAAAGTCAAGGCCTCTCGCAAGTTAACAGAGCTGGAGAACGAGCTGAACACGAAGTGAGGTGGCCCTGTGCCCAGCCCGGCCCCTCGGGGTCCTGGTGACGGTGCCGCCTGAGGACCCAGGTCCCAGGGAGCCTGCTTCTGGAAGGCTTGGCATGTGGAAGAGCTCCATCACTAAGAAATCGCGCTTTACTTTCCCAAGAGGTTGTCGTTTCTACGGTCTCTAGACACTGTCTTCTTAATGACCTGACTCCCAGGAAAGTAGCTTTCTGGTCAGTCTCTTTAGAGTCTGGGTTTGGAAAGGGGCAGAAGAAGACCCTGAGATGTGTCTTCGCCCCCGTCTCCCCCCAAGGAGCGCAAAGAAGTCCTGTTTCTGTTCTTTTTCTAAAACTTGCTGTTCACTAATCAGAGTAGCTTGAACTCCGCAGACTGTCATTCGCGCTATGTAGCGGCAGCTGCAGGAGGGTCAGCGTGGCCTCAGGGAGACGCGTGGACGTGCGCCTGCCAAGGAGTGCTGGCCTGCCGTGCCCGCAGCTGGGAGGCAGGCGGGCCTGAGCGTGACTGCTGCGGCGCCATCCCCACGGGCAGCCCTCCAAATCAGCTCTAGTGTTCGATTAAAACAAGTTTCTCCAAGAAGACAATTTTGAGGATTTAAGCTTAGAAAATTTTATTTTTATAAATACCAGATGATTATTATGCCAATAAGTCATTAGTGATTTTGAAGATGGCGCGTAAGTTAGAAAGTTAGCTAAATGTTTCAACTCTTCCAAGGGAATCTGTAAAGGAGGATGTCTGCTAACAGTGTTGGCGTGAATGGGAACCAAAGTACCTGAGAAGGATGAGAGCTCAGTAGGCAACGCTCGCGCACGGCTGTCCCTCAGAAAGTTAAACTCAGAAGAGAACTGGATTTATACCGATCTGCTGTCAGGGAAGGAAGGGTCCATTGCGTATGGCATCTGTAACTGAAATACTGTAAGAGAGACTCGTGGCAGTTCAGGCTATTTTTTTACATTCGAATAGAGTTATTTAATTTTCATGTATTGAATTATTAGTTAGCACTGTCACTTCCTCAGCTGTGAATATGTGGCTGGTGTTGGGGAGACGGACCTCACTTTGTTTTGTATTATGTGATGTTAAAACAGTCAGTGATTTTGTGATCATGAGCAGATTTTCTATATGACAAGCCCTGCTGCGGCTCTAGGTGACTTCACCGTGTTGTTCTCTTAACGATAGGTGTGTTAGGAAGATACGCACACTTCCAGAAGGGGGGGCGTCTGCCCTAGAAGTCACTTTCCTCAGAGCTGTGAGATAACTCATTACAGCGCGCGTGTACATATTTTCTGTGTCCGTCAGGGTTCGTATCTGGAAGTGTGCTTCTCTCATTTCCCTCGTCAAGTAAGAGAGTAAGCAGTTCTAAGTGTTTATGAAGGATCTGCATGCTTGCGCCTCCCGACGTCTCAGAACACTGGCAGCCTTATGGAGACTGAATCCACAGCTTCTTTAAAGAGAAAGATGCAGGTGAACTGTTATCCTGTTAATATATAGAAAACAGACACACATGAGTACATGCAAATACGTGTGAATATTTACACGCAGGGATATCTCTATGTGTGATTGTAAGCCCGTTCCCGTGGATGTGGCCGTCCTTGGACAATTAGGTCAAATGTGAATATGTGTAAAGTGCTTTTCATGACTGTGCGTTACTATGGAGACGACATCAGACCTGCTGTAGTTTTCCATTTCTACTGTATTTCATTTGCAGCCTATTTTTAATAAACTTTGTATGTATTTAAGGGTATTCGCTATCATATTAACAGTGTTCACAGACTCATTGGCAACAGAACCCCCCTTCCCGCCTCCCCTTCCCATCCACTCATCAGCCCACCGGGCATCACTGCTGTGACAGGCAGTGTCCCCAGACCCTGGGGACGTCCCCTCTCCCGATCGCACAGACACGCGAGTGAAGGGTTCAAGTCCCTTTGGCTGCTGCTTGGACGCTCAGCCGCTGGGTGTCAGGCTATCCTCTGATCACCCCTTGTGTCAATAGGGTGCCCTTGTGACGTGCGTGAGGGCAGGTAGCCCCGTCCCTGCACCGAGGGGACACGTGTTTGGGTGCCTGTGTGTCCAGCTGGGGGTGGGGTGGGCCGGCGAGCAGGTACCCCCACAGCCATTCACCTTCACGGCCTCTGAGTGGGGCTGTCAGATTTCAAGAAAGACTTTGATGAAGGAATGGGGGGTCTCAGGTCGTAGAAACTCTGGAGATCACGCAGAGCCAGGGGTTACCACGCTGGAGGTGCAAGCATTCGTGTTTGGTGTATTATAACGCCCAGAAAGGAGGACAGACTTAGAGACCGTGTTAGCATTGCTTTGGTTTCATCCTCGGCTGCTCAGCTCTGTTGCCCTTGTGGCAGGAATGGCTCTGCCAGTGGGGTCTGCGCTGGGCAGCTTTCCGGGGCAGCCATGGGGAAGGGGGCTCCTCCCTGCTCTGTGCATGGAAGGCTGGTCTCGGGGATTTACACATCTAAGGAAACACTTTGCCCCAGCAAAGCTGAGGTGGCATGACTTGCGGGAGGGAACTGTGCACAAAAAGCAGTTTCCATGCCTGCATCCGTGCAGCTCATCTAAACCCACACAACCCCGACAGACAGACGTGCCCGGTCGCTCAGTCGCGTCCAACTCTCAACCCCGAAAGACAGACGTGCCCGGTCGCTCAGTTGCATCCAACTCTCTGCAACCCCATGGACTGCAGCCCACCAGGCTCCTCTGTCCACGGGGATTCTCTAGGCAGGAACACTGGAGTGGGTTGCCATACCCTCTTCCAGGAGGTCTTCCCAACCCAGGAATTGAACCACGGTCTTCTACATTGCGGTTGGATTCTTTTACCAGCTGAGCTACCCAGGAACATATCTGACTTGAAATTGGGATATAAAAGCCAACTCCTTGCACAGTTTTTTCAACAAATACACCTGATGAATGCCTACTCTGTGAGACCTGGCCACTAGATACTCCAAAGCAGAGTGGGAGACAGACGCGCTGTTCATTACATAAACCCAGTAACTGGATCTGGGTAAAGAGGATGTCTGGGCACTTGGCAGGTTTACCACAAGGACCCGCTACAATCATGGAGATGGCAGACTTAAGAAAACCGTCCTCCCTTTGGGAGAAAAGACCTCAGCAGGCAGAGGACAGAGGCAAGGCTGCTGCCCTCCGAGCAGTGGGTCAGGGCGCCCCCAACCCCGGTGGGGAGCTCGGGGTTCAGGGCGAACGTAGCTTCCCCTGGCTCTGGCCCCTGTGGTAGAAGGGAGGGGGTCAGTGTCTGCCAGGGCTTTGCCTGCATACTTGGGGTTTCCCCACACCAGGTCTCCAGCATGAACAACCAGCTGGCCCGCGGGCTGGTGGTGGAGATGGGGCACAGCCGAGGTCTGGGGGGCGGGGTGCCGCTGACTGAAAGTGGGGACCGCAGTCTCTCCAGTAGGTTAGGACTGTTTTCCTGCTCTTGAAGAGCTTCTGTCTTATTCTTTACTGAGAATACAGGTAAAAACGGTCCAAATCTAAAATGGTAACAATGGTCCAGTGTTGGATTTTTATTTTATGTTGTAATTAGTTTAAATTTTTTTTTATGTTGGAGTATAGTTGATGATACCACTGTAATAGCAGAAAGCAAAGAGGAACTAAAAGAGCCTCTTGATGAGGGTGAAAGAGGTGAGTGAAACACTCAGCTTAAAACTACTATTAAAAAAACTAAGATCATGGCATCCAGTCTCATCAGATCAGTTCAGTTGCTCAGTCGTGTCTGACTCTTTGGGACCCCATGAATCGCAGCACACCAGGCCTCCCTGTCCATCACCAACTCCTGGAGTTCACTCAGACTCAACGTCCATCAAGTCAGTGATGCCATCCAGCCATCTCAGCCTCTGTTTTCCCCTTCTCCTCCTGCCCCCAATCCCTCCCAGCATCAGTCTTTTCCAATGAGTCAACTCTTGGCATGAGGTGGCCAAAGTACTGGAGTTTCAGCTTTAGCATCATTCCTTCCAAAGAAATCCCAGGGCTGATCTCCTTCAGAATGGACTGGTTGGATCTCCTTGCAGTCCAAGGGACTCTCAAGAGTCTTCTCCAACACCAATTCTTCAGTGCTCAACCTTCTTCACAGTCCAACTCACATCCATACATGACCACAGGAAAAACCATAGCCTTGACTAGACGAACCTTTGTTGGCAAAGTAATGTCTCTGCTTTTGAATATGCTATCTAGGTTGGTCATAACTTTCCTTCCAAGGAGTAAGCATCTTTTAATTTCATGGCTGCAGTCACCATCTGTAGTGATTTTGGAGCCCAGAAAAATAAAGTCTGACACTGGTTCCACTGTTTCCCCATCTATTTCCCATGAAGTGATGGGACCAGATGCCATGATCTTCGTTTTCTGAATGTTGAGCTTTAAGCCAACTTTTTCACCCTCCACTTTCACTTTCATCAAGAGGCTTTTGAATTCCTCTTCACTTTCTGCCATAAGGGTGGTGTTATCTGCATATCTGAGGTTACTGATATTTCTCCCGGCAATCTTGATTCCAGCTTGTGTTTCTTCCAGTCCAGCGTTTCTCATTATGTACTCTGCATAGAAGTTAAATAAACAGGGTGACAATATACAGCCTTGACGTACTCCTTTTCCTATTTGGAACCAGTCTGTTGTTCCATGTCCAGTTCTAACTGTTGCTTCCTGACCTGCATACAAATTTCTCAAGAGGCAGATCAGGTGTTCTGGTATTCCCATCTCTTTCAGAATTTTCCACAGTTTATTGTGATCCACACAGTCAAAGGCTTTGGCATAGTCAATAAAGCAGAAATAGATGTTTTTCTGGAACCCTCTTGCTTTTTCCATGATCCAACGGATGTTGGCAATTTGGTTCCTCTGCCTTTTCTAAAATCAGCTTGAACATCAGGAAGTTCACGGTTCACGTATTGCTGAAGCCTGGCTTGGAGAATTTTGAACATTACTTTACTAGCATGTGCTGCTGCTGCTGCTAAGTCACGTCAGTCATGTCCGACTCTGTGCGACGCCATAGACGGAAGCCCACCAGGCTCTCTGTCCCTGGGATTCTCCAGGCAATAACACTGGAGTGGGTTGCCATTTCCTTCTCCAGTGCATGAAAGTGAAATGTGAAAGTGAAGTCGCTCAGTCGTGTCCGACTCTCAGCCACCCCATGGACCACAGCCTAGCAGGCTCCTCCGTCCATGGGATTTCCCAGGCAAGAGTACTGGAGTGGGGTGCCATCGCCTTCTCCAACTAGTGTGTGAGATGAGTGCAATTGTGCGGTAGTTTGAGCATTCTTTGGCATTGCCTTTCTTTGGGATTGGAATGAAAACTGACCTTTTCCAGTCCTGTAGCCACTGCTGAGTTTTCCAAATTTGCTGGCATATTGAGTGCAGCACTTTCACAGCATCATTTTTCAGGATTTGGAATAGCTCAACTGGAATTCCATCACCTCCACTAGCTTTGTTCGTAATGATGCTTTCTAAGGCCCACTTGACTTCACATTCCAGGATGTCTGGCTCTAGGTCAGTGATCACACCATCGTGATTATCTGGGTCTTGAGGATCTTTTTTGTACAGTTCTTCTGTGTATTCTTGCTATCTCTTCTTAATATCTTCTGCTTCTGTTAGGTCCATACCATTTCTGTCCTTTATCGAGCTCATCTTTGCATGAAATGTTCCTTTGGTATCTCTGATTTTCTTGAAGAGATCCCTAGTCTTTCCCATTCTGTTGTTTTCCTCTATTTCTTTGCATTGATCACTGAAGAAGGCTTTCTTATCTCTTCTTGCTATTCTTTGGAACTCTGCATTCAGATGTTTATATCTTTCCTTTTCTCCTTAGCTTTTCACTTCTCTTCTTTTCATAGCTATTTGTAAGGCCTCCCCGGACAACCATTTTGCTTTTTTTCATTTCTTTTCTATGGGAATGGTCTTGATCCCTGTCTCCTGTACAATGTCACGAACCTCATTCCATAGTTCATCAGGCACTCTATCTATCAGATCTAGGCCCTTACATCTATTTCTCACTTCCACTGTATAATCATAAGGGATTTGATTTAGGTCATACCTGAATGGTCTAGTGGTTTTCCCTACTTTCTTCAATTTAAGTCTGAATTTGGCAATAAGGAGTTCATGGTCTAAGCCACAGTCGGCTCCTGGTCTTGTTTTTGCTGACTGTATAGAGCTTCTCCATCTTTGGCTGCAAAGAATATAATCAATCTGATTTCGGTGTTGACCATCTGGTGATGTCCATGTGTAGAGTCTTCTCTTGTGTTGTTGGAAGAGGGTGTTTGTTATGACCAGTGCATTTTCTTGGCAAAACTCTATTAGCCTTTGCCCTGCTTCATTCCGTGTTCTAAGGCCAAATTTGCCTGTTACTCCAGGTGTTTCTTGACTTTTGCATTCCAGTCCCCTATAATGAAAAGGACATCTGACTTCCTACTTTTGCATTCCAGTCCCCTATAATGAAAAGGACATCTTTTTTGGATGCTAGTTCTAAAAGGTCTTGTAGGTCTTCATAGAATCATTCAACTTCAGCTTCTTCAGCGTTACTGGTTGGGGCATAGACTTGGATTACTGTGATATTGAATGGTTTCCCTTGGAAGCAAACAGAGATCATTCTGTTGTTTTTGAGATTGCATCCAAGTACTGCATTTCTGACTCTCTTGTTGACCATGATGGCCACTCCATTTCTTCTGAGGGATTCCTGCCCGCAGTAGTAGATATAATGGTCATCTGAGTTAAATTCACCCATTGCAGTCCATTTCAGTTCGCTGATTCCTAGAATGTCGACATTCACTCTTGCCATCTCTTATTTGACCACTTCCAATTTGCCTTGATTCATGGACCTGACATTCCAGGTTCCTATGCAATATTGCTCTTTACAGCATCGGACCTTGCTTCTATCACCAGTCACATCCACAGCTGGGTATTCTTTTTGCTTTGGCTCCATCCCTTCATTCTTTCTGGAGTTATTTCTCCACTGATCTCCAGTAGCATATTGGGCACCTACTGACCTGGGGAGTTCCTCTTTCAGTATCCTATCATTTTGCCTTTTCATACTGTTCATGGGATTCTCAAGGCAAGAATACTGAAGTGGTTCGCCATTCCCTTCTCCAGTGGCAAATAGATGGGGAAACAATGGAAACAGTGGCAGATTTCTTCTTGAGCTCCCAAATCACTGCAGGTAGTGATTGCATCCATGAAACTGGAAGATGTTTCTTGGCAGGAAAGCAATGACACACCTCGATGGTGCATAGAAAATAGCAGAGACATCACTTTCCCAACCAAGGTCTGTGCCGTCAAGGCCGAGGTCTCTGCAGCAGTCGTGTACGGATGTGAGAGCTGGGCCATGAAGAAGGCAGAGCGCTGAGGAATTGATGTGTTCAAACTGTGGTGCTGGAGAAGACTCTGAGAGTCCCTTGGATAGCAAGATCAAACCAGTCCATCCTAAAGGAAATTAATCCTGAAGATTCATTTGAAGGACCAATGTTGAAGCTGAAGTTCCAATACTTTGGCCACCCAATGTGAAGAACTGACTCATTAAAGACCCTGATGCTGGGAAAGACTGAAGGCAGGAGGAGAAGACAGGATGAGATGGATGGCATCACCGAATCGACGGACATAAGTTATAAGTTTGAGCAAACTCAGAGTGAAGGACTGGGAAGCCTGGCGTGGTGCAGTTCCTGGGGTCACAAAGCGCTGGACACGACTTGGTGAACAAACAAGCGTGGTTTGCATTGTGGTGTTAGTTTCAGGGGTAGCAGTGTGGTTCAGTTACACACACACATGTACCTGTTCCCTTTCCAGATCCTTTCTCACTGTAGAGTACTGAGTAGGGCTCCCTGTGTCATCAGTAGGTGGTAGGTCCTTGTTGATGATCACTCTTAAATACAGCTGAGTGGACACTGGAATTTTTTTTTTAATACTATAAAACATTTAACAGAGAAAAACACTAGGTGAAAAGTGCGGCCAAAAAATACCCTGCACCGCCCCCAGCCGCAGACGTTTCTTTGCAGGAGGATGGCTCCACACACAAGGGCAGTGTCAGGAGCAGTGTCTGCCAGGCCCCGCCAGGCGAGCCAGAACTGGGAGGTGAGCAGATTGTCCACCAGGCCCCGCCAGGCGAGCCAGACTGGGAGGTGAAGGGGCTGGGGCTGGGCCTTGGCTGTGCTGATTTCTGTTGTTTAAGGACCACGGTTTGGGTAACTGAAGGTAACTCAAGCAAAGTGAAAGGCGCTCAGTCGTGTCCGACTTGCAACCCCACGGACTACCCAGTCCATGGAATTCTCCAGGCCAGAATACTGGAGTGGCTAGCTGTTCGCTTCTCCAGCGCGTCTTCCCAACCCAGGGATTGAACCCAGGTCTCCCACATTGCAGGCGGATTCTTTACCAGCTGAGCTGCAAGGGAAGCCCAAGAATACTGGAGTGGGTAGCTTCTCTTTTCTCCAGGGGATCTTCCTAACCCAGGAATTGAACCAGGGTCTCCTGCATTGCAGGTGGATTCTGTACCAGCTAAGCCACCAGGACCATGAAAGCCCAGACCCCCCAGTCTTTGGACACAGTGTGATGTGTTTCTCTCCTGGTAGTGACAGCTGCTTAATGAGATACTTGAAAAATCCCGCTGCTGCAGTTTCATCTTCTCCATCCCGGTCTCCTCTCAGGAAGGAGCCCTGTCTCCTGCGGCAGCCAAAGGAACCATGGACCCCCTTCCCCACCGATCAGAGCAGAGAGAGGGGCCGGTGGGTGGGGCCAGGGTCTGGCGGCCTTGGGCGGGGCCTCACCTGGGATCCCAGCTGAGCCCGGCCTCCGGAGGGCCTCCGTCTGGCAGTCACCCTCCCGGGGGCACCCAGCATGGAGGGCCCAGAGTCCAGCGGTGGCCAGCTCATCTCCGCTGTGTGTGGAGACGCCCTTCGGGCTGGGACGCCCCCAAGCCACGGGGGCAGCAGTTTGCTCAGGAGCTGCCGCAGCTGCAGTGCTCAGGACGCAGGGCTGGAGGCAGGTCACCGCGCAGAAGGTGAGGAGCAGGGGTCCTTGTCCCCACCGACCCGGCCCGGCCCAGAGCCTTCCGAGCCCTGTCCGCCGGGCCCTGGGGCCAGAAGACACATCTCCGCGCTCCATCCACGCGGCCCTGCGCCCAACGGTCACTGCGCGTCATCCTTCCGGGCAGGTGTGGGCCACAGAGCCCGGGCCCCTCCTGCCCCCGGGGCCCCTCCTGCCAGGACCCCCGCCCCCCTGGACGCCCCCCCAAACTGCCCCCGCCCCCGGTACCCCTACACGTCCACCCGCGCGCCCCCCTCCCACCCCACTCACTCTGCCCCGCCCCGCACCCACATCGCCTTGGCAACCACCCACGGCCCACAGGCCAAGACGATGCCAGTGCGGAGCAGCCGTTGGGGGTGCTTCTGGGAGCTGCGGGCGAGGCAGCTGCAGCGTCAACTGCAGGTGAGGGACCCGGGACCCCAGGCCACCTGCACCCCACCGCCCCTCAACTCAAGGCACCACTTAGCCCCAGCCGGTTTTGGCTGATCGCTGAGCCCCGCCCCGCCGCCGAAGCTCCACCCCCGCCTGGGGCCAGCGGTGGGCATCCCCGCCTCCCCGCTCACTGCCTTCCCCATCCCCACCCCCGAAGGGTCTCAGTGTCCCCCCTCCAGGGACGTCTCTCCCTCCACGCCCCACCACCACTTTACTGACTGTCTTCTGAGCCCTGGGCTAAATGTCAGAGATCAGGCAAGAGGAGTAGGCTGTCTCCCCGGCCCTCGGGGGACACGCAATTGAGGAAGAGGAATATTGTTGCTGTTCAGTCGCTCAGTCATGTCTGACTCTTTGCGACCCCATGGACTGCAGCACACGGGGCCTCCCTGTCCATCACCAACTCCCAGAGCTTGCTCAAACTCATGTCTGTCGAGACGGTGCTGCCATCCAACCATCTCATCCTCAGTTCAGTTCAGTTTAGTTCAGTCACTCAGTTGTGTCTGACTCTTTGCGACCCCATGAACCGCAGCACGCCAGGCCTCCCTGTCCATCACCAGCTCCCTGAGTTCACTCAGACTCACGTCCATCGAGTCAGTGATGCCATCCAGCCATCTCAGCCTCTGTTGTCCCCTCCTCCTCCTGCCCCCAATCCCCTCCCAGCATCAGAGTCTTTTCCAATGAGTCAACTCTTCGCATGAGGTGACCAAAGTACTGGAGTTTCAGCTTTAGCAGCATTCCTTCCAAAGAAATCCCAGGGCTGATCTCCTTGCAGTCCAAGGGACTCTCAAGAGTCTTCTCCAACACCACAGTTCAAAAGCATCAATTCTTCAGCACTCAGCTTTCTTTACAGTCCAACTCTCACAGCCATACATGACCACGGGAAAAACTATAGCCTTGACTAGACAGACCTTTGTTGGCAAAGTAATGTCTCTGCTTTTCAATATGCTATCTAGGTTGGCCACAACTTTTCTTCCAAGGAGTAAGCATCTTTTAATTTCATGGCTGCAGTCACCATCTGCAGTGATTTTGGAGCCCCCAAAAAATAAAGTCTGACACTGTTTCCCCATCTATTTCCCATGAAGTGATGGGACCAGATGTCATGATCTTAGTTTTCTGAATGTTGAGCTTTAAGCCAACTTTTTCACTCTCCACTTTCACTTTCATCGAGACTTTTTAGTTCCTCTTCACTTTCTGCCATAGGAATCAGCAAACTAAAATGGACTGGAATGGGTGAATTTAACTCAGATGACCATTATATCTACTACTGCAGACAGGAATCCCTTAGAAGAAATGGAGTAGCCATCATGGTCAACAAAAGAGTCTGAAAGGCAGTACTTTGATGCAATCTCAAAAATGACAGAATGATCTCTGTTCGTTTCCAAGGCAAACCATTCAATGTCACAGTAATCCAAGTCTATTCCCCAACCAGTAACGCTGAAGAAGCTGAAGCTGAATGGTTCTAAGGACCTACAAGACCTTTTAGAACTAACACCCCAAAAAGATGTCCTTTTCATTATAGGGGACTGGAATGCAAAAGTAGGAAGTAAAGAAACACCTGGAGTAACAGGCAAATTTGGCCTTGGGATACAGAATGAAGCAGGGCAAAGACTAATAGAGTTTTGCCAAGAGAATGTACTGGTCATAGCAAACACCCTCTTCCAACAACACAAGAGAAGACTCTACACATGGACATCACCAGATGGTCAACACCGAAATCTCATCCTCAGTCACCCCCTTCTCCTCCCGCCTTCAATCTTTCCCAGCATGAGAGTATTTTCCAATGAGTCAGTTCTTCACATCAGGTGGACCAAGTATTGGAGTTTCAGCTTCAGCATTAGTCCTTCCAGTGAATACTCAGGACTGATTTCCTTTAGGATGGACTGGTTGGACCTCCTTGCAGTCCAAGGAACTCTCAAGAGTCTTCTCCAACACCACAATTCACAAGCATCAATTCTTCCGTGCTCAGCTTTCTTTATACTCCAACTCACATCCATCCATGACTACTGGAAAACAATAGCTTTGACTAGATGGACCTCTGTTGACAAAGTAACATCTCTGCTTTTTAATATGCTGTCCCTTTTCTAAATCCAGCTTGAACATGTGGAAGTTCATGGTTCATGTACTGCTGAAGCCTGGCTTGGAGAATTTTGAGCATTACTTTGCTAGCGTGTGAGATGAGTGCAATTGTGCGGTAGTTTGAGCATTCTTTGGCATTGCCTTTCTTTGGGATTGGAATGAAAACTGACCTTTTCCAGTCCTGTGGCCACTGCTGAGTTTTCCAAATTTGCTGGCATATTGAGTGTAGCACTTTCACAGCATCATCTTTTAGGATTTGGAATAGCTCAACTGGAATTCCATCACCTCTACTAGCTTTGTTTGTAGTGATGCTTCCTAAGGCACTCTTGACTTCACATTCCACCATGTCTGGCTCTAGGTGAGTGATCACACCATCATGGTTATCTGGGTCACTGAGATCTTTTTTGTAGAGCTCTTCTTTGTATTCTTGCCACCTCTTCTTAATGTCTTCTGCTTCTGTTAGGTCCATACCATTTCTGTCCTTTATTGAGTCCATCTTTGCATGAAATGTTCCCTTGGTATCTCTAATTTTCTTGAAGAGATCTCTAGTCTTTCCCATTCTATTGTTTTCCTTTATTTCTTTGCATTGTTCACTTAGGAAGGCTTTCTTATCTCTCCTTACTATTCTTTGGAACTCTGCATTCAGATGGGTATATCTTTTCTTTTCTCCCTTGCCTTTCACTTCTCTTCTTTTCTCAGCTATTTGTAAGGCCTCCTCAGACAACCATTTTGCCTTTTTGCATTTCTTTTTCTTGGGGATGGTCTTGATCACTGCCTCCTCTGCAATGTCATGAACCTCCGTCCATATTTCTTCAGGCATTCTATCAGATCTAATCCCTTGAATCTGTTTGTCACTTCCACTGTATAATCATAAGGGATTTGATTTAGGTCACACCTGAATGGCCTAGTGGTTTTCCCTACTTTCTTCAAGTCTAAATTTTGAACTCCTTACTGAGTTCATGATCTGAGCCACAGTCAGCTCTTGGTCTTATTTTTGCTGACTGTATAGGGCTTCTCCATCTTTGACTACAAAGAATATAATCAATCTGCTTTCAGTATTGGCCATCTGGTGATGTCCATGTGTAGAGTCGTCTCTTGTGTTGTTGCAAGAGGGTGTTTGTTATGACCAGTGTGTTTTCTTGGCAAAACTCTGTTAGCCTTTGCCCTGCTTCGTTTTGTCCTCCAAGGCCAAACTTGCCTGTTACTCCAGGTGTCTCTCGACTCCCTGGTTTTGCATCCAGTCCCCTATAATGAAAAGGACATCTTTTTTGGATGTTAGTTCTAGAAGGTCTTGTTGGTCTTCATAGAACCGTTCAGCTTCAGCTTCTTCAGCATCAGTGGTCGGGGCATAGACTTGGATATTGAATGGTTTCCCTTGGAAACAAACAGAGATCATTCTCTTGTTTTTGAGATTACACCCAAGTACTGCATTTCGGACTCTTTTTGACTGTGAGGGTTACTCCATTTCTTCTAAGGGATTCCTGCCCACAGTGGTAGATATAATGGTCATCTGAGTTAAATTCATACTCACAAAGTAAATGTCAGCTCGGAAAGGAACTGATGGGGCTCCAGGGTGTGGTCGGCCATTCTGGTCCAGCCACCGTGGGCCTCACCTGGGTCCAGAGTGTCTCCTCGGAGCAGGTGGAACCAAGTCCTGGGGAGGTGCGAGTGGGGTCAGGGGTTCAGGAATGACCTGCCCTGGGGGTGACCTTAGCGGGGCTGTGTGGTGGGCAGGGTGGGCCCCGGACTGGCGGCATGCAAGGCCATGAAACAAGCCTCAATAAATTGAAACGGGCAGAAATCAGATGCAGTATGTTATCATATTGCAATAGAGGGAAGCCAGGAATTAATGACAGAGAGGACTTTGATAAATTCACAAATATGTAAAAATTAAAAACACCTTCTAAATAACCAACAATTTAAAGAAGAAATCCAAAAAGAGATTAGGAAATATTTTGAGATGAATGAAAATTAAGGTTCCACACACCAAAATTTATGGGATGCAGCCAAAGCAGAGCTTACAAGGAAATTTATTTAAGCACCTATATTTTAAAAAGAAGGTAGATCTCGTGCCAATGACCTAACCTCACCTCAGGACACACTGGATAAGGAAAATGAGACCCAACCTAGAAGAAGGATGGAAACACTAAAGATTAGAACAGAAATAAGAGGAATAGACAGAAGGAAAGCTATGGGGAGAATCATCAAAAGCAGAAGCTCCTGGAAAAGATGCACAACATTGACAAGGCTTTAGGTTGATGGAGAGAAGACTCACGTTAATAAAATCAAGAATAAAAGAGGGCTTGACTGCCAACCTTGCAGAGATAAAAGGATTATACGAAAATACTGTGAGCAGCACTGCGGACTGATTAGATACCTGGAGTGAAATGGTCAAATGCTTTAAAGACAAAACTGCCAAAGCTGATTCAGGAAGAACTAGAAAATGTCAACAGAGCTGGAAGAAGTAAAGAGATTAATAAATGAAAAAAACCCTCACAGAGTAAAGCCCAGGCCCAGATGGCTCCAATGGCAATTTTTACCAAATGTTTACAGAGGAGCTAACTCCAGTCTTTCACAAACTTCCAGAAAATAAAAGAGGAAGGGACTCTTCCTGCTCCGTGAGGACAGGATCACGCTGACAGCACAGCCACACATAAGTACCTCAGGGAATCTACAGATCAGAGTCTCTTACGAATCTAGATTCAAACTTTAACAAACATTGGCAAACGGAACCCAGCAGTGTACATAAAGGGTAAGGGTTATACATCATCACTAAACTGCAATTGGGTTTATCCCCAAATGCAGAGTTGGTCTAGCAACAAAAATCAGTTAATGTAATAAACCACATCACTAGAATAAAGGCCAAAACCTCCACCCTTATTTCAATCAACCCAGAAAACAGCATTTGACAATATTCAGCTCCCCTTCGTGAAAAAGCACTCAGCCATCTAGGAACAGAGAGGAATCCATCAACCTGATAAAGGGCACCCATGCAAACCCACAGCGACCATCAGGCCTTGTCCTTAATGATGAATGAGAGGAAGGTGCTCGTTGTCCCCGCTTGTGTCCAGTCTCATCCTGGCAGCATTAGTCAGGATGATTAGATAAGATAATGGGGGTGGCATGTGGATCAGGAAAGAAGACTGTTTGTACATGACATGATCTCATACACAGAAAACCCTAAGGAATTCACACGTCCCCCCACCAAAAAAACACCTAAAAAACTATTAGCACTAAAAAGTGAGGTCAGCTATGGTTTTGCCAGTAGTCATTTAGGGATGTGAGAGTTGGACCATAAAGAAAGCTGAGCACTGAAGGATTGATGCTTTTGAACTGTGGTGTTGGAGAAGACTCTTGAGAGTCCCTTGGACTGCAAGGAGATCCAACCAGTCCATCCTAGAGGAAATCAGTCCTGAATATTCATTGGAAGGACTGATGCTGAAGCTGAAACTCCAATACTTTGGCCACCTGATGTGAAGAGCTGATTCATTGGAAAAGTCCCTGATGCTGGGAAAGATTGAAGGCAGGAGGAGAAGGAGACAACAGAGGGTGAGATGGTTGGATGGCATCACCGACTCAATACACATGAGTTTAAGGAAGCTCTAGGGGATAGTGAAGGACAGGAAAGCCTGGCGTGCTGCAGACCATGGGGTCACAAAGAGTCGGACATGACTTTGCAACTGAACAAGATGAGCTCAGCAAGGTGGTGGGACACACGGTCAATACACAGAAGTCAGTGGTGTTTCTACTCCATAGCAGTGAGCGGTATCAGCAAAGATGACCAGATGTTTTGGAGGGAATTTGCCCCCTGAGGGTGGGTAAGGCTTGCCCTCTGAAACAGTGCTCGGGGCCACCAGCCACCAGGCACATCCAGACCAGACCCCAGCAAGGTGCTGCTGCGCACTCCCTGGAGGACTGTCACCAGAAAAACAGAGGGCAGCTGGGCGGGCCAGAGGAGCCGGAGTTCACGCACGCTGCGGGTGGGGGTGTGAAATGAATGCAGCCCGGCGTTTCCTCCACCGGCTGCAGACGGGTCCTGCGTGCAGTGCCAGTCCTAAGGCACGCACAAGCTTGAGGAGAGCGTCCTCAGCAAAGGGAGGGACTCTCAGAGCAGCCCCGTTCATCACAGCCAAAGAGGGGAGGCCGCCCCGCTGGCCCTCAGCTGGTGAATGACAGGTGTGGCCCCTCCAAACAATGGGATAGTATCAGGCAATAAAGGAACGAGATGCTGAAACATGCCACGATGCAGTTACGCCTTAAAAACGTGTGCTGAGGGGAGGAAGCCTGTCACAGAGGACCCCACTTCGTATGACTCTATTTACAGTGTCCAGAACTGGCAGAAATGCAGGAGCTGGAAGTGAGTGAGTGGTTTCCCAGCGCTGGGTGTGGCGAGTCAGGGGTGATGATGTGGGTTTCTTTTGGGGGTGGTCAACAGATTCTGAAGTTAGTTTTGGCAACTGTCGCACAGCTATGAATGTACTTAAGAGTCTCTGAATCGTCCACTCAGCTGGGCGAGTGGTGTGTGAGCTGTCGCTTAGGACAGCTGCAGTTGGGGGTGGGCATTGACCATTGCACCTGTCGAAGTAAGAGCTGGTGGGATCTTAGGATTAAGCGAACTCTCAGGGAAATATTTGAGGCGTTATTTTTTAAGAGGTAAAATTGACTGCGTTGGATAACAGAAATCTAGATGGCTCCAGGTTTGGGTTTTCTCAGCAGTCACATAGAGTTCACATGTCCACAAAGTTCACATGTCCTGAACTGACCGGGTTCCTTGTGAGCTGCTCGTCAAAGCCTGGGGGAAGGAAGGCTCCCCAGCGGGAGGGTCCCGCCTGAGCCCGCCTTCCCGGAAGCTGGCACTGTCCTCTCCCCCAGACCCCCAAGGAGCTGTTGCTCTCAGCATCCGTGCGTGGCTAATACTGAGACTCCTCCGCCCTGAGCTCTGCAGCTCCTTCCTGCCTGCTCACACCTCCCTCCAGGGGTCAGGGAACCCTCGCTGCCGTGCCCCAGGCTGACTGGCCTTCCCTCTGTGCCTGCGCTTGCTAAGCTCACTCCTGCCGCATGGCCTTTGCACGGGCTCCCCCCTTCACCCGCCCGCCTCCAGGGAGTGGCCTGTCCGAGCTCACATTGCCTGTTTCAGTTCTAGCGGAGCTGCTACTCTCTCCGCTCACCGGCTCCATCCACGGGTGTGTGAGTTACCCCACAAGGGTGCTGACTCCACAGCCCCTGGAAGGTCCCCTGGCACACAATCGGTTTCTAACAAGTGTATTCTGAGTAAGTGAATAAAAGGAAAGAAGCAGTGGGTTTTGATGAGCAGCGTCTGTGGAGCCCTGCCTTTCCAGCTTGCGTGTGCCCACCGTGACCTGGAGAACTTACTGAAATGCAGACTTGGGTCCATTTGGGATGGGAGGGTCCCAGATTCTGGGCTTCTAGCAAGCCCCTAGCTGCTGGTCTGGGGCTCTCACGTGAGCCCTGGGGTCGCAGACAAGGGCCGGGGGTTCACCAGGGCCCCGGGTGGCCCTCCAGCCCCCCCGCCGCCTGCTCCCCTCCTTGCCGGCCAAGAGCTTGCAGCCTTGTGTGTGAGCCATCGTTCTGGGGGTGGAGGCAGCTGCTGGTGACTGTCACTGACGCTGGTCGTTTGCTTTCTGGATCCTTGGTTGTAGGCCAAAGAGGAGAGAATAGTTGAGCTGGAAACGGAGAACGCTCTTCTTCACCTGAAACTGGCGGAGGTAATACTCTTACCTGTCTCGCGGTTGGGATGGATTATGTCCGGTGTGTGGTGACTCAGCATCCAGATTTGTTTCAGGCTCTGCAGAAGAAAGTGTTGAGATGCTCTTCTTCCCCCAGCAAGGACCCTTTAAAGTATCTTATGCTGAACCATCTGTAGGTCTGACTTCCTATTATCTCCGTGCTCATGAGTATTTAGGAAGTAATAAATTAACAAGCTGCCTGTGCTTTTAAAGCCAGCTTTATTGAGGACTTACGCAGGTACCAGACATTCACTCGGGTGAAACGTATGGGCCGGTGTTCAGTAAGCTCACGGCTACAATCCCAGCACCGCAGTCAGCTGTCAACCTCTCCCTTCCGCCCCGAAGACGAACCTGTGTGTGATTCTACCCGCGTCATCTGCCTCCCTCACCACAGCCAGAGAAAAAGGAGGCAGCGCTCAAAGCAGTGCTGCCCAACTTCTCTTGCAGATTTGTCCTTCGCTTTGACACATGGGGAACGCTGGCGGATCCTGCTTTGCTTATTCCTACGTGACTGGCTGTGGCCACCTTTGGTCAGCTGGAAAGTGGCCCCCAGAGATGTCCGTTCCCTCCTAATTCTGGACACTGTGGACGTGACCTTGACCAGGGATAAGACCTCTGCAGACGGGATTGGATTTGGGGTGGGGCCTTGTAGGACGGAGGCAGCGGTGACAGAGGACAAAGGAGGGAAATGCGGAAGACTCAAGAAGAGGGGCCTGACGACATCAGGACCAGTGGAGGGGAGGGTCCCCCGGGCCTCGCAGGGCACGCAGCTCTGCCCTGGGTCTTGGAAGGCTGGCCTCAGGACGGGAGGAAAACGTTGGCGCAGTCCAGCCTCCCAGCTTGGGGTGCGCTGTTACAGCGGCGACAGAAAACCCACCCACCCCCATTGAATCACTCCCGCTCCCTGGAGGGCCCCCGACCATCCCCGGGGGAAGCAAGCTTCAGGCTCCCGGCGCCCTGCAGATAACCCTGTTGTTTCACTGAAAAAATGTAGTCACACTAAAACTGCCTGTTAATTTAGGGCTAGTCACACTAGCTTTAAACAAAGCGCATATTAATTTATTAGCTCCCCTTCAAGTCTGTGATTTTCTGGAGCTTCTGAGCACACTTATTGTATGGCTTCTCTCGGCCTCCAGCTGGCCCGAACTGATGGAAGGCGACACCCTGAACTCATTCTGCGGCGTTTCCCCGGCCTCATCGTCCTAGACTCAGGCTGCCCCGGCAGGTCACTGCCTGGAACCCCTTGTGGCCGGGGCTGCTCACACCTGAGAATAAACTCCCGGCGCGTGTTTGGGGTTTCCACATGTGTCTGCACCATCAGCCCCAGTGGTTGTTCTGCAGCTGCTCAGGCGCGTCCGACTCTTTGCAACCCCATGGACTGCAGCACGCCAGGCCTCCCTGTCCGTCACCAGCTCCCGGGGCTTGCTCAAACTCAGGTCCATCGAGTCAGTGATGCCATCCAGCCATCTCATCCTCAGTCGCCCCTTCTCCCACCTTCAGTCTTTCCCAGCATCAGGGTCTTTTCCAATGAGTCAGTTCTTCGCATCAGGTGGCCGAAGTATTGGAGCTTCAGCTTCAGCATCAATCCTTGCAGTGAATATTCAGGACTGATTTCCTTTAGGATGGACTGGTTGGATCTCCTTGCAGTCCAAGGGACTCTCAAGTGTCTTCTCCAAACCACAGCTCGTCCCACCAGTGGGAGAGCTTCGGAATGCCAACCATTTTTCCAGTTTGTCATTGAGACAATTTTTTTTGCTTGTTTTACATGTAAGATCATTAGATATAGAATGTCAGATACAGCCTGTAAAATTTCGAGCATTTATGAGTCCCTGTATTCTTGTCTGAAAATTGACAGAAAAATCTCAGTCTCTGTGGCCCACATCCCCCATACTGTCACGGCATCCGACACCATTGGCTCAGCCCCCGGCCTCGGTGGGAGCAGACTCTGTGTCTGCGCCGGTGTGTCCAGCACTCAAGGACCTGCCACGAAACGGTGGTCTCATTTTCACCCCCTGCCGTGCAGGCCGAGACAGCTGTCGTCCCGATGGTGGGACTGCGGCCCTCCCAGGATTCACACTCACTCCCGTGTTCGTTTCGCAGTCGCCTGGACGAGCCGCATGTCCTTTGCCAGAGGGGCCCTGTGTTCGTGTTGGTCTTCATCCAGCCTGACTCCTGGTTCTCTCCCTCTCCCTGGGGGTCGCCCTCCCTGAGAAACATCTGAAACCTCCTCCCTCTTCCCCAGCCTCTGCTCCTCCAGCCCTGCCACCTGGCCCCTCGTCCTGGCAGGGGCGCTGGCCTCTGGTGTCAGTGGGGGCTTCCTCCCCTCCGGGGTCTGACACTGTGTCGGCTGCGTCCCCTGGCGCTCCGGGCAGGGCTGCCCTTCCCGCGAGACCGGCTGCTCAGCTGCCAAGCCCCATCCCCTGGGCGGTTGGCCTCTGCCCAGAGCTCAGCGTCTGGTCCCGCCCTCGCTCGGTCCTGCCTGGCCTCCGGGGTCCATGTGCCCTCTTCCAAGCACACGCCTCGGGGCCTCTGTCCTGGTGCCCCCTGCAAATGGCATTACCTCCAGTGTCCCCTGTGCCCCTGCCCAGAGGCTGGAGTCCCACCAGCCGGGTGTGGGCCCCCAGCACACTCTCCGGACAGGACGGGCCTGTGTCCTCACCGGGATGCCCCACCGGACCCCCGGCCATCTCCTCTGCCCTCTGCCCGGCCCCAGAAGACAAGCAGCGGTTTCCGCTGATGGAGTGGAATGCGCGCCCACCTCTCATGTGGCTTCTGAGCTGTGTGTCTGTCTCCCAGGCAGGTGGTAAGGCGGGGTCATGGGTGGTTTAACCACGCGTTCTCACTGCGTGGGGACGTGAGCTTGCTGTTCTGCGGAGAAACTTTGCAGCGTCCGCTGGCTCGTGAGGACGTAGTGTGAGAGCGCGAACACCTAGAGAAGCCCGTGGGAGTCAAATGGAACGAAGGGAAGCCCAAGCTGGCTGGCTGTGCCCAGGGCCTCCCTGCCCTCCCCGCCAGCGGCTCAGGCCGGAGCCCGTGTTTCCGTCCCATCCTGAGAGTTTGACCCATCGCTGTTCACACGGTGATGCTCTGACGTCCAGACCACGAGGGCCCGCCGTCCGCAGTCTGAGCGCCTTGTCCCCTTCCCCCCGTCCTCCCAGCAGGCACCAGCGTGAGCCTTCAGAACATGCGCCTGGGCTGCAAGTCCTCCTCGACGTCCACCACCTGTGGCTCCTCCAGGGAGTCGCCCGCAGGCCCCGCCCCCGCTGGAGATGGTGGGGGCCTCTGGGCTCCCCCGCTGGGCCCCCGGCCGTGGGCTGCTCCCCTCACCCCGGGGCCTCCTAATTGCTGCTCCCGCTGCGCCCGCCCTGCCCCTGAAGCAGCGCTGACCTGGGCCCTGCTCGCCCAGCCTGGTCCTTGCAGGCTTGTTTCGGTGGCCGGTGCCCTGCAGTCCCACCACTCATGGCAAATCCATGGGGAACAATGGAAACGGTGACAGACTTTGTTTTCTTGGGCTCCAGAATCACTGCTGGCAGTTCTGGGGAGAACTGCAAACAGAGACCACAGCCATAAAATTAAAAGACGCTTCTCCTCGAAGAAAAGCAATGACAAGCCTCAACAGCGTATTAAAAAGCAGAGACGTTACTTTGCCTACAAAGGTCTGTACAGTTGAAGCTGTGGTTTTCCCAGTCGTCATGTATGGATGTGAGAGTTGGACCATGAAGAAAGCTGAGCACTGAAGAATTGATTTCTTCGAACTGTGATGTTGGAGAAGACTCTTGAGAGTCCCTTGGACTGCAAGGAGATCCAACCAGTCCATCCTAAAGGAGATCAGTCTTGGGTGTTCATTGGAAGGACTGATGCTGAAGCTGAAGCTCTAATACTTTGGCCACCTCATGCGAAGAGCTGACTCATTTGAAAAGACTCTGATGCTGGGAAAGATTGAGGGCAGGAGGAGAAGGGGACGACAGAGGATGAGATGGTTCGATGGCATCACCGACTCAATGGACATGAGTTTGAATAAACTCTGGGAGTTAGTGATGGACAGGGAAGCCTGGCGTGCTGCAGTCCATGGGATCACAAAGAGTCGGACACGACTGAGCGACTAAACTGATGCCCTGTGGCCCCTGAGCTTGCCTGTGGCCTGGGCAGTGGCTCCTGGTGGGCAGATTGGCATCCTGCGGACAATCAGGAAGTGTCTCCGTCAGAGAAAAGGCCCCTGTGTCTGTCCCAATGCTCTAAGTTGTCTTTTCCTCTCTTCTGGGCCACAGTCCTGGGAAGTGACCGGAAGGGACCGCAGGGCAGAGACACACGCACTTCTCAGGGAGCAGATGCCCTGGCGAGGACACTCTCTCTCCGCCCTGACCCGGCTCTGCCTCGCTGCCCAGGTGAGGACTCCCTGGGGTCCGTCTTCACTCGCGGGAGGAGCGTTTGTGTTCAGTCGAGAGAGTGGTTATTTTCTGGGGAATTGTGTGAGTCGTGCGGGTCAAGATAGATGTGCTCTGCTTTCACTTTCACTTTTCACTTTCATGCACTGGAGGAGGAAATGGCAGCCCACTCCAGCGTTCTTGCCTGGAGAATCCCAGGGACGGGGAAGCCTGCTGGGCTGCCGTCTATGGGGTCACACAGAGTCGGACACGACTGAAGCGACGCAGCAGCAGCAGCCGTGGCGGCGTTTGTGTTATGGGAGTTTAGTTGACTGACAATGTCGCGTTAGTCTCTGCTGTACAGAGAAGTGATTCACTCACATTCGCACGTTCGGGTTTCTAAATATTCTTTTCCATTGTGGTTTATCACGGTGGATCTGCTCTTTTAAAATAACTTCCTTGTTTATTTTTGTCTGTGCTGGGTCTTTGTTGCTGTTCGGCCTTTTCTCCAGTTGTGGCAAGTGGGCCCTCCCCCACCAGAGACCATGGGAGCCTCTGGCCTCCCCACCAGCAGCTCAGGCCGGAGTCCATGTTGCAGTGCTCGGGCTCCTCGTTGCAGCAGCTTCTCCTGCTGTGGACACATGCTCCAGGGCGCACCAGCCCCAGGAGCTGGGCTCAGGGGCTCAGCGGTAGCAGTTCCCAGACTCTCGAGCACAGCCTCAGCAGTTGTGGCTCACGGACATTGCTGCCCTGCGGCATGTGGGATCCTCCCCGGGCAGGCATCGAACCCTTGTCTCCTGCACTGGCAGGTGGAGTCTCCACCACTGAGCCACCAGGGAAGCCTGACGATCCACTCTCATGGAATCACAAGCAGCCTTCGTTTCAGGAAGCAAAGCCCCACAGGGTGTTACGTGTGGACTTTCCATTAGAGGCGACTGCGTGGTCTTGTTTATTAAACGACAAAATGATTCCCATTTTTATAATCAGTAGTAGACGCAGTTCACCGTGGGCATTCTGCTTTCCGAAACTAAAGAGAAGGCTAAACCTCAGAGTCCGATTGAGGCCTCATGCAGAGACAGGAAGGAAACGCGTCTTGGCCGCAAGGCGAAGTGCTGCATGCTCCTGGTTGTGGAATTTCATACGTCACAGTTGCTCTCACCCACGCTTCGCGTCAAATGTTAGAAAACTGGCTCGTACACATCTCATTAAATGGTGTTTGTACAGCAATGGCACCCCACTCCAGTCCTCTTGCCTGGAAAATCCCACGGATGGAGGAGCCTGGTAGGCTGCAGTCCATGGGGTCGCTAAGAGTCGGACACGACTGAGCGACTTCACTTTCAGTTTTCACTTTCATGCATTGGAGAAGAAATGGCAACCCACTCCAGTGTTCTTGCCTGGAGAATCCCAGGGACAGGGAAGCCTGGTGGGCTACCGTCTATGGGGTTGCACAGAGTCGGACACGACTGAAGCAAGTTAGCAGCAGCACAGCAGATTATCCAAGAGAGCACCTCCTTTAAAGCACTGCGGCTCCTGGCAGGAGCGGGGGGCGAGGCACACAGTCTGCCGGCGATTCTCCAGGGTGGGTGCCTTTCGAGCGCTGTTCCCCTTTTGTTACAAACAGTGTGACCTGGGTAAAGATTAGAAGGAAAAAAGATCATCATTGCAGCAATAGAAGCACCATCTGTTAATAGGGTTAGTTTGCCCTGGGGTGGTTCCCCGCCCCGCCCCCAGCATGAGCTGCATTAGTTTATTTAGAATGGGTTTGTATGGAATTAATTCTTCATTCTCTTCCAACTGGGTAAAATTAATCCATCCTTCAGTGAAGTATATAACTTTATCTGCGTTCCACAAAGTGAAAATAATTTAATTCAATTTAGTTTTGATGTTTTATGAAAATGTTTCCTAAACACACTGAAACGGTCCCCACTTTATAGCCAGAAAGACTTAGGAAAGGGACCAAGAACGTGTGTTTCAGCCCAGGTAGGGGTCCATGAGTTAAGCGTTTGGTATTAAAGGGCAGCACCTCCGTCCTTTCACTTCATGGACCGGTCTTCGCGCCAGCATACCTCCAAGTTATTTCAGTGCTGTTCAGCTGGGCTGTCGCATTGTTCCCGGGGCTCTGGAATCCAGTGTTTGTGTGCCTGGAATTCCGCTGTGCACGTTTATAACCCAGGCGGGCATTGTTCTCACGCCTGGGGAGTAGATTAGAGCTTTGTTCCCGGGAGGGGAGCCCCCTGTCGCAGGAAGTAAACAGCAGGCGGAAAATCGTTACAGTCGAACTCTCCACTGGGCCATGGGCTGCGCTTCCTACGGAAGCTGGTGAAAGACCTGATTTTCTTAAGCACTTCAGCTGCACAAGTGTGTAAAGCCACCCAGGCTGCTTTGTGAAGTGCAGACCCCAGGTCTGGGCTCAGTGCTGGGAGGGAGCCAGGGCGTGTCTGTGTGCCTGGCGAGCGTGCCTGGGTCTGGGTTGAGGACAACGGCCTGACCAGATCTGGGTCTGATCGACCGTGTGTGGTTGTGCCTTGTGCCGGGGCGGGCTGTGTCCTCACCCTGTGGAAGTCCGGTGAGTGCGCTGTGATGAGCAGCAGCCATGCCCATCATGTTAGTCGTGTGGGTCCTTGTTTTGCAGAAGCTGAAACGAGAGATGGAGGCGCTTCGGTCCTCTTCTCGGGGTCTTCTCCAGAGTTACCAGGAGGAGTATCGGGACTGTCTTTCTGAGATAGTTCAGGCCGTCCAGACGGCCCAGCTCCACTGCGAGGCTCTGCTGGGTAAGACAGACCCCGACCGAAGATGCCGCGAGCAGCCCGCCTGGGGCCTGGGCATCCAGCCCCCTCAGTGCTGGGGGCCTGACAGCTCACGGGCAGGGCCGAGTCCCTGCTCTCTGGGTGACCGCTTGACCTCTTGACCTTAACCTGTGGCTGAACAGGGCCCTCTGTGTAAGGGCCCCCACCATGGTGCCCCAGGAACCCACTAGTACCCCCCACCCCACCATGGTGCCCCAGGAACCCACCTAGTACCCCCCCCACCCCACCATGGTGCCCAGGAACCCACTAGTACCCCCCACCCCACCATGGCACCCCAGGAACCCACATAGTGCCCCCTGCCCCACCATGGCACCCCAGGAACCCACCCTGTGCCCCCCACCCTTGTCCAGACCATGGTACAGGCCATCAGGATGGAGATGAGCGTCCATGGCCGCTGTCCTGAGACCCAGGGCCTTCCCTGAGGCTGGCACAGGCTGTATTTTGGTGCCCTGGCTGCCAAGGGCCCAGCCCGCAGCGCACTGGACCCAGGGCTGGTGGAAGGGGCCGGGCCCTCGGGAGCTGCTCCGACGGGGTGACCTTGCCTGCAGCGGCCTATTCGGCGGAGGCGGGGCGTCTGGAGCAGTCCCTGAGGGATGTGACAGAGCGCTGGCAGCAGGAGCTGCGGGAGCGGCGGCGGCTGCAGGACGCCCTGGCGGTGGGTGACCCTCCGCCCGACCCTGACAACGGCGGCAGTGTGGGTGGGGGTCCCTGTCCCCCCGCAGGGGCCGCCGCCTCCCCAGTCCTCTGGCTGCTCTGTCGGGGGCAGGGCTGGGCCCCCAGGCCAGGCTGGGCGATGCGGTGGTGGGAGTTGACCACCCAGCACCTGGGGGGCCTTCGGGCGGGCCGGCGGGCGTGGATGGGGAAGCAGTTTGCAGAGGCGGAGACCCCCAAGCAGGACAGGAGCCCAGTAAAGCCTGAGCCGCCTCTGAGACACTCGCGGGCACAGGGGGCAGGCCCTGCCTCCTCGCCAGTTCTTGTCCACCCAGCCAGTGTCTGTGCAGAGGTGACAGCTGGGCAAGGCCTGGGGATGTGCTCCAGCCTCCGTCCAGACCCGGACTCTTTGGGCCCTAATTACATGTGACGATAGAAATAAGCAGGCAGATTGATGACTTTGAAGATACCAGTTTGGAAGGAATTGATCGCAGACAGGTTGAACAGCAAGATATTTCAGCAGGCTGCACCTGGCCTGTCCCCGGAACACCGGGCACTTGTGTGGGGACGGGTGTGGCCCCGCCAGCGCCAGCACCACCTGGCTGGGCCGAGGTCCGTTTCTAGGCAGACCAGCAGTTAGAGCCGGCGTCCCCCCACCCTCTGAGCCGCCGTTACTGTGGCTACTCGTGGGCCCTCTGGCCGACCTGCAGCCCAAGCTCGGGTGACAAGTCCCCCGGGGTCGCTGTCTCTTGGCCTCCAGGCTCCTCTGACCTGCCTCTGGCTGCCCACCTGTCCTGGGAGGTCGCGCCTGTCACTCGCAGCTGTGATAACCCCCGGATGACTGGTGGTCTCCCTTCAGCCGCCGCCTCCGGGCATCCCCCACCTCGTCCAGCGGCCACCTCTCCCCAGGCCTCTTGGGTCCCAAGGGTCCGCACAGCTCCCTGAGAAGCCGCGGCTTCTTCCCCGCATCCGGATTTCTGGCCTGGGATGTTTGTGGGCATCTGGCAAGCCTGCAGCTATTTCTCCTGCTTTCTGGGACTGTCTCCAAAGGCTGAGGAGCTGAGGAGGAGGAGCTGATGGCTCCAGAGTCCCCTGGGCACCAAGGCACGGGGTGTCCGTGGAGTCCTGGTGGGGGCTGGCCATTCGTGTCCATGGCTGCCAAGGAAGCTATTGGTTTACCCAGTGGTGTAGACAGAAGCCCCCTCCGAGAAGGAGGGGGCTCCCTCTGCCTAGAGACGTGCTTCTTGTCCCCGACACGACGCTTCAGGAAGGACGCGGAAGGGCTGGGTTGATCTCAGCCGTGTCAGGAGGACGGTGGACATGCCCTGGAGAAGCGAGGGCTGGCAGGGTGAGCAGGCAGGGAGGTTTCCAGGGGAGGCAGGAGCAGGACTTCCAACAAGCTGGGAGAGGAAGGGCCCCTTCAGTGTGGCCCCAAAGCTGTCAAAGGGCCGCGGGTCAGAGGCTCCAGGAAGGGCCCCTTCAGTGTGGCCCCAAAGCTGTCAAAGGGCCGAGGGTCAGAGGCTCCAGGAAGGGCCCTTCAGTGTGGCCCCAAAGCTGTCAAAGGGCCGCGGGTCAAAGGCTCCAGTAGAAGCGTGTAGTGGTGACTCAGAGCTCACCCAGGAGACAGGAGCTCCCTGTTGGAGGGACCCAGGCACAGCCCTGTGGAAACGTGGCCATGTCCACGGGGCTAAACTCAACACGCTCCTGCTGTGAATTCCTAAGATAGCGGGTGCCTCAACTCTGTGAGTCCCGGTGCAGGCAGCTGTGGCTCCCGGGCTGTGCTGGTGGAGGTTCAGGGGCTTATTCTTCGTCTCTGTTTCTGCATCGTCTCCTCACATCTACCCCTGGGAGGGTCTGGGTGACAAGCCGCTCAGAAGCCTTTTCGAATCCCTGAGAGATTAGCCCGGGGCGCGGTTACACGGCAGCCTCTCGATGTGCACAGCCCCATGGTAATCATCTGCCACGTGAGCAAATGTAAGAGTGAATTTTTAAAAACGTCTGTGTCATTTGAGGTGACACAGACACTCCCTGCTCCGCGGGGTTTTCTCACTCGTTGAGGCTTGTGGGAAAGTCCAGCGCTCACGTCTCGGGAAAGTCCTTAGCAGACGCTCTTCGAGGAAATGGTCCCTGGGTTCCACGCGCTCCCAGGCTCACAGGAAACCTGCTGCTTCAGGAGCTGAAGGGCAACATCAGAGTCCACTGTCGGATCCGCCCTCTGCTGCCCTTTGATGACGAGGCTCAGGAGCCGGTCTCACCAGACAGGTAACCTGCTTCCTCACTCTGTGTGCGTACATGTGCACACACGTGTATTTGTGTGTGTGAACATACACGTGTGTATGTTGTGTGCGTGTGCATTGTGTGCACACGTGTGTGGTGTGTTGTGTGCACACGTGTGTTGCGTGTTGTCTGCACATGTGTGTTGTGTGCACACATGTGTGTTGTGTGTTGTGTGCACACACATGTGTGTGTTTAGGGACAGAGCACAGAAGCGGCACCTGCCTCCTATGTTCTGGTCTCTGGATGAGGCCCTTTTCTGGATGGAGCTGACTTGCTAAGAGTGAGTGAGTGGCTGCCAGTCTCTCTGGAATGTGCCTGAACGCGGCCAAAACATCTGAGCAAGAAAGAGAGGGGTTCGTAGGGGCCCTGCTGCCCAGGCGCTCGGGCAGCCTTTAGTGGTGCAGGCTGCTCTTGCTGGTCCCTGCCCTCTGATTGCCCCCAGAGCCCCTCAGAGATCAGGGGTGGTCACTACTCAGCTCCCGACTGAGAGAAAGTGTCCGTGGTGACGGGTGACATCAAGTTACCTGAAGTTCGTTTCCTTGAAAATCATAACCCTGACTTTCCCTTCTTTCTCCGATGAAACACATGCCCGGTGGACGTCTCCACAGGGCGGCCCGTCGGAGCAGCTCCTGACTCTGGGCCTCCCCGGCCCGCGTCCCACTCAGCCCACAGCGTCCTCTGCCCTGCCGGGTCGGGCCAGGCCCGCCCGAGGGCTCGCGGTGGCCGCTCACACCCGCCCCTGTGACTGCACTCACCGAGGCCCTCCCGGTGCCCCGCCCGCACGTCCTTCTTCTGTGAAGGCCCGTCCGCTCTGCTCTCTGCACGAGCTACAGTGCAGCGCTTGGCCTTGGAGGGCCTTTAGGAAGCCCTCGGTCAGTCCTGCGTGTGAAACAAGTGGTGGAGTGTCTAACTCTGCAGCGCGGTCCAGCAGCCAGCGGTCCCGAAACGTGGCGTCTCCGTGAATGTGCTCTGGGTGCTGTTTGCGGATGGCCCCGTCGCATTACTAATCTGCTTCTGTGCTGCCTGACGGGGTCACTCCCTGCCTCAGGTGGTCTGTGACTAAATGAATTAAAGTTAAGTAATCTGGACGCGTAGCTTCTCAGCTGCTCCGGCCACGTCTCAGGTGCGCCGCTGGACGGCTCATCATCACAGAAGTCTGTCAGACAGCACCGCCCTGGGCTGTTCAGCGTGGTGAAGCTTCCCGAGAGGCGTCGTGAACTGGGTTTCACGTTCTCCTGTCATTTGCGGTTACTCACTTCCAGCGCTGGCGCGTGTCGCCTCTCTCTGGGTTTGCGGTTGCGAACTGGGGCTCCTGCGGGCAGAGACCTCGGCAGGCCTTTCTTTGTGTCGGTCACCCCAAGCTCCCCACTCGGGCTGTCTGTGTAGGAGGCGTTTACATGTAGACGTACGTGTCCCACAGCACAGCTAGAGAATGCAAAAGTACCCAACAGAGCGGAGGTGTGTGGGGAAAATGCGCCAAGATAAGGGGAGGGGAGCGGGAGCGGAGGGAAGGACAGAGAAGTCGAGACCCAGACGCAGGACGCCAGGGACCGAGACGGGGGAGCCGGAAGCGAGCCCGAAGTCTGGGATACGGGGGCGGCAGGAGCTCCATCGTAACGCGTGTCTTCCATGCTGTTTATCCCTCAGCTCCGTGTCCGGAGGAGTGGTCCACGCAGTCGATGACGTGAGTGAATTTTCCTTACACTTTATATCTGGGAGCGTTCCGTCTGACGGTTCAAATATGCCACCGCTGAGTGATTCGGAGGCTGAGTGAATAGGAAGCACCTCTTCCTTTATTGATGCTTTCTTAGTTAATGTTTCTGTTTCTTGATTTCTATCAGACGTGGAATTCGTGAGGCGTTGGGTGCCTGTCCCATGTGAGCCCATAAGGCTGTTCGCCTGTAGCTCTAAGGGAGGGAAGCCACACCCCTTTCATTAATTCTCCAGCCCCCACGTCAATCCATGCACATGAGTGAGTCCTAACATTTGCAGGAAAGAAGTGCAAGTATAAAACGAATAGTTAAGAATGAACTTAGTCATGTAAATTTAAAACAGACACTTCTGTTATGAACTCATAATTGTCTTTTCCCTTTAAAGCCCAATTTTCCTCATATTTGAGCTTCCCTGGTGGCTCAGCTGGTAAATAATCCACCTGCAATGCGGGAGACCTGGGTTTGATCCCTGGTTTGGGAAGATCCCCTGCAGAAGGGAAAGGCTACCCACTCCAGTATCCTGGCCTGGAGAATTCCATGGATGGTGTAGGCCATGGGGTCGCAAAGAGTGGGACATGACTGAGTGACTCTCACTTCACTTTCTTTGCTCACATTTATCTGTTGAAAAGGCCAGAAGCAGCAGTGGGTGCAGGGCGGTGGGGTTCCTTAAGGGGTCATGGGTCACAGGTCCTGACGAGCCTGGGACAGGGGAAGGGGAAGGGTCAGGACTTCCTGCTGGAGGACTCAGAGCCTATTTAACAGAGCACCCACGGGTGTCAGACGGAACAGTGGAGCTTAGGGGGTGAATGACGCAGACCAAAATAACATGCTCTTACGAAAACCTTCAGTTCACAGCTATTACTATTTTTAGATCTCGTTGACCAGCTTGGGAGAGCACTGGCATGTGGGTCCTTTACTCTGAGACGTGATAAAGAAAGAAGGAGACCTTCTGTGGCCCTTCCTGATGAACTCGTTTCAGGGCAAACGCATCACTGAGGAGGGAAAGTTCTTCACTGGAGATTCTAGTGAACGCATCCTGGAGGTGAAAAATATCAGTCGTGTCTGACTCTTTTGCGACCCCGTGGACTGTAGCCTATCCATGGAACTTTCCAGGCGAGAGTACAGGAGTGGGTAGCCATTCCCTTCTCCAGGGGATCTTCCCGACCCAGGGGTTGGACCCGGTCTCCTGCATTGCAGACGGGTTCTTTACTGTCTGAGCCACAGGGAAGCCCAAAGATACTGGGTGAGGGTCCTCTGTCCTGCCCTATCCAATTTTGTGTGTGTCTGAAAGTCTCCATAAATTAAAGTTTTAAAAGATGTCCTAGCTGTATTATGACCATCACAAAATGAATTGCTACAGTTTTAGCTCCGTTATTGACCATTGTCATTGAACGTGAAAGTCCAGGCCCTTTAGAGTACAGCGGCCTCTTGGAAGGTGACCAGTCCTGGGCTGCATTGACTGCCCTCAGGCTCGGCGCTTGTCTGCCAGGCCCGTTGTCTGAATCAGTCTTATTGTGAAAACATATTATAAACTTGAGCAACTCTTTTGTTTTCATTTTATTTTATTGTTTTAAAATATACTCTTTTTGCTGGCCTCACAGTCAGGCATTTGGGATCTTAGTTCCCTGAGCAGGGGTCAAACCCTGCCCCCGGGACTGACAGGAAGTCTCAGCAACTCTTTTTAAAGTAGTTTCAGTTAATGGATTGATAGCTTAATTTTTTAAAATAAAGAAACCATGAAAATTGTTGCAGCTGATTATGAAATTCCGTATAAAATAAGCATTTTAAACTCCTTGTTTTCAGTACTTTTCTTCTGCTGTTTGGTGCCTTGTAGGCTGCTTTCAGTATGAGTGTCGTGGGGTTGAGCAGAAGACCAGCTAATCCTCATCATTAGGAGTTTGAGTCAAGGGAGTCCTCGGGACGACCGTACGGCCCCCACCTCCATTTCTAAGTGGTTAAGCTACTGCCTTTCCTACGTCTCCCGAGCTCTGAGGGCATCTGGTCCCTGCGGGGAGCTTCCTGTGGGGGCACATCCGCCCCCCAGCCCCGCCCCCAGTGACGGGGCTCCCTCTGTGGTTTGGTTACATCTTCATCCTCCTCGTGGTCCCCGCCCGTCCTGGCAGACTCCACTGAGTCTTCACACTCGGAACTTGGAGGGTTTAGGAAAATGTTTTACCCATCAAGATGAGATAAAGTTTCTTTCCACTGGGGCCTTTCGGATTGTGCTTTAGGAAACCGGCAGAATCCAAGTCACGCTTCACCTTCACTTGACCCGTCTGTTAAAGGCCTTCCTGCCACTGAAGGTGCTGAGGACGCAAGTGGTCTGCCCGTGACCCTGGCCCTCTGGGCTCCCGCGTTGTGCTTTTATTCCCAGGAGTCCGGCGCGAGTTTGCATTTGTCGTGGGCGTGTGGTGCAGCTCTGCGTTTCTTGCTTTCGGCTGAGCTGCGTGTTTGTGGCGGCTCGTGCCCTGCAGCAGGTGGGGTCTTAGTCCCCGGACCAGGGACCGAGCCCGTGTGCCCTGAATTGGAAGGCGGACTGCTCACTGCTGGCCCCCAGGGAAGTCCTTTAGCGCTTGATTTTGATTTGCGATCCGATTCCACATTGCAGGGTTCTGGATTCAGCCTACAAATAAAGCCCGTCCCAGACGGAGTCGGCCTCTGTGCCGGCTCTGGGTCGCCAGGGCTGCCCATTGTGTCTCTTGCTTGGTTTGCTTATTTGATGTGGAGGAAGAGATTCTGGCTTGGCCGGGAGAGCGTGAGATGGCCCATTTGCGTCTCAAACACAAATGCTCCAGAGAGGGTTCTCATTGTCCCTCCGATGGCCGTCAACCCCACCCCACACCGCCTCAGGGCCTGGCACATGCCGTCCCATCCTGATGCCCACCCCCACCTGGCTCCCCTACACATCCTCAGCACACCGTGTGAGCATCACGGCCTCAGGAAGGCCCTTCCTGCTGTCCGGCCTCACGAGGACGCTCTCCCTTGCAGTCTCACCGCATCTGTATTTCTCTTCGAGGTTCTTTGTGGTATTTCAGGCAGTTCTGTGGTGAAGCCCGTCTGTGTTGCCAGACAGGCAGGCGCGCGTCCCTTCTGCTCCCTGGAGGCTCCGTTCAGCTTCCGGCTCGGGCAGCTCTCCAAACATACTTGTCGTGAGGGGATGAAGAGGTGGAAGTGCGTTTCTAGCTTGATTTGCTTCTGGGCAGATTGTATTCAGAGACTGAGACAGTTTTTTGCCAATATCGGCCTTAACCCAGGTTCACCGTGGGAATGAAAATGGGTTCGTAAGCCCTTCACATACAGGATAATGTCTCTTAAAAAGCCAATTAAGCAGTAACACACTGCAAGGGCTTCCCTGGAGGCTCAGTGGTAAAGAACTTGCTTGCCAACACCGGAGACACGGGTTTCATCCCTGGCCTGGGAGCATCTCACGTGTCTCGGACCAAGTAAGAAAGATTAAAAACAAAGCAACATAATATGAACATGCTGGCCTGATTGTGCATTGCTCCAGGCAAGGGGGACGAAAGAAAGGAAGTGCTGGCGGAGCTGAGGCGAGCCTTGCTGGAAGCTGGCTCCGGCAGGGCAGCCTCCCCAGCCGCGTGCAGGTCCAGCTCCTACAAACCCGCCTGCCGGCCCGCCTGGTTCCGGTCCCTGTGCTCTGCTGCCCAAGGCACCTCCCTTAACCCCACGGCTCAGTCTCGCCCGCGTTCAGGCCGAGTCCTCGAGCCGCCTGGCCTTTGAGTCTCCTCCCTCGTCTCCCCCTCTCCCTGACCGTTGGTCTGTCCAGCAGTCTCGGCCCAGGGCCTGGGCTTCTCCCACCGTCCACGTGACAGCGTGCCCTTGCCGCCCAGCGCACCGCTGTATCTTCTGCACGTCCGAGGAGTGGACGTCAGGACCTCAGGCTTGGCTGGGCAGCTCGATCCCAGGAGACGGGGGCTCTGGTGGGGCTCTGGTGGGGCGGCAGCGTGGGGATGAAGAAGGTGGTGGTTGGGGCTGTGGGCTGTCACTGGAGCCTCTGACCGAGCCGCTGTCCCCACTCCTGGCCGGCCGGCGGTGCCCTCCACCAGGGACGCTGGATGACGCACTGCTCCTTCCCTGTAACTGATCGGCTCTCAAGCCGAGAGGCAGCTCCCAGCGTCCTGCGGAGGCCACCGGTGAAGTTCCTGCTGAGGTCATGAGCGTGTGGAGGGAAGCGTGTCATTGGGTTTTCATGCGCTGCTGGCCTCCTGGAGCCCGACCGGTCCATCTCTGTCCACCAGGAGCTGCTTCAGGTCCCGCTTGTCCAGTCTCAGGGAGGACCCTGTTGCTGCCGTGGATTTATCCCAGGCTCACGTCCAGCTGACCCCTCTCCACCCCCTCGGGGCCTGCAGGTTGGAGGGAAGCCTGTCTCTCACTTTTATAGTGAGTTTTGTGGGTCTTTGGTTTTGCTATCTGGTTGCTCTGTTTTTGAACGTGGAGATTTAAGGTGATTCAGCATCTGTGCCTGCGTATTTATTTCACTAATTCCCGAGCTTCTCTGAGTCTATCACCTGGTACCAACCAGCCTGTATTTGCTCCCAGGAAGTCGCTACTTGGCTTCAGCTGTATTTTAGCCTCGTGGGTTTGCTGAGACTTGGCCACATGAGTGCAGGAACTGTTGGTGCAGGGGGCCCGGCACGGGCGAGGTGACAGAGGCCGTCTTTTGGGGGTCAAGGTACCCTGTGTCCCCTCCTGGGAGAGGTTGTCACTCCAGGTCTGCAGACTCATGGCCTGTCACAGGGGAAGGAGCAGCACCCCCAAACACGAGGCCGTGTGCTGTGCAGTGGGGATCCCCAATATCTGCCGTGACGTCCCAGAAAGTGTGGGCTCACTCTTCCTGCTGCAGGGGGGCCAGGGCGTGACTGAAGACCCCTGACCTTGGAGAGAAAGGTGTCCAAGGCTTAGAAACCACCCACACAGCCCGACAGCGGCCAGGGTCGGGGGGAAGCGGCGAGGGAACCAGAGGCTTGGCTTCCCTCCTGAATGTGCCTGGCGACCCTTCTCAGCCCCAGATTTCTTTCTGTAAAACGTGGGAGCACAATTAAAATTTGCTGTTAGCTCTAAGACTACAGGACCGAGTTGATGAGTAAGAATTTTACGCCCTATATGCTTTGAAAGCTTCCTAGGGAATTGCATCCAAGTGAAATAGATGATGAAGCAGCTGAATGTAAGGGAGATAGCATTACTGATGGCTGACGCTGAGCATGCTGTTCCTTTGGAGCCTTGTGATTGCACAAGGCAGGGACTGTGAAGTGAGCTCTGGGGATGAACCCTGGTGTCTGGACTCGAGAGGATGTCTAAGGCTCAAGGGCATGAGGATTTGGATACGAGGGGTTACTCTGGATGCTTCTTTGTGAGAAGGCGGGGTGTGCGGTGTCGTGAGGGGACAACGTAGGACAGGCTGGGGAGAACTCGGACGCGGCGACTGCGAAAATGAAGCCCTGCCCTCGGCGGCCTCTCGGATGCTGGTTAAATCCAGCGATCACGCCCAGGGATGGCATCCTGAGGGGTCATGGGACCTCCTGGGGAAGGGGTGGTCTTCATGGCTTTGTATGGTCCTCAGATGGTGACCTGGAGCTTTGGGGTGAGACTGTACACCTTAGCAATTCTCACACAATTCTGTGTGGTTAAGCCCGAGGCATTTGTAGACTTCAGCCTGTCTTCAGACGGGGGGCATGCCTGCACCGTACCTCCTGGGGCACCGGGATTCATTCTGGCTGGTGCTAAAGGAGCAGCCCCACAGTCAGGGAGCAGGAACATGAAGGCTTGCCGCAGGGCGGGGGCTCGGGGCCCAGGCTGCTGGGCAGACTCCAGGTCCAGTGGCCGGGGTGACAGGCAAACCGTTTTGGCCTGCAAAAAAACCCAAATAGGCCACATTTTGGATGTGTATTGAGAAGGCGATGGCACCCACTCCAGCACTCTTGCCCGGACACACACACGTATATAGGTGTGACACCAGCGTTACTAAAATAAATATTAACGTGTGTGTATACTTCCCTGGCAGCTCAGTTGGTAAAGAATCCACTTGCCAAGCATAAGATTTGGGTTTGATCTTTGGGTCAGGGAAGACCCCCTGGAGAAGGGAATGGCAGCCCACTCCAGTACTCTTGCTGGGAGAATCCCATGGACGGAGGAGCCTGGCGGGCTGCAGTCCACGGGGTCACAAAGAGTCGGACCCGACTGCGTGAGTCGGCCGCCACGCACACTGATGTTAGTTGGTGATACTGGTAAGACGATGTCAGTAAGACTTGGAGCGCGCCCCCCTCTAGCGTCTCTGACTGCTGTCACGGAAACCTCAGGTGCCCCCGGGCCTCGCATCCCTGCAGCTCTGGGGCTTTCATTCTTCCCTTTTCTATGTTGTGTTCGCATGATTCACGTTTTGTTTTAGAAGTGGAACCGGCTCCAGTGGCTTGTCCTTCCTTTGCTCGAGAGAAACTCAGGTTCCTTTCTTGCTCACAGATCGCCTTGGCTTCTCTCCGTACAGGATGTTGTGTAAGAAAATAGTTTAGCCAGATCAAAAGTTGATGTGTTTGAACAACAATCCACCGGTCGTAACTGAATTATAACAATATCTGAGAAAGATTCCTTTGGCCCCGGGAAGTCTGACGCCGCCTCACTTGAAAGAGCCGCCGGGGCCGGCTGCCCAGGCCCGGGGCAGAGGAGGAGTGGTGTGCGAGTCTCTCTGTAGACTTGACTCGCTTCTATCAAGAGCCTGGCAGGCTTTCCCTCTAAAAAACCAGAGTGAACCTCACCGTCCTTGGGACCATTTGGCCTGTGTCTCAGTTACTCATTCTATGGGGGAAAACTGAGCCACAGACCGTCTGCAGACAGGGCGGGCTGTGTCCCTGCAGAACCTGTTTACAGCAGCGGCCATCGGCCCGATTGGCCCAGGGGCCGCGCTCTGCCCCCTCTGCTCAGCACTATTAATGCAGCCCTTCGGGGACGACAGCTTGCTTTTTTTTAACTCTTTTCTACTAGGAGACTGTCCTGGTGGAGTGCAACCGGCCTGGCCACGCTTTGATTAATAAGACATACACGTTTGAAAGGTAAGTGCTTTTCGAGACGACAGGTAGAGCAAAGTCACACGAATGGAAACCTTGCACCAGGGTTTGGTTAACAAAAGGCACAATTCATCCTATCATTTTGACTGGTTGCAAAGGGGCAAAGGCAGTTCAGTGGAGAAAGGTCAGTCTTTTCCACAGGTGATGCTGGGACAACTGGACGTCCCCGGGCAGAAATGAAAGGGTCTTTGTGCAGATGTCACAGCTTTGGCAAAAATGAAGTAAAGTGGAAGCTGAGTGTCAAGCCTGAAACCACCAGCTTTAGAAGGTGCATAGAGGAAGCCTTCGTGACCTTGGGTGAAGATGGGGTTCTCAGAAACGTGCCCAAAGCATGATCCATGAGAGAGTCAGAAGTTAAACTTTCTATTTTGTTTATGATACTGTTAAGAGGATGAGGGGACAAGCCACACACTGGAGAAAATATTTGGAAATCACATAGCTTACAAAGGACCGGATCCAGAATACACACAGAACCCTGGAAAATCAGAGAACAGACAGCCCAGTGAACAAGCCGGCAAAACACCCAAACAGACATCACTCCAAGGACGGAGGCTCAAGGTCCAGTTACGTGGGAAATGCGCTGACAGCCCAAGGCGATGGCAGGCGGAGCAGTAAACCCCTGACCACTGGACCCAGCAGCCTCTCCCGGGCATTCACCCAAGACTCACGGAAATGTTTACACTCATGTTTGCACAAACCGTGACAGTGGGTGTTGACAGCTGCTTCACTCACGACCGACAAAACCGGGGACAAGCCAGCTGTCCTCAGCCGGTGGGAGGTGGAGCCTGAGGGCCCCAGGGACGGACTGCAGCCCAAAGGGAGGACAGACCACCGTCGTGGGCAGCGGAGGCCAGACCCAGAGGTTCACTGGGACTCGTTCCTTTACAGACGTTCTGGACAAGACTGAACTCTAGTGGCTGCTGGGAGGTGATGGGGGAGAAAATGTCAGTCGCTCCATCATGTGCGACTCTTTGTGACCCCACGGACTGTAGCCGCCAGGCTCCTCTGTCCATGGGGTTCTCCAGGCAAGGATACTGAAGTGAGTTGCCATTTCCTTCTCTAGGGGATTTTCCCAACGCAGGGATTGAACCCGGGTCTCCTGCATTTCGGGCAGACGCTTTACCGCCAGGGCAGCACTTGGTGGGGGCGGGGCTGGTGTGTCTGCCGGGGCTGCTGGGGCATTTCCCAGTGAGGGCTCGCCCTCCCGGGCAGGCGGCAACGCAGTGCGCTGGTCGGCGGGCACAGGGCTGCGGCCCCAGAAAGTAGACTGCACTGTTGGAGGACTTTTAAAATACCAGACATTTTTTCAGAGAGACTTTAACACACCTATCTGTCACTTGTGATAGGGGGATCCTGATTTAATCAAATAAACAAACCATTTAAAACAAATCATGCTGGAGTGACTCTATTCATATCAAAGTTGTTGCTGCTCAGTTGCTGAGTCGTGTCTGACTCTTTGTGACCCCACGGACTGCAGCCGCCAGGCTCCTCTGTCCTTCACTGTCTGCCGGAGCTTGCTCAGACTCGTGTGCACTGAGTCGGTGGTGCCGTCCAACCCTCTCATCCTCCTCCTCCTCCTGCCCTCAGTCTTTCCCTGCATCAGGGTCTTTTCCAAGAAGTCAGTTCTTCACATGAGGTGGCCAATGTATTGGCGCTTCAGCTTCAGCATCAGTCCTTCCAGTGAGTGTTCAGGACTGATTTCCTTCAGGATTGACTGGTTTGGTCTCCTAGCAGTCCAAGGGACTCTTGGGAGTCTTCTCCAGCACCACAGCCTGAAAGCATCAGTTCTTCAGCATTCAGCCTTCTTTATGGTCCAACTCTCACATCTGTACGTGACAGCTGGAAAAACCATGGCTTTAACTATAGGAACCTTTATCGGCAAAGTGATGCCTCTGCTTTTTAATATGCTGTCTAGGTTGGTCACAGCTTTTCTTCCAAAGAGCGAGCATCTTTGACATCATGGCTGCAGTCACCGTCCACAGTGATTTTGGAGCCCAAGAGAATAAAGTCTCTCACTGTTTCCATTGTCTCTCCATCTATTTGCCATAAAGGATGGGACTGGATGCCATGATCTCAGCCTGTTGAATGTTGAGTTTTAAGCCAGCTTTCCCGTTCTCCTCTTTCGCCCTCATCAGCAGGCTGTCTGTTTCCTCTTGGCTTGATTTCAGATAAATAATAATATTACCCGGGAGCAAGAGGGTCATTTCCTAATAACAAAGGAGTCCACGCTGAGAGGACTCACAGCCCTGAAAGTGACAGAGCTTCAGAATAAGAGACGAATGTGGCAGAACCTGAAGGAGAGTCAAAAAGATCTGTCACTGTAAACAGAGATGCTAGCACATCTCTGTCACCACTGGACGGGCGAGGACACGGGGCTCAGCGCAAACGTCTGCCCTCACGACGTGGGAGGGGAGCATCTCCCCGTCTCCCTCGGGTGGGGTGAGCGGCCCTCAGGGTGGTCCCCGTGCTGTTTGCTCAGGGGTGAGGGGCCCTCAGGGTGGTCCCCGTGCTGTCTGCTCAGGGGTGAGGGGCCCTCAGGGTGGTGGTCTCCCTGCTGTCTGGTCGGGGGTGAGGGGCCCTCAGGGTGGGCGTCCCCGTGCTGTCTGCTCAGGGCTCCTCGGGTGTTTAGACCCCGGGAGCACGCAGGCACGATGCTGCCCTGGGGATCAGCCACCGGGAGGCGCACAGCCCCGCCCGGCTCTGACCCAGGACACTGCGAGGGCACCGACGCAGCTGCTTTTGGCTCCAGGGTCACGTCCAGTTATTTATTTGGCTGTGCTGGGCTGTAGTCAGCACGTGGGATCCGTGGTCTTCACTGAGGCACGCAGCACGTGAGAGTTAGTTCCCTGAGCCGGGATGGAACCCGCACTGGGAATGCAGGGTCTTGGCCACGGGACCAGGGAAGCCCCACTCAACTCCTTGCCTTTCAGGAAACTGTCAGTGGACCCAGGGTCGGGAGAAAGTGGTCTCTCCAGAGTACAGAAAATAGTATTATTTTTAAAGTGACAGGAACTGACCCAAAATGCAGTGGGAAAAATCGGTCACTTTTATTGTTTGAGGATAATTTGTGCAGCAGGCAGCTGAGGCCTCCTGGCTGTGCTTGTCTGTTGTGTGTCTCTTTATGCTGTGATGTATCTGCCAACATATTTGCAGTAGTTTCTAGGTGTAGCCGCTCCAGCGTCGACTGAGCCCATTACGAGCAAGACGCTATTTGGGACCCACGGAGCGGACGAGGCTAGGCCGTCCCTTCGGCCAGCGTCCAGCTCAGGGGAGGGCGGGGCGGGCAGAGGCACAGGCCCTGGGCCTCCACAGCCAGCTGACCGGGAGGAGCCAGGAGCAGAGAAGGGTCCCCTCACCCCGGCCTGCGTTCCGCCCCCCGCTCCACCCCCGTTCTGACCTTCCGTGTCCCCAGCCCGTGTGGGCCCCAGGTTGGCTGCTGGCCGTGGGGAGAAACGGCATCTCTCTGTGCCCCTGGAGGTCAGGTCCAACGTCCTTCCTGTGACTCTGACGTGTTTCTGCAAAGTCTTCCTATCTCTAGCTGTTTTTCCATGAAAGTATAGAAAGGATTTCTAATGTAAGGAATTGATTAGAAGTTTAAGGAATGCTCTATTATATTCTAAATTTGCTCTTCTCTATTTTTAGGGGCACTTTATATATTAGGGAAATCAACCTTTTGTCTGTGATTGAGTTGCCTCTATTTCCCTCACAGTCACTTGTATCTTTTTCCTCGCGCCTGATAGCGTTCAGCCACCTAAAAGGTCTTTGCCTCCCTTTATCGTAATCATAGTTGGGAGCCTCCTGGGTCACACAGGAATACGCCCACAGGCTCTGGTACTTGCACGGTCCGATTTCTTACATGGATCGGATCTCACGACCCACTTGGGACGGGACCCAGTGAACTGGGTGAGGTGGGGACATCTCCATGGTGAGACTTCATAGCCAAGAACACAGTGCCGAATGCCTGCTCGCTCATTCACGTGGAATTACGTGTCTTTCAGGGGTGGTTCATGTTTTCTTCATAAAGGGTTTAGACATTTCTTTTCAAATTCCTGCCTAGGGTTTTTAAATTTTCGTTTTCCTATCTCGTGTACCATCTTTCTCCCGTTATACCTGGGAGCTCGTTTAGTTAGTAAGCCTGAATGCTGTTGGTTTTTGCTCACGAATTGCACCACTTGCTACTTTACTAAACCCTCTTGTTGATGTGGTAACTGTCTCATCATTCAGCTTCAGATTGCTGGGATGTCTGGCCGAATCGGCTCTGAGCAGAGCCAGCGTGTCCTTCTGCTCAGCGATCTGAGGGTCCCTAAGTTAGCTGACAGGGCTCAGTACTATGTTGAGTAGCGGAGCAGGCAGCAGGCCTGTGAGAGGCCTTTCCTCCTTCGTGAGAAGGACTCCAGTGTCTCTTTAAATAAGATGTGCATGAAGCCTAAAATGTTTCCCATTCAGAAGGACTTTGCCACCCATGAACATTTGTGAAGACATTCGGCCAGCTGCTGCTGCTGCTGCTGCTGCTAAGTCGCTTCAGTCGTGTCCGACTCTGTGCGACCAGCTGCAATGACACTTAAAAACCGATGGGAAAAACAAACCGTCAGAACACTGGAGCAATGTGTATACTGCCCTCCTCTTGGATGACATTAAGGAGTTAGTGTTAGTTTTTACAAGTGTGACGGTGGTAACACTGTGATGACTTACTGAAGAGTCGTCATCCCTCGGAGGTAGGCAGGGAGCGCTTATGGACGAGCTGGACCTGAGTCAGCTGCAGAGGGTTCCAGGCGGGGTTCAGATGAGGTCAGGAGGCGGGTGACTGTCGGAGCTGGCGATGCACAGACTGGACGCATTCACCGTTCTTCCTGCTTTTGCTATTTGGTGGGATTTTGGGGTGACAAGTAAGAGCTCAGACGGTCCACTGCTCTAAACGTCCTCGCGCTCAGCGAGCAGCGTTTTATGAGGAAGGCCCCTGAAGTGGAAAACCAGCCCTGCTTCTAGAGATGAACTGGCTCCACTGGGCATTAGGACACAGTTTGAAAGTGAAAGAAGAGAAAGCTTTGGTTCCAGCGAAATAAAAACCCGTGTTTCAGAAAACGAAGCTTAAAAGCCAAGCACGTTTGGTTCACGCACGACCCACCGTGGCTTCGTCAGCTCTGGGCGCCGGCCCTGCCTCTCCCAGCCCGCGCTGTTCCCATTGTGTTCAATGCTGTGCAGTGAACCACGGTTTCTGGAAGTCACTTCCTACTTTGGTTTATTCGTACATGTTTATAAATACATAACCGCACCGGATTGCCTTGTCATAGCCAGCATTCCAGTCCCATTTTGTGTATTAACGTTCAGCTGATCCAACCTGAGGCCTAGGAAAACATTTTTAAGAGCGTGAACGTAAAAATTAAGTTTTACATATCAAATGTTTCCACAGTATGATTTTTACATCCTTACTGTTGGACCCACTTAAGTGGAACTCATTTAGTTATGCGATAATTATATGATATCCTTTTTTTCTTGCTTGCTTTTCTTTCTGCTTTGCAAGCCTTTATAACTTTGCTTATGCTTATTACATTTTTATAACAGAGGAAGCAATTCTCATTCTTCTTTAACCTCTGTTAGCTTGAAAAGTAATAAAATTAATCTTTTATTGCTGAAAAAAAAAAAGAATATTGACTGTGTTGGGATTCCTATGAGAAGTACGCAAGGATGTTTTTCTCAGGTTTCTGTATTTGGATAATAAAGTAAAGCTCAGGGCTTCCCTGGTGGCTCAGCTGGTAAAGAATCCGCCTGCAATGCAGGAGACCCAGGTTCGACCCCTGGGTTGGGAAGATCCCTGGAGAAGGAAATGGCAACTGACTCCAGTATTCTTGCCTGGAGAATCCCACAGACAGAGGAGCCTGGTGGGCTACAGTCCGTGGGGTCGTAAAGAGTTGCGCGTGACTGACTGACTCACACTTGCTTTACTTACTTACATTTTCTTCCAATAATGCACCATGTTCCCTTTGCCTCTCAGAGTTTACGGCCCAGCGGAGTCTCAGAGAGCGGTGTTTGAGGACGTGTGCCCCCTTCTCACGTCCTTCTTGGATGGGTGAGTGCAAACGTTTCCAAGGCCGATTATCGCAGTGGGAGGTCAACGGCAGCAGATTTCACCCCTGCTACATGAGGGTCTGGCATTGGTGTCGGAGTATCTTGTGCGCGTGTAGACCAGACCCACGGCCCAGCACCCACGGCCCTTTCCTGGGAGGAGGCGGAGACATGATTGGAGGAGTAACTGTTAAAGGAACACGGTGCTTTGGGTCCAGATGATCATCCCGTTACGTCGCATGCAGAGCGCACACGCTCAGTCGGGTCCCACTCTGAGACCCTGTGCCCCGTGGTCCACCAGGCTCCTCTGTCCACGGGATCCTCCAGGCAGGAACACTGACGATCCTCCCCTCAAGTCACGTGTCTCACGTGTTGTCTTCAGACTGAGAGGGCAGCTGCCTTCTCTCCAGGATTCTTTGTGCATTTCAGCCCTCCTGTAAAGTCTGTTAAGGAGGCTGACACCAAATCAAGGGGTTTGTCCCGGTGGGAAGGAGCGTCTCCCCGTGGACACTGCTGCTGGCTCCCAAGGCAGTGGCCATGACCTAGGGACAAAGGTCACTTTTGGCAGTGCCGTGCACAGCTCTGTCGGCTTAGCTGAGACCCAGTAGAGCAAGACTTTCCACTTCAGGGCATTTTGAGGAATCTGGGGTTGATGTGGAAGTTGACATCTAGCATCCGGAAGAAGGCAGATCTGTGCCTGCCCAGCACCAGTGAAATGGGGACTGTAATGGCAGGGTGGGACCCAGCCACAGTGTGGCCGCCTCTGACCTCAGGGGGTGTGGGGAGACCCGTGACCCCAACAGTCAGGTCAGCGCAGAAGCCACGTGTCGCCCACTGCTCACGCCTACCTGGCCCACCCGCTGGAGCACTGGGGTTTTTCTGTCCATCTGACAAAAAGAGCTCTTCTGTTGGAAACGACAGGAGAATCTTTTTCTCTCTCTTTTTTTTTTTCCTAAGTAGGCATCTTTCAAGTAAGCAGATTCCAGAAATAAAAAATGTCATCGTGGTTAACATGGTCTCTGCCTGTTGTAAATATGAAGCAGATGCGCATGTCGAGTCCTGGGCTGTGTCTCCCCTCTCTATCCCTCAGTGGTCTGGAAGGTCCCTGCAGATGCCCCTCTGTCCCAGCAAAGGCACTCCCCTCCCCACCCCCAAACACGCGCATCTCTCAGGGAAGGTGTGAGAGGTGGGATGCCGGGGGGTTTGTTACAAATGCCTGGAGTCCTCTCGGCTCTGGGAGAAGAGAAACGCAGGGTGATGGCAGAGAGGCCCGTGATGGGTTTTCGACCTCGCATTTGGTTCCCATCGTCTTTTCAACTGAGGGAACGTGGCTTCACAGAGGACGGGGGCCACTGAAGGATCTCAACATTTTCTTCCGCCTGTACTGTTAGCCCAGAAGGTCCGTGAGAAGAGGGGAAGCATCTAGAGGAATACGTGAAGTCAGTCTGCGCTGTAGCTTTACACGCGTGGCCGCAGAGGTGCAGGGCCCTGGCCCGCAAGTGGCTGAAGCTGAGCCCAGACTCCCATCCACCTCCGGGGGGAGGAGACCCCAAAGGCAGGCCCCACACTCGGAGGTTCTGATCCCGCCGCTCAACTCCGCTCAGGGCCCTCCCAGGCCAATGCAGGGGACACAGGCTCAATTCCTGCTCCGGGAAGGTCCCACGAGCCTCGGAGCAACCAAGCGCAGGGCCACAAGTACTGAAGGCCATGCGCCCTGAGCCCGAGCTCTGCTGCTCGAGAAGCTGCCTCCAGGAGGAGCCGGCGCTCCGCACCCAGCAGGGAGCCCCGGCTCAGCCCCCCAGAGAAGAGCCCGAGCAGCAGTGCAGACCCGGCAGGGCCAAAAACAAGCAAAATTATTTTTTAAAATGTAACGGGGAAAATATGTTTAAGACATCAAAGGCAAAGATGCAAACTTCGTGTGCATTCTCGTTAGCCTGATTTTATGAAGATGAACTTATTTCAGGTGACTCCAGACGTTGCAATGAGTGGAGTTTGGGAGGAGGGCCTGGCTCAGGAAGGACTCCTCGGGCGGGCTGTGGTCTCCTCGTGGTCTCCCGTGAGGAACTGCAGAGCTGCCTAGGAGACACAGGTGTCCCGAGATGCATGTGTGTGTGAACACGGATATGACCATCCGTGTGCACCCAGACAGCCACAGGGGCGGGTTATGCCGAAGACAGGTGTAGTTAAACGCAGGACGGGCTTTTCGGGAAGCAGGATTCAGAGGCAATCACTCACACAGACACTCTTCTCAGTCCGGTCGCGGCGCCAGGCCCTCCGCGTGTCCTTCTGCCCTGAAGTCTGGCTTGCATTTCAGGTACAATGTCTGCATCATGGCTTACGGGCAGACGGGAAGCGGGAAGAGCTTCACCATGCTGGGCCCGCATTGCCAGGAGGAGCCGGCCCTGCCGTCGGAACCCCGCGGCGACACGGGCATCGTCCCCAGGGCGGCTGCAGAGCTCTTCAGGTACCGGGCGGGCAGCGAGGACCAGGGCGGGTGCGGCAGACACGGGCCTGAGACGGGAGGCCACTCCCGTCCTGCCTTAGGACCCGTCAGAACGGGGCATCACACCGCAGACGCTGCGAGTCCTTACGGCACGTCTGTCAGTAATGCTGACTGTTCCAAGTAAGGCAACGCTTCTCAAAGGGCTCCCCGGCTGGCCAGCTGCTTGCGTCGGGGGGCCGAGGTGGGCTCCCGTTCTGCCGCTGAGGGGTCTCGCCCCGCCCCGCCCGGGGAGGCAGACACGCGGGTCCTCTTCGCGGGCGACTGGAGAGGCTCCCGTCCCATTAGGCCCGGGGGTCACGGAGCCGCATCCTCCGCGCTGTCACGGGGTTGCCCCGACCGTTGCTCCGAGGAGAAACCGGGAACGCTGGCCCCAGCGGCCCAGGGGGCAGGGCCCAGGGGGCAGGGCTCCGGGGCTGAGACCGTGTCGGACGCCTCCTTCCGCGCGTCGTGACCTCCTGCCCCGGGAGCCCCGTGTGCGCCGCGGGCCTCGCTTCTGCGCATGCGCCCTAAGTTTCCAGGGACGCCGTCAGTCCCGGGAGGAAGGCGTCTCCCGCAGCAGGGAGCCGCGCGGCCGGGTGCCCTCTGAGCTCCCGACCCCTGGAACTGAGGTTTTGTCTCCGTATCTCCTTGCGGCATCCTCCAGTGTCTCAAAATCAGGCGAAACGTAACTCCCACAAAAGCCAGATGTTTTGGTGCCTCTTGGAACCAGCATTCTTTCATTATAGCGCACAGAAAAGATGCGCTTGTTGATTCGCTTCTACTAACCCTCTCTGAAAGTAAACCTTGGTAAAATATTTCCCAGTTTTTTGGTCGTTCTCGTTTTCCACTTGCCCCTTGTGATTTTCAGGATGAGACCATTTCCTAGCAGGTCAGACTGTCAGCAATGGGGAGCCGCAGCCGTCACAAGCGTCCTGCAGGTATCCATGGGATGCGGCCCTCAAGGGTGTTGCTCGGGCGACCGTCAGAGCACATGGGAAAGCCTGGGGACCCAGGCCAGCTCGGGGGACCCCATGCTGTTTCATCAGCCCGGGCAGGCGACGGCCAGGCCTGAGCTCCGCGGGCGGGACATCTGTGAACAGCAGAGCCGCTCTCGCAGACACAGGGCTCACCGTTCAAGGGCGAAGGCCTCCTTCTGGGGACACAGACCACGTGAAGTGTTTCTTACTAGTTCGAGAGACCGAGGCCTCAGGGCTGCCAGGGGAGTCTCCTGGTCCCTCCCTGGGGACCCGCAGCAGGCAGCTGGCTGGAAGCCAGGCGTCGCCATGTGAGAGCCAGGCAGGACCACGTGGCTCTCCTGGGCGTCCTGGGAGAGGGACCCGGAGATATGGGGAGTGGGTGGGAGGGCGGTGCGGACCAGAGGTCTCTGGGGAGAAGCCCCCGACTCCCCCGCCCACATTTAAAGCGGCTGCACCTGTGCTGCTGAGACAACCGTCCAGACCCGTGGAGACAGCGTGGCTGTGGCAGGCCTCAAACCATCGACCGGCAATGCCTCCCTGCCCAGCCTACCTTCAAGGCCCAGAAACAGAGGAGGTGATCGAATGACCTCAGGCCAGAAATGGGGCCGGGACAGTGGGAGTCAGGGACGCCCGCTCTGAGCCTCGCGCCCCCGCCACGCTCTTGAGCAGGGGCCCCAGGGGGCAGGCAAAGCCCTGACCGGCGGGGACATGGGCCGACGGCATTCCCCTGAGTTTGCCTTCACTGAATCCTAGTGCGAGCCACGTGCCTGCTTGAGGGTCCGGTCCAGGCCAAAGCTGGACTTGCAGACACAACGTTCCGCGAGTCCAGCGTGGGCAGTGTTCCCTTGACAAGTCTCGGAGCTCATCCCCAAGGGTGGCAAGCAGAGGCCTGGGGCCCAGGGCAGGACGGCGGGCCCTGGAAACGCCGGAGCGAGGCTGTTTGGACAATGCTTGGACAGTCAGCGTCTCCAGAGACAGGACACACGGCTTCACCTGACGGTGGCCTCCCATCGACGAGCATTTAAATCACCTGCTTCTAGAGCGGGTTTCTCACGTTTTGAGTCTTGGGAATGAAATGAGTCAGAGCCTTCCAGCTCAACATTGACTCTTCTTCCGAGTGGCGGCCGTGGGCATGGCTCACTGCCCGCCCCCCTGCCCCCTGCCCAGGACTCACTGCCATCGCTTGCAAAAATAGGACTAATGGTCCAGACAAGGGAAGTTTTCTACCTCTTTGATTTCTGATCAGAAGTAGACAAACCCCGGAAAGGAACACGTGCAGCCATGTTGGCGGGTGAGTCTGGGCCTGAGGCCAAACCCAGCACAAAATCACCCCGACCTCAGGCGTCAGAGGGTGTTTATATGACCTCTTGCCCTAAAATAACTAATCCAAAACTGCGGACGGGACCAAAGGAAAGTGTCCCAGGTATTTTCAATAAAGTCCGGAGGGATTCTTTCTTTCTTCCGCGCCCTCCCCTCCCACCTCCTTCCACACCCTCCACATTAAGGTCAGCTGCCCTTCTCAGCAAAGGCATTTGCAAGGCTTTTCTATCTGCTGGGCTTCCCTGGGGGCTCGGCTGGTAAGAAATCTGCCTGCAGTGCGGGAGACCTGGGATCGATCCCTGGGTGGGGAAGATCCCCTGGAGAAGGGAAAGGCTACCCACTCCAGTGTTCTGGCCTGGAGAATTCCATGGACTGTATAATCCACGGGGTCACAAAGAGTCGGACATGAGTGAGCGACTTTCACTTCACTTTCCTACCTGCTAGACACCGCCGAGGGCTTCCCTGGTGGCTCAGTGGCAAAGAATCTGGCTGCAATGAAGGAGACAGGTTCGATCCCAGGGTCGGGAAGATCCCCTGCAGAATGGAATGGCAACCCACTCTAGTATTCTTGCCTGGAGAATCCCATGGACAGAAGAGCCTGGCAGGCTACAGTCCATGGGGTCACAAACAGGCAGACACAGCTGAGCGACTAACATGCACAGTCACCGTTGGAGGCACAGGGAATATGAACCGTGCATGTGAGCGCATTCAGCCCTCAACAGAATGGAAGCGGTCAGGACCCAGGGGCACACGTGCGGGAACAGACGCCCGGGACACAGAGCCCGGGACACAAAGCCGGGAGGCCTGGAGGGCCGCTTGTGGACGGGGGTCGCCGCCTCTCTCCACCGCCTCTGGGCCCAGCGACCGCCCGGCAGTGCCGTGTCAGGAAGCCTATTCGTATTTTATATGAAGCGTATCATGCTCCGTTGGAGTCGTTTGCGTATAAGCACTTTGTTTCTTCGAAGCCAAGACTGAGGACTAGCTTTTAACACTGTTTGCTGAAATTTGCCACCAATTGAGTAATTCTTGTGGGACAAGTGAATCAATGCATTAAACAAATCAAATAATCAAACAGAAGAAAATTGTTTCCGTGAGCTCCCGGGTACTGTAGAGATGAGACGTCTCATTCCGGTTTGGGGCCCCTCGGAGAGATGGAGCCACGTGGGTTTTTCCTGACGTGTCGGGAGGGACACACAGTCTGTAGATTAGCTCCCCTTGGTTTTTCACTTTTCAGACATTCGCTTAGAGTTTTCTCAGCAAAACCTAGTGCTCAGAACTATCCAGATATGAACTCTGCCAGCGATTGCTTTCACGAGAGAGCTTAGCTCACATTCTCCTTTTTCATCTCCTTAGCTGTTCGTCTTTAGACGAGGCTAATCCTGGTTTTATCCTTAGACGTCTTGTGGATGCGGATGCAAAGTCCATCTAGCAGTGCTTATGGAAGACTCGCCCAGGCCAGGGCTCAGAGTGTCTTTACAAGAGAAACACAGTCAGAATCAGACTGGCTTTCCTGGGCCAGCGCCAGGGACACGGTCATGCCCCGAGAAGACCGCCTGGTCTTCAGTGACCACATGGTGTGGGGCGTTAGGTCCAAGGGACGGAGCCAGGACACTGGGGCTGGGAGGGAGCCGGGCTCAGCAGGCACTGCTTCCTGGGTGGGACCGTGGGTTTCGCTCCAAGTGTATCTTGTCCTTACTTTTACATGAATCCGCAGTCTGCATGCAGTACTTTAAAGCTTGAAACAAAATAAGATGAGTGGTGGTTTTCTTTAGCGGCTCGGTGGGTTTTAGAGAGGTCATGGGGAGGGCTTAGTTGAAAGGCATTGTAGGAGGGGGATTCACTCAACACCATGGGCTTAAGCTTCCTGAAATGGAACAGATTTAAAAATAAACAAGCCTGGTTGCTGGACCAGGGCTCAAAGCCTGCTTTGGGCTTCTGTGTGGGACTCGGCTTGGGCGTGGTGACTTCTGGGTCACGACTGTGGGCTCCTCAAGCGTCTTTACAGTGTATTTAGAGTTTGAGGGCAGAAAGCATTGATTTAGGTACAACTCAGATAAAATAACTGTGTTCCCAAGACAGTCATTTTCTCTGCAGTTTAAAGAGGATGTTCCCTTCTTCCTGCGTGGCCAGTGAGGCGCCGCCCAGTGCTCCTGAATCCTGAGCTTTGCAGCCCGTTTCTCGGCCTCTGGTTGCCACATGTTGGAAGTCACTCTCTGACCCCCGCCTCCCCGGGGTCATCTATGTTCCTCTGACGGTTTAGTTACCTTGTGTGTCTCACCCTCCTCCAGGCTTATTTCAGAAGATCCGTCCAGGAGCCCGGAGGTGGGCGTTTCTATAGTGGAAATTTACAACAACGACATTTTTGACCTTCTGGCTAAGGACGGCTGTCGAGCGGCATCTGGGGCGAAGCGACAGGTGCTGCCCACCCAGCAGGGAAAGACGGTGGTCTGCGGGCTGACCTACCAGTGAGTGAGCCGGTGCTGAGCTCTGCGAGTGGCAGCAGCTGCGAGGGGACCCACGGAGAGCCGGGCGGGGCGTTGGACTCGGAGCTCCTCCCGAGAGAGGGCTCACTGTTCATTTGCCCAGGGTGTGGTTCTCCACTTTCAATTTGCTTTAGAAACGATCTTTTAAAGTCATAATGAAGACAAATTAGATGGTGCCTTAAAATATCCTCTTTAAGAGATGGTGGGACAGGCGTTATCCCCAAGGCTCGGCTGAGGGACGGGCGTGGAGAAGCCCCAGGACCCTCCAGAGGCCCTCGGTTAGACACCAGTGTCCTTCGGTCCCTTGGCATATCAGAATTTTACCGAATACACCAAGGAATCAGCTTCTCCTCCAGAGCTCCGTGTTCTTAAACTCACGTTCAGGAATCAGGTTTGCTCTGGGCAGGGGTCACCTGACTGACCCCCGTGAAGGAGAAGGCACGAAGGTCAAGGTCATGCTGCCCATTCTGGGGTCTCAAAGTCAGCGGAGGAAGGGTCTTCAGACTATTTCTTTTTTAAAAAAAGCCATTTTGTATTGGCATGTAGCCAGTTAACAATGTTGTGATAGTCTCAAGTGGACAGAGGGCCTCGGCCATACACATGTCCGTGCTGCAAGTCATTTCTAACATTTGAAAAAGCCTAAAGGAAGTCGCGCCTCTGACCATAAGTTTACGCGAGCTAACCCAAACTGCCAACTTTTAACTGATGTCATGATCAGTTATGACATGATAACTGACACGATCAGTTAGATGTCATGATCAAAACGTTTTCTCCTGCAGATCAGAAGTTCTGCTTATCTCGTCAATTAGAAGAAGAAAGTAAATTAAGTTTGCATTTCATAAATTTGATGAAATTTGGTTTGATAGACAAATATTTTAAAATCTCGGAGTCCTTGAGGGCACCATAAATTCAAGCAGGCTTGATGTTGAGAAGATTGGGAAGCTCCATTTGGTTCGAAAACAGCTGATTACTTCAGGGTAAAGCAATGAGACGAGATAAGTCAACAGACCTCGTTAAGTGAAATGCTGGATTTCTTATGTTTTCTTCTGTCTCAGACGCACTGCTCTCCTGAGCCAGGTACACGTGGCTCATGTCAGAGGCGTCTGTGCAGGAGGGCCTCCCTGACCACCCCCGGCCCCTCATAACCCGCTCGTGCACCCGCAGGTCGGTCCGCAGTGCCGCGCAGTTCCTGACGCTCGTGGGCGGGGGTCTGAAGCTGCGGGCGAAGCAGCCCACCGCGGTGCATGCCGAGTCCTCGCGATCCCACCTGGTGATAACCGTGACCCTGGCCACAGCCGCCTCCCGCCGCGGGCCCAGCAGGCGGCCGTCCACGCCCGGTCAGTGCCCATGGTAAAAATGCATGTAGGGCCGGAGGAGCCCGCCTGCTGCAGGCTCTGAGCCACACCCAGAGCCCGGGGAGGGTCTGCAGGAGCCGGGCTCCAGGAGCCGGGGGACCCAGGCCGAGAACGAGGGGGCCCAGGATACATACTGCGCGTCTTCCTGGGAAACGCGACATGTTCATCACGAATGACACTCTGACTGTGACCTGGGTTTAAGGAGGCACACACGCCAGTGTAGAGGCACACGCTGGTATAGAGGCGCGCGCCAGTATACAAAGGGTTCCAGCCGTGTAAGAAGATAACGCGCGTGTTGCCAGGTCCTCGTTGGCCAGAAGGTCTAGGGCAGGGCGCTGGCATCACCTGCGGAGCCGGTGGGAGCGCGGACCCTCTCCTGCCCCCCACCTCTCCCGCCCTCGGGGCCCCGGGGCAGGGCTGGAGCCCTGAATACACGTTTCTCCAAGTTCAGGGAGCCAGCGCCCTGTGGAGGACCATCCGTCCAGGGGGAGGGCTGCCCCCGTGCTCAGGAACGAAGGCCACGGAGAAGCCCAGGGCCCAGGGGCTAACCCCCAAAGGGCGTCCACACTCCAGACTCAGGCCAGGGAGCAGAAACCGTCCTGACCCAGCTTGTCCCGAGGCCACTTGAAACACAGGGCATTACCAAATCTTTCTAAGAAAGCTTGTTTAGTTTCCTTGGGACCGATTAGGCATTGCTTCATGGGTGCTCAGTGGTAGAGAATCCTCCTGCCAGTGCAGGATTCCCTGGATCAGGACACAGCACCCGACTCCAGTGCTTTTGCCTGGAGAATCCCATGGACGGAGGAGCCTGGTGGGCTGCAGTCCACGGGGTCATGTGAGTTAGCGACTGAGCACGCAGAGTTAGACTTTAATTCACGTTTTGACCCCTTCAGGGTCTCTGGGCCCTTTTCCTGTCCATGTTCAAGAGGAAGAGTCTCACTTCTTGTGAAGTGCAGGCCTGCGAGGCAGAACTGGGGGGCTCCCGCCTTTGGGGAGAGACCCAGGGAGCTTGGGCACCGTCTCTTGTCTCTTCTCACACCCCTGCTGCAGCTCCACGGTCAGATCGGTCAGCGTCCGCAGAGCCCTGCCAGCCTGGACCCCGGTCACCGGCCACCGGGAGGAGGCAGAGCCCGCCTGTGCCCCTGAGGACCCGTGGGCACGGACTCGGGCGGGCAGCCCCGGACCGCCTGGGGCAGGTGCGTGCCACCCTGCAGCTCGTGGACCTGGCGGGCAGCGAGTGTGCAGGTGAGTGCGGGGAGCCTGCCCCTGGGTGGCCAGGCCTCGGGGTCCTGACCGTGAGCAGGCGGGGCTCGCAGGGGTGGCGTCCCCCCCATGCCCTCTGAGTCTCGCCCCTCCCTCCAGGTGCCGTCTCAGCACCGAGGCCCAGAGCGTTAGTTCACATGCCGCCCCGCAGGCTCCCGACAGGGAGGGGAGCCCGGCTCCCCCAGGGCTTTCCCTGCCGGGGCCACAGGTCATCATGGGGGGACATCCAGTGACAGGGTCTCCTCCACGCAGCCCTGCAGAGTGCAGTCTCCCCATTCTGCCTCTGTTTTGCTTTTCTGATGCCTCTTGATGTCAGCAAGGATTCATGCAAATCTTGTATGAGGGGTCTCTGCATCCCCCAGGTGTGTCTGGAGTGACGGGGCCAGCCCTGAGGGAGACTTCCTGCATAAACAGGAGCCTGGCAGCCCTCTCGGACGTCCTGGGGGCGCTGGCGGAGGGCAGAGGCCACATCCCCTACCGCAACAGCCGGCTCACCCACCTCCTGCAGGACGCACTCGGTACTTCTGCGCCACGGCTGCCCGGGGGGCCGCTGCCCCCTGCTCTGCCCCCTTACCCTGCCCCCTGCTCCCCCCTGCCCCTGTCCCCTGCCCCTGGGCCTGCTCCTCCTTGCCACACTGCCCAGGGGGCTGGCTGGCTCTTGGGGTCTCTGCCTCCCTCCCTCAGGATTCGCAGCTCTTGTTAACACGGTGGCTGTCTCAAGGGTTGTGTGACCCGGTGGCTGTGGAACGTGGGCACCACCGGCCCCTCGGGCTGGGTCCCATGTTCCCCGGGTGTGGCCCCCGCAGCGCTTCTCTGACCCGTGGGACCACTCGGCTCCACCTCTGGTCTCAGGGTCTCTTCTTGCTCCGTCCACAGGATGAGGAAGGGGCCGCTTCCAGCTCTGCTGCTGCCCCTGATCTACGCCGACCGGGGCTGGTGCTCCGCGGGGTGCGCGGGGCTGGGTGGGGGTGGGCACCCACAGCCCACGCTCGCATCTCCACGGCCGAGCTGCGGTTCCCTCCTTCCTCTGCCTCGCTGCTGTTATTCCCATCTCAGGTCTTTTTCTAAACTGCCTCCCCTACTGCTGGCCCTTCAAGCAACTCAAGAAGGGGCTTCCACTTCGGGGAGAAGCCCAGGTGCCCCTTCCCAAGGGCCTGGAGGGGGCCCAGGGCCCGCAGAGCACCAGGCGGGGCCCCAGCCTCCCTGCACCCAGGCCTCTGTCTCAGCGCTTGTGTGGAGGCCACGGGGGGCCGGGCCGACCCCTCCGGAGCTGGGCTTCAGAGATGCTCTTCTTTCACTGGGGCTCTTCCCAACTGTACGTTGTCACTTCTTTCTCCAAGGAGGTGATGCAAAGTTACAGGTGATCGTGTGCGTGTCCCCAGGCCAGAGGCACATGGCCGAGACGCTGCAGAGCCTGGGGTTTGGCGCCCGAGCGAGGCAAGTGGAGCGAGGCCATCCAGCCCCCAGAAAGCTCAGGTGAAGGAGCAGTGACGGGCTCAGGGCCTTTCTCCCTTAAATGTGCTCCTGGCTTTTCCTTATAATGTACGTGCTGTAAAAATAAACACGTTGAATGTGCTTGTGAAGTTGAGCCAAGTGTGGACAAACCATGGAGGCAGCTGGAGTCTGGGCAGGGGAGGGAGGGGGGTGAGGGGGAGGGGAGGGGCAGGGGCAGGGGAGGGGGAGGGGGGAGGGGGGAGGGGCGTGCAGGTGGGAAGAAACCCCTCCCCTCAAGGGCTGCCAGGCTTGGGGCAGAGGGATCTGAGAGCCAGAAGGAGTCCCGCTCTGGTTCAGATCTGCACCCTTTTCTTCACGGGAGAGTGATGGGGTGAAACGCTGACGGCCGGGCAGAGATGCTGTGTCTGCTCGGGGGCGGGTTGACGTGGGCCCAGGTGCCGGGGTCCAACCCCGGTGGATCCAGGGAATTCGAAGCGGGGACGGCGTCGGCGAGGATCGGGAAACAACTGCTTAATTAAACTTTAATTAAGGATATAAAGAGTAATGGAATAAGGATAGCTCAGTGAGGAAATTCAGTGGAGAAAAGAGGCTGAATAATTCAGCCAGAAGGTGAGAGAAAGAACGACATGGTGAGACCAAGTTTCAGTGAACAAGGCCCGCACTTTATTTTCCAAAGTAGTTTTTATACCTTAAGTTATGCACAGAGGATAATGGGGGAAGGGGTAGAGTCATGCAGTAAGCCAGGCTTTCTTCCTGCAAACTTATCATATGCAAACGCTTAGGTGATTTGCATCATCTTCTGGCCCGGAGGCCTTTTTCTCTAAAGGTGATTATTCTAAAGTCAGGCGCCAGCCTCCAAAAAGCATTAGATAAAGTTGCATTCCTACAGAGCAAAGGTGTGGTGGGCTATAACAAAAAAAAAATTAACTCAAGGGTCCCAGGTTACAAACATTAAAGCTACTACTTACACCAGTTATATTAATCAATACACTGCCAGGGACACAGCAGGTAAGGGATATGGAAACTTAGCAGCAAACATTGGCCCAACAAGTGAAAATCCCTTCACCAATACAATTTCTAATCAATCTTTTAACTGCTCAAAGGAATCTGTATTTAGACAGTTTAGAACATCTCCTGCCTCTCACAGTTGGGAGGCTCTGAACAATCACGTGTGGCCGGAAAAACCTATTCAGGCAGGCTAGAGGATTTCCAAAGGAGTTTATAGGTTAAACACTGTCACACCCAGGAATTATTAACTGGAGCTGTAAGCTAACTCTTTTTTCAGAGAGAGGTAGTGGAGGACAGCCCCCCGTAAAGTCAGAGGTGTAGGTGAGAGCACAAAGCAGAAAGTAGGCAGACTCTGGTTTTGGGGATAGATTGCTCGAGAATTCCCAGGGAGACTCCTGAGGCTTGATCCCACCTTTGCGTATGCCGAGCCTCTTTCCTCATGACCTTTGCCACGGGCGGAGCTCGCTCCCTGCACCCAGGTCAGCGCCGGGCACAGCCAGCACCTCCGGGAAGGGGGCACACACTGGCCCAGCCCAGGGGGGCTCCTCTCCACAGTGACCCCCAGTGTCTCAGGCTGGACCCCACCAGGGTTCCCATGACGGGAGGGTGGCGGCCGCTGGAGGCGACGGCCAGGGGCTGCTTCCCGAGTGTCCCGGCCGCCAGGACATGGCTCCCCGGGGACTGGAGAGGCCCGCGCTGGGGGCGGAAGGGGGCTGCCCAGGGGAATCGCAGACACCACCAGCCCTGGGCCTGCGGTGGGTTCTGGCGTGGACGTGAGGCCCAAACAGGCTTGGAGCTATCACGGCTGATGGTGGCCCTGGTGGCCCAAATGGCTGCAGTGCGTCCTGCTTCCAGCCCGTCCCCGCTGAGCGTCGGGGAAAGCGTTTCAGTCTGAGCCTGTCTGGGTGCGGGTGTGCCTGGTGGGACCCTGATGGAAGCTACCAGCCTGAGGATGCCGGGCTTGATGGGCCGGGCCCAGGGCAAGGTCACTGACCAGCCTCCCAGCCCTCCTGCTGCTGCTCCAGGCTGTGCTTTCGCCCAGCTGGCGGCCAGCAGGCCAGGCCCACTCAGGGCAGCGGGCAGACAGACAGGGGCACCGGGACAGAGGGAGCCGGGGTGCCCTGGGGAGAAGGCGCCCCCAGTGGCGGGGCTGGGCTGGAACTGAAGGGACCAGTCTGCACTCGCGGTTTTTAATATAGACAGTCAGCTCCACGGGAGGTGGATCGGTGAGACGGGACAGTTTACACAGAAGGGCTGCGTGATGTGCTTCTGTTTTCGGCATCGGCACAAACGTGGCTACGAAAGCAGAGCGCCACGGGGGAGTTTCATGTTCACAACTCAGGCGTCGTGAGCAGTGTAGCCACGGAGACAGAATTTTCTACAACGGTGAAAACTCAGTACGGTGACAAGTACACTCGTGTCAGCTTCCCTTGATTCACGTGACGGTGGCCTTCCTGCCAAGAATGGCGTTGAAGCGGCGGGCGTGATCCTGCCTGACCCTGCAGGGCGGTGCCCCGGGCTCAGCGCCTGCACGGTCGCCGCCCAGGAGTGTCCGGTGGGGTGTGAGCAGCGGGTGTGGATGAGAGGCGGTGGGCTTGAGGAACAGGCCTTCCTGGCACTGCAGATCCTAGGACCCCAGCCCTGCCGCGGTACCAGCCTGAGACCCCTGCCCGCGGCTCTGAGACGTGCCCTGAAGGCGTCGAGGCTCGGCCCTAAGCAGGTGGAAGTGACTCCAGGGAGCCTGGTTCTCACGCGGCTCCTTGCCTGCTGGCCAAGGCTCGGAATCCCACTAGTGGGACCAGGGGTTGAGGGCGGATTGGAAGCCTTCCCAGGCAGGACTGCTGCCGGTCCTGCATCTGCTGTGGAGGGGGAGCTGGGGCCGCAGGCGCCCGGAGACGGGGACAAGCTACCCCGGGCCCCGCGGGGCCAAGAAGCCGCCCACAGAACACACTCGGGGCCGGGCTGCCAAGGCGGTCTGTGCCCCCAGGGGACAGCGTGGCCCTGGGCCAGGCTCTGAGTGACCCTCCCAGTGAGCCTCCACGGGCACAGGGCACAGCGAACACCAGAGCAGGCGTGTCCACTGAACCTCCCCTTAGACCCAGATGCCCCCGTCCTGCCGTCCCGGGAGGGCCTGGCGCAGGGACGGCTGAGGTAGAAGCCGCCCACCCTCAGGATGCCGATACCTGCTTCGGGGCCTTGTCATCACTTTGGGGAACCTGCCTCCTGGACACGCTCCCCCAGTGCCAGGCCGAGCTGCCCGCCCGGTGCCCAAGTCCTGTGATGCACCCTACCCCACCCTGCCCCACCCCACCTCCCCGAGCCCCCACCTCCAGCCACGGCCATGAGTTTCCTGAGGCGCCGTGGCCATTCCCAGTGGCCGAGGTCTATGAATGGTGGGTATGTTTCTACATTTGCTCTTGGGGGAAAGTGGGGTTTGTGTTCACGGGAATCCAGCCCCATGGGGGAAGCAGGGAGCAGAAGGCACTGGGACCCATCCCTTCTGAGAGCCGGGATCTTGGTGGGCCCGGGGGTCTGGGCCTGCCCCTGATCTCATGTTAGTAAACGGAGGGTGACGGCCTCCTGCGGGAAGAGAACGGGCTATGCAGACACAGAGAAAAGCTTGACAGCATCAGGTCATAACGTCAAAGCTTCTAAAAAGCCTTCGAATAGCACAAATAAGCACAGCATTCCACCACTTTGTCTGACCGCACCCTCGCCCTTTCTGGTGTGTCTTTGACAAGTCCTTGACCCAGGAAAACATTGCTTTCTCCCGAGTCTCCTGATGCTGAGGTTTGGGCCGGCCCCCTTCACCCCCCAGGGGAGGGCCTGCCTTCCTGCCATTCCAGCCCCGCACCAGAGGTCAAGGTCCTCACGAGACGTGACCCAGATCCCCTGGCCAAGCCTGCGGCCAGGGGGTCCTCCTGGCGGTCACTGTGAACCCTGCGGGTATTTCCCACCAAACTGTGACCACAGGGAGGGTCATGGAATGCAAGCTAGGTGGAGACACAGCCAGCCTAATCACTTAATGGTTAGAAAAGTCCTGGTTCTGCAAATTTTTCCAAACGGTGTCACCCCGTGAACATGCCAGCAGGGCCCAAGGCCCAGCCCTGCCGGCCTGGCGGTCAGCCCGCCCTGCCCCGCCTGCCGGCTCTGGGGAGTCTACACCGCAGGAGCCCTGGGTGGGGGGATGGCTGCCCAGAGTCCCCTGAGCATAGCTGGGGGACGCCTCCCAGTTCTCCCGTGGGGCGGCACCTTGGGGAGCCGCTTCCCCCGGGGAAATGGGCAGGAATCATCAGCATGCAGGCTGCCAGGCCCCAGCAGCTGGTGGCTGGCCCGAGAGTGAGCCCTGAGCAAGCCCTAGGGTCTCTCGTGAGGATGACCTGCTAGTGTGACCTCTGCCTCCATCAAAAGCGAGCTGGCAGGGCTGGGGGAGCTGTGGTCATGTCTGGCCTGTACTTCCTGAGCCATCTGTCCATGCTTCACGGTCCAGAAGGAACCTGGGGGCTTCCCTATCTGTCCTGACAAGTGTGGAGGGAAGCATGTGAGGAAGCCCCCCGCCACAGCCCTGGGGCCCGCAGAGCCCTCGGGTGACGGTGAGTCGGTCCACCAGCAGCCCTGATGGCTCTCTGTGAAGACCACAGCCCGTCCACCACTCACAGCTGTCTTCCTGGGTCTCTCCAGTATCTGCTTTGCCTGAAAGGCCTTTGGTCTAATTTAGGCAAAATGAAAGGATGGTTTTTCTGATGTCCTAAAGAGGCCTCCTTCCTCTCCTGCTCCAGCCCTGGCCTTCTGCTGCCCCCTGGTAGGCAGAGACGGAGGGAGGCCGCTGAGGGAGGGGCTGGCGACCACAGCGAGGCCCCTCCTGGCCTCTGACCATCCCGTACTTGCCCAACCACCACAGATGGCCTGCTGCTGAGTGGACACTGGGCACAGTTTTCTGCCCAGTCTCCACAAGGCCCAGAGGGAGCGCAGAAATAGGAACGGAGATCTGGTGGTTTCCGGGTCAGCATTGGTGCTTCCGTCTGCGAGGACACAGGGTGCTGGGCCGGCCTCCCTCGGCCCTGGCGCTGGTCACCCTCCGCCAGGCTGGGTTGGATCAGGGTAACAGAAGGGCAGGCTGGATGCGTTGGCCCCAACAGGCCCCGCCCCTCCGCCCAGACACGCCCCCTTCCCAGGCAGCACCGCCCCCAACAGGTCCCGCCCCGGGACCCGCCCTTCGGCAGACAGCACCGCCCCCAACAGGCCACCCCCACCCCCCCCGAGCCCCGCCCCTTTGCCCAGACTCGCCCCCTCCAAGGCAGCCCGGCCCCCAACATGTCCCGCTCCGGGCCCCGCCCCTCGGCAGAGAGCACCGCCCCCAACAGGCCCCCTCCCCGAGCCCCGCCCCTTTGCCCATACACGCCCCCTCCAAGGCAGCCCCGCCCCCAGGGCCGCAGCGCCCTGTGCCGGCGGCCCCACTCCACGTGCTGGGGCGGAAGCTCTAAAGAGGGCTTTCCTCCTCTCTGCTCCGTGTCCACTCATCACGTGTGCCTGCGTTCGTGTGCACACGCGGGCACGCCTAGGGGTGTGTGTGGGTCCTGGCCCCAACCTGACACTCAGCTCTGCGCGACAGCAAAGCAGTTCATCCGGCTGGGCTCTCGCTCCCACAAGCTCCTTTAAAGGAAAAAAGATCATCGTGGACCCGGATCAGGGCAGATGTGGCCTCGTGTTCTACCACGAGGACCGTCCTGGTGTGACCTCAGGAATTCGCAGAGAAGCGGGGCTGCGCCCCCACCTGAGGGCTCCGGGTGCCCCGCCTCACCGTCCTCACCGCCTGCTCGTGTGGCCACAGCATGGGTGTCCTTGGGAGCCCTGTTTGCAGGAGCCCAGCCGGGCGTGTGGGCACCCCTTGTTCCCAGGACTGACGGGCAGCCCCGGAGGTCCAGTCCCACCACAGCGGACCCTGGTGCTGACCACGCTGCGCACTGGGAGGGCTGCCCCCGTGTGCCACCTCCCTGGGCTGCAGCTGACCTCCTGGGTGACCCCCGCCTAGGGGAGAGGCTGCCCTGACTGGCCCAGGTCATCCTGCTGGCCAGCTCCTTGAGCAACCCCACACCACAGGTGAGGGTGGGTTTCTTGTCACACTTCTTCAAAAAAGGAAATAGGTCAATGTAAGCTCCAATGGCGAGGGCTGGCCTTCCTGCCAAGCTCCTTCCGCCACACAGAGTTGGTTCCTCACAGGGTGAAGCCCAGGAACCTTCATCAGGGCAACTGGGCACCAGTGTGGCCGCGCCTCCCTGCCCACCCAGCACGGGCCGTCCAGGTGCAGACACGGGCCAGCATTCAGCTCTTTATTTGTGCCCGGTGTGTGCACAAACAAGACTGCTTTCACAGAAAGGACCCAGAGGCCCAGTTAAGACTGGGCTGTACCCTCTGCCCCCTGGGCTCAGGTTCCATCCTGAACTGGGGGGATGGTGCCATCTGGGGCACAGCGCTTGGAACCACACAGGTCAGTGCAACCAAAGAGGGCAGAGGGCTGCAAGGGGGAAGGCCGGAGGACCTGTGGTGGGTTAAGCCACACCGCCCGCACCCAGGTGCCTGTCACCTGCCTCAGGCTGGCATTGCCCGTGGAGTCCCACCCCCCAGAGCGGCCCCCCAGAGCCTCTGGAAGGGAGGCAGGGGCCCATCTGGGGTGAGGAGGCAGGTGAGACGTGCACCAGAACGTCTGGGAAGACAGAACGCCAGCACGAGGCGGGTCCCTGCCCCAGCTGGGCCCAGCCCAGCCCCTCTGCACTGGCCTTCAGGTGGACGGCTTCAAGAAGGGCCCACACATGCAGGGCCCTCCGGGTGGGATGGCAGGGGCTGTATCTCAGCCCGGGGGCGGCCGCCCTGACTTTGACGGGAGACAGCACACCTGCAGCCCGCCTTCCTGGCGCCCCTCACCCGGCGGGCCCAACCCCAAGCAGGACGCTGGGCCTCACCTGCCTCTCAGACACCCACAGTGCAGCCTCCAATGAGGATCAAAGTCTCTCAGCGTGCTTTTCCAGAAATCCCTGTGAAACTCCACTCAGCCGTTCAGCCGCCAGTGATGCCAAGCGAAGAGGTGGTGAAGCTCAGGGGAAGGTCTCGCTCCATCTCCCCCAACCTCCGGCCTGGCCTCCTGATGCGGGGAGGGAGCGGTGGCCACAAACGGCCCAGGGGTGGTGGTGACCGGGGCTGACCTGACCAGAGGCCGGGGCTGCCTGACATCTAGATGGCCTGGGGCCGGACGGACACTGGGGCTGGAGGTGAGGGGGGGGTTGGCTCCTTCAGAGCCTGACTTGTGACGCGAAAGGAGGACACTCAAGGCTTCCTTCTGGAACATTCCTTCCGTGCCTTCAGAGGGGACCGTGGTCGAGCCTGTCCCTCCCACTTCCCGTCGCCAGATTCACAAACTCCCGGACCAGTGTCCACACAGCCCTGCGGTTCCAGGCCCAGTGCCTCCTGTGTACACACGGCAGACAGGGTGGGGTCCACTGGGGGTCTGGGCCTACGTAGCTGGGCCCACACCTCCCCCAGGGGCCTCTGTCCAGCGGGCCCAGGACTGTGAGTGGCAGGCGCTGCAGACAGGGTGGGCTGGGGAGCCTGTGGCCAGTGCAGCGACCACGACAGTGACCCTGAGCTCCAGGCTCCTGGGAAGCTTGCTAAGACCCCTTCCCTGCAGGTTGGAGTCAGCACACACCCCACTGAGCAGGGACCAGACCCCCAAGCTTTGGCTTCTGCCTCCTGGAGGCGGATGGAAGGAGCTCAGACTGGCCATGGTCCCCACAGCAGGGCAGGTGAGGCCTGCTGGGCACCTCCAGGCCTGGCAGTCAGAGGTGGCCCACACCTCTGCAGGAGAAGGGGGCAGCGCCAGAGGCCGCATTCAGTGTGGCCAGGGAGGTGGGGGCCTCGGGGTGGCGGCTCGGATGGACAGAGGGACTGAGCCGGGGGGTGGGTGGAGCCCTGAGTGGATAGAGCCGTGCTGCAGGGACAGAGCCCCAGGCAGGTAGAGCGGGTGGTGTGGACTGAGCCCCGCGGTGGTGAAGCAGCCCCTGGAGGCGTCTACACCACAAACTCCTCCGGGAGCTGGTCCTTCTGGAGCCGGCTGGGGGACAGGGAGTTCACGGACCCCCTCGGCCCGGAGTCCAGCGCTCGGCCGAGGGCACGGCTGCGGGGTGCTGGGCGCGGGGCGGGCTCAGGGCGCGTGTGGCCCAGGCTTCGGCTGTGCTGGTCTGCGTGTCCAGCTGCCGCCTTGGCCTCCAGGACCTGCAGGCAGAGACCACGAGGCTGTCCCGTAGCTGCCCTGTCGCGGCCCGGCTCCCTTCCACTTCCCCGCCCCCTTAACTCACACGTACACCCAGGAAGACCCCCATACTCCAGGCCAAGCTCTCAGTCCCCCACCTGCCTCGCCCCCAAAGCCTCACCCGCCCTCCACTGCCCACCAAGTCTCCCGTAGGCCCTCTGGGGGGCCCCTGGCCTGACTGGAGAGCAGGGAGAGAGCCAGCTGCCTGGCCCACGGCGGGACCGACCTGGTGCAGGGTGGCCTCCGCGCTCGGGGCCCTCATGCTGACCAGCGTGACCTGCACCACGGCCAGCGGCTGCTGCGGGGAGGCTGCGGGGGCAAGGGGGTGTGAACAGGGCCTGGGGACACCCCCCTGCTCCCGGCAGAGGGGGGCCTCCCCCAGGACCCACCTCGGAGACCAGACTGGGCACGTCTGTGGCTCACACACCGCCCACCCCCAGGCCTGGGGTTGCAGAGCGGCAGTCTGTGACCTCGGACCCCTCCTGCAGGTCACCTGCAACCCCAAAGACTATCACACGTGTTCCCCATGCGAGGGGTCAGAGCACCTTTAGGAAACGATGGTTTCTGTGGGCGACCTGGGCTCCTCCCCTCAGATGGTTCCCCAGGAGCCCCCCCCACCCCCATGCCCGCCTGCCAGTTTCCGCTGCCCATCCTTCCACACTGGCTGCTGAGGTTGTCCAAGCTCTGACATCCAGGAAGATGCCACGTTACTATTACTAACATTACTGCTCACGCTGGGTCACAGACCACACGCTCGGACAACACCTCAGGGATGGGGCCAGTCTGTCCTTTACCGGAGGACCAGACCCTCAGAAGGTGAAGTGGACAGGGCGGCTTGATGCAAACCCACTGTGTGACCCTGGGTGTGACACTGAGTGATCACTGGGTGATCCTGAATGATGCTGGGTGACCCTAGGGACCTGAGTGACTCTGGGTGGCCTTGGGTGGTGCTGGGTGCCCTGCCTAACCTTGGGTGACTCTAGGTGGACCCGGGTGGCGGGGCCCTTGCACTCATCACGTCCACTCTCCAAGGTGCTACAGACACCCAGGGACTGGCAGAGTCTGTGTAACCTTCCTGGGGTGACCCCTTCAGGGCCCCCCACTGCCAGACCTACTGGGGAAGCATCTCTGAGGACCAGGACCATGCTAAGCTGGGTGGGCTGTTGGTCCCGGGACTCCCACAAGTGGCGGAGTATGATCAGTGGCCTCCCCTCACGTGACTTCTGCTAACCCTGGGGGCAGCAAGAGAGAAAGCTGGTGGAACGCCTTCCCGCGGTGGGGTCTTTAACAAGGGGTGATGGCCGGGCCCGGCTCCCTACAAGGGACCGGCTGCAGGGGGGCAGGGGCCGCCACCTGCCATGGTTGCAGGGAGCCCCAGTCCTCCCTGCCCCTCCCCGTCCGCCCCCTGGTGCAGGGACTCCCATGTGACCGAGTGCCCAGGAACCAGGGTCACGCACACCCTGGCCTCCAGTGGTGCCCACAGCGGTGGTTCAGCCCGGGTCTAGCCAGGTGGCAGGCTCCGCTTCCCCTGGCCCCGGGGGGACCCCGCGCGCCCACCTCTGCCGCCGCAGCCAGGGCTGCTCCGGCTGGTGCTTGGGCTGCAGGGGGGCTCCTCTGTGGGGAGCGCCGCGACCGCCTCGGGCTCGTCCACCGACATCTCCCCGGGCTCCTTGGGCCCCGCCCGCTGGGGGTGGACCTCGAAGGCCGGTGCGTGGGAGCTGCAGCAGCTGCCGGCCGAGAGGAGCGAGCAGAGACTCGGGGGACGTTGGTCTGGCCCTGCGTGGTCCCCGCTGCCGGCCGGCTCCGGGTCCTGGTTGCCGTCCCGCGCGTCGCTGACGTAGGACTCCCGGTAGCACGGCTTCTCTGTGCGGGGAGGGGCAGCGGCCGTGAGAACAGCGCGGGAAGCCCTGGGGTCCAGCCCGCCGCCAGGCCCTGCGAGCCAAGGCCTCCCGGAGGTGTGGTGGGGGGGAGGGAAGTGCCACCCGAGAGCAGGGCCCCCGTGTCCGCCGTCATCGCCCGCAACCCAGGCGGAAGCTGTCACCCGGCCTCGTTGTCTCTGCCCCAGGGCTCTCGCGTCTCAGCCTGAGCGCACGCACAGGCGCACCGCGCATGCTCGCGCGCAGGGCCTGCAGGCGGGGCGGGGATGGCACCCACCTTCCGCCTCCTCGAGCAGCTGCAGCTGCTGGCGCGCCTGCTGCAGGCCCAGGTGCAGCTGGTGGCTGGTACGGAGCAGGCGCAGCAGGTGGCGGGAGCGCCAGGCGCAGCCCGTGTGGTACACAAGCCTCCGGGCTGCGGGCTGCCCGTGTGGCCAGAGCTCGAACCTCTTGCCCTGAGCAGAGAGGAGTCCGGGCTGTGACTTCACGAGGAAACCAGGCGGCGGCATCGCCAGGCCTGGTGCTGGGAGGCTCCCTCCCAGTCTCTGTCTCGCTCCGTTTTCGCCTGGAGCAGGGTGGGGGGCTGAGAGCAACTGTAGCGTGAGGCCATTTGCTCTGGGCTGGGGGAGTCTGGACCCCTGGGCCCACGGCATGTGGGGCGCCTGAGGCCTGAGAAGGAGCCAATGGCCCGCCGGCCCCCAGTGCCCACCCTACGCCCCCGCCGGGTGCAGGCCCAGCAGTGAGGTCTAGAAGTGGAACCCGTGGTACAGGGTTTCCATGGCCCCTTGCTGACTCCTTTATTGTCCCCACCCAGGAGGCAGAAGTTCTCCTGGTGACAAGAACCGGGCAGCTGGCCCCTCAGGAGGGCGCTTCCAGGGCGGGTGCTGTCTACAAGGCCTGACCATCCCCCGCCCCCAACGCAGACCTCAGGCTGGGCCTGCACTCGTGGGTGATGACGTGCCCGGTCAATGCCCTTTAGGACAAGCGTCTGCCAGGCTCCCCTGGGGGCAGAGGCCCACCCCCTAACCTTAACCCTTGGACACGCACCAGAAAGGCCAGCTTCTCAACGTGGGGCCAGGGGAAGTCGTAGAGCAGTTGTGGGGTGCGGTTCACCTCCTGCAAGACAGCAGAGTCGGCCGCGTCCACAGTCAGCCGGGGGAGGGGCAAGGCCAGCGCTTGGGGTGGGGCCGGGGGAGGGGCCCCTGCAGTCACCTGGAAGACCTGCAGCCCTCTGAGCGTCAGGCCCAGGACGACGGTGGGTCGGTCCTCCTTCTTATCCTAAAGGTACACAGATGTCAGTGAGGTCGAGGCCCGCGGACCTCCCCACAGATCCTCACTGGTGGATCGGGGAGTCTGCGGGCAGAGTTGGGGTCCCCAGGCCTCCTCCCGCTTCCCCTCTGGCCTTGGGTCATGGTCCTGGGATGGCTGTGGGGACACTGCCCCCCCTCCCCCGTCCTGGTGGGCCCCGGTGGCTCGGCCTGTCCTGGCCCTGGGGAGGCGTGCCCCCCCATCCGGCAGGGACCTTGTAGAGCCTGAAGAAGTGCACGGGGACGTCCTCCAGCCGGCAAGCCTCCCGGATGAAGCGCAGCTCGGCCTCCCGGGGGCTCAGGCCGCGCTGCTCGCGGTGCAGGGCGGGTGCGTGTCTGAGGACATAGGCGCTGCCCCTCTTGGCGATGAGCTGTGGGGAGACCGCAGCCTGGTCCAGCCTGCGCCCGCCCCTCTCCGATGAACCGCCTTGGCCCCCGGTGGACTCTGCCCCCCTGGACTCCTCCCGCTCCCCGCCCCACCCCGCCCCCCGTGGATACCCCGCCCCCAGTGGATACCCTCACCTACGTGGACTCCACCCCCAGCCCCCCCCCCGCGGTGGACTCCCCCCTCGCCCCTCGCCCCCGTGATCCTCCCACCCCCGCCTCCGTGGACGCTGCCCCCCTACCCCTGTGGACTCCCTGCCCCCGGTGGACCCCGCCCCCCATGGGCTCCGCCCCGCTGTGGACCCCCAACCTCCCCCGCCCCCAGTGGACTCTCCCGCCTCCGTGAACTTTCCCCGGACCCGACCCCCACCCGCTCCCCTGCCCTTCACCCCCACTCCCCCCCTCCCGTGGACCCCCGCCCCCGGGAGGGAGAGAGACCCTCACCCACTGCGGGAAGTAGGCCTGCGGCTGGAAGTAGCGGCCGGCGTGCGCTAACCGGCGGTGGTTGCCCAGGTCGGCCTGCAGCCCGTAGGCGGCCAGCAGGAAGTAGGCCTCCTCGCGGTGGGCGCACTGCGAGCGCAGCACGCGCTCCTTCAGCTGGAGGTAGTACAGGTGCCGGGCCGCGCGGTCCCTGCGGGCGGGCGGGCGGGCTCAGGGGCCACCCCTGCGTCCCTCGGCCTCCTGGACCCCGACCGGTCACCCCGGGCCCTCGGGGCCTGGCGGCGGGGCAGGCACAGGTGGACGTGCGGCTCCTGAGACTCCGGGTGAGCAGGGCCCAGGGACCGGCCTGCAGATGGGTTTGCAGCCGCCCACGCCCCAGGGTGGGCCCCTTTTCTCTGCTCACTCCCCGCACCGCAGGGGGCAGGGCACCCAGGGCCAAGTCCACTTCTAACACCACTGGCGTGACTGGCCCCATGGCACAGGGCCGCCCTCCCTCCCCCCACCTGCCTGATCGCACCCTCTCTTCCAGAACCTCGCACACCTGGGCAGGCTCGTGGGGGCCCAGCTCACACGCTGGGGGGTGGTTCCTGGACCCAGGCCCTGCTCACCCCCAGGCCTAGGCCCAGGTTCCAGGGCCCCTGTTACCCCACACAGGCTCCAGGGGGTTCTCTCAGGAACCCAGCCCAGGAGCTCAGGAGGAGCCTGCAGTGTGCCCACCCGGGGGGGCACCGGCAGGAGAGCAGCCCCCTACTTGTGCAGGAACCCTCCGACCCTGCCCCACCCCCTGGGGAAAAGCCTAAGCCCAGGGCATAAAGACATGTGCGCTTGAAATGCGCTCGTTTGTACCCTGGTCCTCACACGCATCTGATTGGAAACGCCGGCTGCCCCCCACCCTCCCCTCCAGCCTCAGCGGCCGCGGCCTGACACCTCATCACCTTCCAGGACAGCATGAGAACAGCGAGCTTCTACCTGATAAGCCTTCCGTTTTCCACGTAGTACTGCACCCCGAGGAAGGCCACGAAGGGGGCGCCCGGCCTGCCGCGGCCCTGGGGCTGGAAGCGTGGAGCGCAGGCCGCAGTGAGGCCTTGGGGTGGGGGCTGACCGCCGGCTGGAGCGCCGGACGGAGCCACCACCCCCACCCCCGCAGACCAGCCCGAGCCCACGTGCGTCCTGCGGGCTGCTCGTGGCTTTATGTCACGTTGGTAGAAGGGAAAGCAAGTGTCCAGAACAGTCGGGGCACTCGCCTGCACCCTCAGGGCTAACTCCATGCCACGACCCAGGGGACGGGCCACTCGAGGGCCAGCAGCCCCGGAGCTGACTTACTCCACGTGTCTCTCTTTTCCAGTCCTTGGAGAAGTATTTGCTGAGCTTCTGCTCCAGATCCATGAAGACATGCTCGTTGTCTACGAAGAGAGGCGGGGCCTGGGCAGACCGTGCTGGGACTGTGTAAGTGTGTGCGTGCACATGAGTGCCACCATGAGTGTGCCTGTGTGCACCAGTGTAAGAATGTGTAAACACGTGTGAGTGTGTGCATGCGAGTATGTGCATGTAAGTATAATGCAAGTGTGTGAGTGGTGCATGGGTATGAATGTAGAAGCATGTAAGCGTGAGATGGTGTGCATGAGTGTGATCGTGTGTGCATGTGGATACTTGAGTATGTGTGTGACTATGTGTGCAAGTGTGCGTGTGACTGCCTGTGTGAGCACGTGTGTGCTCTGATGCAGTGAGGAGGAATCCCCCCATGCCCCTGGAGCACGGCACGGCGGGCACCAGGCAGAGGCCGGGGATCGTCTGCCCCGAGCGCCCGCCACCCCTGCCCTGGGAACGGGCCGGGGTCCCGGGGTCGCTGGGCGGTGCTTGCTTACTTCTGACCACGCTGAGGCCGAAGAAGTGGGCTTCCCTGATGCCGGTCTGGTCGCACACCTGCTGAAGGAGCTCATGCCCGGTGGCCTGCACCTGTGGGAGGGGCAGGAGGCCCTCAGGGCGCAGAGCAGGGCAGCCCTGGGAGGGCGGGGGTGCAAGGAGGGGCTCCACCACCGAGCAGAGCTGGTGCGCAGGGGCCTGGCTCAGGGGCTTCCCACCCAGCGGGGTCAGCGCTCAGGGTCCCCGGAGGCTCCCGGGCTGACAACCAGGTGTCCCTGCATGCAGTGGGCCTCCTGTGAAAGATGGAGGGGGTGCCCAACCCCAGAGAGAGCCTGCCCCCTCCAGGGACAGAGGCTGGGTGCCCCCATGCCTCCTGACCCCAGAGAGAGCCCGCCCCCTCCAGGGACAGAGGCTGGGTGCCCCCGACACCTCCCGACCCCAGAGAGAGCCCGTCTCCTCCAGGGATGGAGGCTGGGTGCCCCCACGCCTCCCCACCCTAAGCCAACGTCGCTAGGCCACTCCTGGGCACCCCTGAAAGGAGCCTCTGGTGCGGGGGGGTGGTCTGTGGCTCCCCCCGCCGCACTCCCGCCACAGGCACCTCCTGCTGGCCTCCAGGCCCAGGCCGAGCCCCCAGCCCTGCCACCTCCCCACCCCTCCCAGCTCCGCGCGGCCCGTCCTGGGTATGTGTCCACCCTGCACCGTCAGAACCCAAGTGGCCCTTCACCCGCGTGTGCCCAGAGGAGGGCGTGCGCTCGCTCGGTCTGCTTTCCGTTGTCCAAAAATCCTTCAGTCCAAAAACACTTTAGTCCGCCTAAAAAGCCCATTATACCAAACATCCCACAGGTTTAAATTTCCAGTGGTCTCACGAATGTCAGCGTTTTCCTGCTTTGTTGGTTGGACAGAGCTCAAGGCCTCGACTTCGGGGCACCCAGGTGCTGTCCCCGTGGCCAACATGTCTCCTGGGTGCCTCTGGGCCTCCGTCTGCGTTTCCCGGGCTGGTGGTTGGGCCCGACGGATGGAAGCTACCTTGTGGCGCTGAGTCTGTGCGTGGGAGGCTGGCTGTGGAGGCCGCAGGTCAGGGACCCGTTCACCCCAGGGCGGCCGTGGGGCTGGAGTGCAGTGGCCCTGCGTGCTGAGCGTGGGGCCTGGCCCGGGGTGTCCGAGGATGCTGCTGCAGGCTTCCTGGGGAGGCCGTGGCTCCTGGGACGTCGGGAAGCTCTGTCATCGGGGCACCCACACCGTCTTCAGAGGGGCGTCCCGCCTCTTAGTGGTCAGTTCCTGGGGGCCTGGCCTTGCCACTGTCCATCTGACTTGTTGAGGGTCGGTCCCTCAGCCTGCCAGGATGGTGATTCACCATCTGGGTCTTCCCAGCCATTGTCTCCTGACGCTCGGTGTGAAGCCGCAGTGCAGGTAAACACGGGGTCCGCCCGTGCGCTCAGCCCGGCGTGCACGTGCCTGGAACTAAGCTGGCCCCAGGTTGCAGGCCCGGGCGGGGAGCCTGTGGGGCTCGCCACAGCCGAGCTCCGTGTCTGCATTGTCGGGCTCACCTTCCTTCTAGACATGCGTCCTCCAGGGAACCTGCCCCCGAGGGTCCCTGTGGAGCCAGGCTCACGTGGGCCGGGCCACACCTAGCACCTCCCTCCCCTCCTCCCCCAGGTCCTCCTGCTGCCCCCTCCCCACGGTCTGCAGCAGCTCTAAGGACACAGTGAACCCTTACTCCTTGGAAGGAAAGTTACGACCAACCTAGACAGCATATTCAAAAGCAGAGACGTTACTTTGCCAACAAAGGTCTGTCTAGTCAAGGCTATGGTTTTTCCAGTGGTCATGTATGGATGTGAGAGTTGGACTGTGAAGAAAGCTGAGCGCTGAAGAATTGATGCTTTTGAACTGTGGTGTTGGAGAAGACTCTTGAGAGTCTCTTGGCCTGCAAGGATATCTAACCAGTCCATCCTAAAGATCAGTCCTGGGTGTTCATTGGAAGGACTGATGCTAAAGCTGAAACTCCAGTACTTTGGCCACCTCATGTGAAGAGCTGACTCATTGGAAAAGACTCTGATGCTGGCAGGGATTGGGGGCAGGAGGAGAAGGGGACGACGGAGGATGAGATGGCTGGATGGCATCACGGACTCGATGGACGTGAGTCTCAGTGAACTCCAGGAGTTGGTGATGGACAGGGAGGCCTGGCGTGCTGCGATTCATGGGGTCGCAAAGAGTCGGACACGACTGAGCGACTGAACACCACCAACACCAAAAACCCTTCCCTGAGGACTAGCCTTCAGGGAGCAGCCAGCTCCCCAGACACGTCTCTGTGCCTCTAAAGTTGACTAAGACAGGCCGGGCCGGCGAGGGGAGCAGCGAGGAAAGAGAGACAGAGTCCATGGATGGGGCCCGAACACCCGTGCCAGCTGAGCTCACGAGACAGACGCGTCCCTGTGGACGGCAGCTTCCTGCACCCCCGTCCCCCATGCCCCCTCCACCCCGCGTTCCCAGGAAGGAGGTACAGAAGCAGGAGCTTCCTCCTCACGGTCAGGGATGGCCATCAGAATCAATCCCTTCATTGGCCAGGTGAGGGCTGCCCCTTCCCTCCCCAGCAGCCCACCGCAGCGGGGCCCCGCCCCGCTTCCCGCCCTGCCCTGTGGGCAGGGGCAGCCAGGCCTGCACCAGCCAGCTCGCACACAGGCTCCGGGACAGGGCTGGGCTCCCAGCTGGGCTCCCAGTTTCCCCCAACCCTGGGCCTCAGTTTCCCCATCTGGGAAGTCACACCAGTGCTGGGGAGGGCCCCTGGGCTGCGTGTCGGGAGGGCGAAGGAAGCGGGCAGAGCCCGACACAGCAGGGCTCAGGTCAGTGCGGAAGGGGCTGCCCTGGGCCGGACGGTGAAGAGAGGACGGGTCAGAGGGGCCTGCAGCTCAGACCCCCGGGAGAGCGGCCGCCCCGAGGGCCACACGGGGCGCAGAAGAACCTGAAGGCAGCATCCAGGGCGAGTGGGAGACCCCGTCCCGATGGCAGCCACGACAAGGTCCCGGCTGGAACCGCCTGCCCGTCACTGACCCCCTAGCCGCCAAGCGCCGGAGGCCCCGGGGCGGCTCTGAGTCTGCCACGGCCACCTGCCCAGCGTGCCCCAGCTCAGACCAGTGTGCTCAGACCAGGCCCCACGCGCCCCGCACGCCAGCCGCTGCCCGGGGCGTCCTGTCAGGGCGCTGGGGGCGGGCTCCGGTCCCTCCTGTGTTCCAGGAGCCCCTTCCAGGGACAGCGGAGCGAGCAGGGTCCCGCCTGCATGCCCGGTGCTGGCCGCCCGCAGGGCTCCGAGGCCGCCTGCGGAGGGTCCCTGGGGCAGGCGGTGGGGAGGTGAGCTTGGTCCCCAGGGCTGTGCCGGTCCTCACAGACGACTCGTGACCCAGCGTCAGCGCACATCACCCCTGCCACGGGGACAGACAGCGGCTTCTCGGCCTGAGACGGCGGGGCCGTCTGCTGGGAGCCCACGGGCTGCTCGCTGCCTCAGAGCCTCCGCCCGGGGCCCGCGCCCGCTGTGCCCCCGTGCCTGCTGAGCGTTCATAAGTGGCAGCGCACACGGCTCCTGAGAGGACGGCCTGAGCCATGAGAGCCCCAGGACACTGTCCGATGGAGCCCTGCCCCACGCCCCCGGCCCAGCATGCAGGGGCTGCCCTTCGCAGGGAAGGCGGGGGCTCCAGGGTCCGAGCCTCGTGTCCACAGGAGGCCCGCACGGTGGGCATCGCTGAGGAGGGCGAGACTATGCGGAGGGGGGGCTGGGGGGGCTTCGTGTGAGAGCCCCTCCCTGAAGACTCGGGATGAGACTTCGGGGGAAGCCTGGCCACTAGGGACGCCGGGAGTGGACAGTGAAGGCTGGAGGGAGGAAGGACCCGGGCCCTGTGACGGCACCTGTTCTGAGAGTCAGGAAGCTCTGGGGTCTGGGGAGGACACCTGCTGTGTAAACGCGACTTCCCCCCTTCTTGGGAGGACTGACCGCGGTCTCCTCCCCCAGGCAGGACCTCACGGTCACTCACAGACAGGGCGGGAGGGGCCTGACTCTCATCGCCCAGGTCTCAGCCTGGTCCCCTGACCAGCTGTTGTGCTTATTCCAGACCTGTGACCCAGCCGCCTGCAGTCCACCCCAACCCCTCCAGGTCCCGGGATGAGGCTTCAGAAGGGATGGGACCCTCGGAACAAAATGAGCCCACTGGACGCTGGACACTGGGCACTGCAGGGGCACCAGGCAGGACGCTGGGCACCACAGAGGCAGACAGCAGGACGCGGGCACCGCAGGGGGAGAGGGCAGGACACGGGCACCGCAGGGGGAGACGGCAGGACGCGGGCACCGCAGGGGGAGAGGGCAGGATGCGGGCACCGCAGGGGGAGAGGGCAGGACGCGGGGCACCGCAGGAGGAGATGGCAGGATGCGGGCACCGCAGGGGGAGAGGGCAGGATGCGGAGCACCGCAGGGGGAGAGGGCAGGACACGGGCACCGCAGGGGGAGACGGCAGGACGCAGGGCACCGCAGGAGGAGACGGCAGGACGCTGGGCACCGCAGGGGGAGAGGGCAGGACACGGGCACCGCAGGGGGAGACGGCAGGACGCTGGGCACCGCAGGGGGAGAGGGCAGGATGCGGGCACCGCAGGGGGAGAGGGCAGGACGCGGGGCACTGCAGGGGGAGACGGCAGGACGCGGGCACCGCAGGGGGAGAGGGCAGGATGCGGGGCACCGCAGGGGGAGACGGCAGGACGCGGGTACCGCAGGGGGAGAGGGCAGCTCTCAGCCCCAGGACACAGCCTGACACGGGCTCCAGGCTGTGTTCCACCTCAGCCACAGCCAGGGGCTGCAGAGCGAGAGGGACACATGCCCCATGAAGGTGGCTCGAGCCAGAGTCCATTTCTCCGGGGTGTGGGGCGGCCAGTGGTGTAGGTCAAACCCATGCTGTCCCCAGGTAGAGCCCTGCCCTGCTCCCCTCCACGCTCACCCCTGGCCCCTGCTGACCTCAGGCCCTGCTCCCCTCCATGCTCACCCCCATGGCCCCCCATCCCCAGGCCCTGCTCCCCTCCACGCTCACCCCCGGCCCCTGCTGACCCCAGGCTGTGCTCCCCTCCACGCTCACCCTCACGGCCCCCCGTCCCCAGGCCCTGCTCCCCTCCACGCTCACCCCCACAGCCAGCCGCAGCTGCTCCCGCGTGGGCAGCAGCACCAAGACGTCCCGGAGCTCTGCTGTCATCCCTCTGGGTGCACACGGTTCTCGGGACCAGCGTCCTCCGTCTGTTTCTGTGGGGAGGACTCGTCAGGGCCAGGAAGCGGTGGCAGCCGGCGTGCCCCCAGAGGGATGGGGCTGCGTGTCCCCACGCACAGGGCCCTCTTCTGCCGTCTGGCTGCAGGCAGGGCGCCGCACCCAGACTCACCAGCTGCCAGCTTCCGGGGACGAGCGCCCTGTGAGCTTCTGGCTGGGAAAACACCAGCAATGGGGCCAGGCCAAGGTCCAGGCTCCTAAGTAGCTGCGATGCCTGGAATGCAAATAAACACAGAGGCTAGCTCCACCCTGCTCCCGCTGACCCCTCTCCCCGGCGGACCACCTCCTCCTCCAGGTCGAGGACTGGGCATGGCCCCATCGTGGCCGCAAGGCCCCCGACGTGGACCGCAGACCCAGGGCCACTGCGGGGAAGCCTGGAGGAGCTGGAGGGGCATCCCCGGGGCAGGTGCCCCAGGTCTCCATGGTTCCCCGCCTGCCCTCACACCTGGAGGGAGGTGAACCCAGAGGTAGCCAGGCCAGTCCCCAGACAAGGTCTCCCCGAAGACCGCCCTGGCCTTCAGGCCGGGATCACTGTCCCGTGCCGGCCGGAGACCCTGAAGAGTGGAGCTCCTGACCTCTCAGCTGCTGGGAGCGCAGGGAACGGGCGGGCCCACAGGTGGGTTCTGCCCCCGCCGCCGGCCAGCAAGCCGAGTGTCTGACCCCGGGTGAGCCTGGGGGCCCTGAGCTGCCCCTCTGAGTGGGGCTGGGAGAGGCTTCCAGGCCACAGACAGGAGGCCCCGGAGGGTGGCTGGCCGTTCCGGGGAACTTGGTTCCCTCTGTCCTTACATCCCGCCCCCCAGGGCTTGGAAGGCATGGGCCGTGGGCGGGGAGATGCAAAGGCCTGGGCTCTGTCTGCCCCTCCCTGCCCACCCTGCCCCCGCCCACTGTGGGGGTCAAGGGAATCTGAACAGCCTGCTGCCCTGCCTTTTGTCTCCAGGGTCAATGCAGCCCTGCTCTCCTCCAAGATGTGTGTCCCTTTAACCTGCAACTTGAGGATGTCTCAGATGGCTGGAGAGCCGGAAAGCAGACGCTGCCCCCTGACCCTGCACGTTCGCCTGGGTGCCCGACTCACCGCCCGTGATGCCCTGTGAGCCACAGATGGTCCTGCCATGCGGAAGAACGGACACGGGCACGGCCCCGTTCCACGAGTGTCCGAGCGGCGGCAGCCACGCACCCGGACACACACGCACAGGAACCCGCGGGGGTGCAGGCAGGGGCGCAGAAGCGGGGCTTCCTCCAGGGAAGGCGCCGGGAATGGATGGCAGCCCCCACCGGGCAGCTAACGAGCACAGCACAGGGGCTCTGCCCCGGGTTCTGGATCCTGGTCCGCGTCCTCTACGACGAGATGGGCCTGCCAAGAGTGTTTCAGAAATAAAGCTTCCAAAACACAGGCCCATGAAGTACAGGTTTCACAAAACGACTCAGGAAAACCATTCAGCAGTAAGTAGGAGCAAAGGGCTGGTTTGTGGACAGATGTCAAAAAATCACGCCAACCGGAGAACACGATTTACACGAGTCCGCGACACGTGCACGAGGCCACAGCGGAGGCAGAGAGCAGGTCGGTGCTGCCTGGCTGGAGGCGGCCGCAGGCGGGGACGGGCCGCAGTCAGACGCGGGGGCACGGCACTCCATTGTTCATTTGAATGTATTTTTAACATGTAAATCATACCTCAATCATGCCATTAAAATACGCTATAAAATGGTAGAAAACCACAAAAAGTCCTTCCAGAGGTGCACAGAATACAATGCGATCGTCTGCCAGGAAAGCCGCTTTAGCAGGCGTGTGTGCCTGTGTGTGCCCTGCGTGTGCGAGTGTGACAGAGTGAGCGTCTGTGTGCCCTGATGTGTGCCTGAGAGCGTGCGTGTGTGCACTGTGAGCGCGAGTGTGACTGTGTGTGCAAGCCCTGTGAGTGAGTGTGTGTGCAAGCCCTGTGTGTGAATGTGACAGTGTGTGTGCCGTGCGTGAGCGTGCCTGAAGCGTGTGTGTGCGTGCCCTGTGTCTGCGAGTGTGACAGTGTGTGTGTGAGACGAGTCAGCGCCGCCTGTGGCCAGCGCCTCACCTGCCCCTCAGGGAGCCGGTTCTGATGGTCGCAACGGCTTGCTTTATGGACAAGGAACCTGAGTCCGGAGGAGGAGCTGCTGGCTGAGTGGCCGTGACAGCCCCGCCCGCCCCCACCCCCCACCCCAGCCCAGCCACGTGCACTTTGCCCCCCCGAGGGTCACCTGCCTGACCCACCCCGTGTCCAGTGAGCAGCTGGGTCCAGCCCCTGCTGCTTCTTAAGCTGCTACTTTTATTCCCACTTTTCCTGGAGGGGCAGTTGGCCAGAGGCAATGCGGCTTGCTGACTCTATCCGTGGGGAGCCTGAGGCAGAGAGGCCCCTGCTCCAGTGCCTCTGAGACCCCCACTGCAGACCTCGCTGGACTCAGGGACGTGCGCTAGCTCTCACCGCATGTCCAGGGCGGCTCTGAATTCCAAGCGGCAGACTCAGCCTGGTGGGAAGCACAGGGGTCTCACTGCTGCCGGATGCGGGGCGTGCAGAGTGCTGGGGCCTCCCCAATGTATCCCTGCTGGGAACTGAGGACCCCCAGCAGCCCCGACCTGGTGATGAGACACGGGCGGGATGCCCCGAGGGTGCCCAGGACTGTCTGCATTTGCAGCTGAGGAGAAGAGAAGAGCCGGCCGGAGGGAGGGAAGGGCAGGGACAGGGCGCTCTCCCCGCTGCCCGCGCCCGTATGCCTCCGGACCTCAGTGAGAACCCAGTGCCCCGGCGTGGGTGAGGGCAGAGCACCTGCCGTCCACTCGCTCGGCGCACAAGCCGCCTCTTGTTCTGCTGACCTCCGGCCCAGGCGCCACCGTGGGCCCTGCGGGGAGGAACGCGCTGGAATTCCTCACGTCTCAGCATCAGCGCTACTCACTGGGGGGCTGCTCCCCACCCCTGCAGGTGGAGGCGAGCCCTGGGCTCACCCCGCCACCCTTGCAGGGCACATCACAGGGCACCTCTGGGCGCAACTCTCAGGCTGAGATCCAGGGACACCACGGTGACAGGCATGGGCCCAGGGGACCCACGGAGCCAGAGACCCCATGACAGAGTACACGCTGGGGCGAGGGTCATGCCCATCACAGCGGCAGGGATGGCCCTGGACACGCCAGGGATGGCTGCCCATGATACGCCAGGGGCCACTGCCCACTGCCCACGACCAGGGGCCGCTGCCCACGACACGCCAGGGGCTGCTGCCCAAGACACCCGATGCTCTGCCACCCCAGTAACCCGCCCGGGCCTGCAGCTCCTCCGGGTCCCACCAGCCCTGTCCGGGAGCAGCCGCGAGCGAAGGGACCTGGGCCCAGGTGGACCCACTCCTGGACCCGCCCTGACTGGGCTGGGTGACAGAGCTGGGTCGAGGGCCCGTGATGGGGGCACGTGCCTTTTCCAGTCCACACAGCTCTCAGGAACGGGGGCCTGGAACCGAGGGCAGAGCAAACAGAGGGGCACAGGGTCGGCGGGGGCAGAGGTGACCTGAGAGGCAGCGCCCGGGTCAGAGCGTAGCTCTCCTGGCTGAGGGGGCAGGGCCCTAACAGGCGGGGCCCCTGAGGTCGGGTAGAGCTCACCCCACCAAGGGCCTGGGCCCACGTCTGGGATGGAGCCCCTGGGCGTGATCACTGCCCCCTGCTGCCCCCTCCCCACGGCCCCCCGCCCAGCCCCCCACCACTCAGCCTGGCAGTGCCGCTTCCAGAATGCGGTCCTGGGGGCCTGTCGGTCCTGGCCCCTCCCACGTCCTGGCCGCTGTCCCCTGAGCAGCACTTGCACACCCACCCCCACTTCCCGTCTCCCAGTTTCGCAGGAGCACGGCAGGCGGGGACCGGGGGTGGGGGGGCGCTGACAGGGGAAACAGGGTGGAGACCCCAAGCTCCACCCCCGAGGCTGAGAAAGGGGCGCGGGGGGCGGCGGGGCCAGGCGGCAGGGGGGCCAGGCGGCGGGGGGTCCCCGAGGCTCTCAGTTACTCCCCACCCATGTCAGCCCGACCCCCAAGGCTGAGAAAGGGGAGCTGGGGGTGCGGGGGCCAAGGCGGCAGGGGGCACACCGGGTGTGCTCAGGCCTGCGACCACTCCAGTCACCAGCGCCCATCACCCTCACCAGCCCCGTGAGGATGGCGGAGGACCCCTGGGATTGACCCCCGGGGCAATGCAGCCCGGGAGCAGGGAGGTGCCGAAAGGACATGAGTCAGCGGTCGTCCCCGAGCGGTGGCCTGGCCCACCCGCGGCTCCAGCTGCCCTTCAGCTGGGATAGCAGATTCTTAGAATTCCCTCTGGGAGCCTCCTCTCGGCTGACCCAGCCAGGACCGTGAACCTAGGATTTAGAGCCGCGATGACCCCACCCTCCCCACCCAGAGAAAAGGCCAGCTGTGTGCAGAGGGCAGTTTGCCCAACCGCACGGAGCTGGAGCTGGGGCGAGGCGCTTTGGGGGCAGGTCAGCCAGGCCCGTGGTCTGCGGGCGTCTGGCACACCCTCCGCTGCGGAAGCATGTGCCTTCTCCCGCGTTTAGCGAGGGTTAGCAGTAGTGTTAGTTGCTCAGTCGTGTCCGACTCTTTGCAACCCCACAGACTGTAGCCCGCCAGACTCCTGTCCATGGGATTCTCCAGGCAAGAATACCGGAGTGGGTTGCCATTCCCTTCTCCAGGGATCTTCCCGACCCAGGGACAGAAACCGGGTCTCTTGCATTAAACGCAGACTCTTTACCGTCTGAGCTACAGGGAAGGTCAGCGAAGATTAGCAAAGGCTTAGAGCTTCGAGTAGCGAGTTATCCAAACAGACGGCCGTGAGGCACCTGTGTCTGCCGGCTGGGCGCTTCTCTCCAGCTTGAGGCGCTGCCCAGCTCTCCAGAGTAAGCCCCTGCCCCCACTGGGGCCCCCTGCCCTCAGCATAGAGTGCCCTGGGTTTTGGCAAAAGGCTGCCAGGTGCCAGGGCCTCATGCTGGGGCCTTGTCTGGTCTCAGAGGCTGCACTGGGCACGGAGCTGGCGCTTGGCCGCTGGTTCAAAGCCAGACTGGCCGCCGGCAGCGAGAGAGTGGGGAGGGGTCCCTGGGTCCCCGAGGCCCCACAGGTCCTGGCCTAAGTGACCCGGTGGGTGTGGGGCAGAGGGGGAGGCAGGGAGGGGCGTGTCGTTTACTCTGTGCAGGGTGAACTGAAAGCAGACGGGCGTAGCATGATTTTTTGCTGGTTCTGAGCCCTCTGCACGCTGGAGGGCACTTCTCAGCAGTGCCCGGCAGGCGCGGCCCCTGCTCGCGGGTCCTGTGAGGCTGGGGGAGTCCCGCGTGGGCTGAGCAGAACCAAGGGCAGACCCGGCCACAGTGGGCCTGCTCATCTGAAAGCAGGATTCTGCCCTGAAACCGGTGCGAGGGTCTCGGCGAAGAAGGAAATTCTCGGGACACGTGGTGCCTGCCGGGGAGGAGATACGAGCAGCCCCACGCCTGGCGGGTCCTTCCTTCATTCTCTCAGGAGGCCTCTGCGGAGCCCGCAGGGCCATCCATTACTGGAAAACAAGACGAGCCCTTCCACCTGGGCACCCCGCCCTCCACCCAGGACAGCAGCCTTGGGGGTGGCCTGGGCGCCCGCCCCTCCCGCGCCCCCCACCTGGGTGCCCCGCCCCTCCTGCGGCCACCCCTCCCCCCTGGCCTGGGCACCCCGTCCCTCCTGCCCTCGGCTCAGGACAGCAGCCTCAGGGCTCGCCTGGGGTCTTTCTCCCACCCCAAGTCCAGAGGGCAGCAAATGCTCAGGGCTTCACCTTCAGGCCATGCTCCCCTCACACCTCCCGGTCCACAGCCCCCTCACCTCCAGTGTGGACTTCGGGGGGGCTCCCAGATCCTCATCTCTCAGCTCCCCCCACCCCAGGACCCTCAACACCTCAGCCCTGAGTTCTTGCAGAAATGGGGCATATCACACACTCTAGCCGAGAAAGGCTCCCACCTCCCACCAAAGAGAAGCGGGGTCCTTGGCCTTCGAGCCCCTCCGAGGGCCGTCCCTGTCTGCTCTCTGCCCCTGGACCTCTGCGTGTGCCCCCCAGGACTCAAGGTCAAGGCCGTCTGGTCGCTTCCCGTGTCCCTTTCTTCCGGCTGAAGAGAAGCCCTGTCAGAGGCGGTGGACCGACGCGCTGGGCGTTGCACTTACGCCCCGAGGAGTACGTCACTGTAGACCCTGACCAGGATCCTTCCGAGTTTATGGTTTCTCGACTTTTACAAGGTGCCTCGGATTTCCTGGACTGACCCACGGTTTCCACTTGCTCGAGGTCACAGCAGGACACGAGAGACACGAATCACACGGACTCAGAGCCGCTTCGCAGACCCTCCATTCGTTGACCGCACGCGCTGGGAGCAGAGACCACGGAGTCATCTGGACCCGCCCTTGCGAGGAGCCTCTCGGAACGGCCGCCCGGGTGGACGCTCTTCCCGCGCTTTCTGCTTCTGCCCCAGGGAAGCCGAGTTCTGGTGCGGGCGGACCCCACAGACGGGCCCCTCTGTGGGCGGGTGGCGTGAAACGAGGCTGCCGTCCCTGCACCGTGTGCGGTGACCCCAGGGCCCCTCGTTCCGCGTGGGACCCTCGACACATCAGGTTGCCCCCCACTTGCTGGCAGGGACCTCCAGCGAGCTAGGTGACTTGTCCCCACTGGCCGGTGTGCCCGGAGGATGTGCCTGGACCCCACGGGGCAGGCCTGATTCTGTATGGAGCCCCAGGGGGGATTGGGGGGGTTAGCATCCCTGGGGGAAGGTGGGGGGGTCCCCAGGATGGGGAGGGGAGGGGAGTGGCTGTTGCCTTCAAGGTTCCCAGGCTTCCTGGAGGAACCCTGCCAGGCCTTCCAAAGCCCTGAGATAGACCCTGTAACACGTCCTTCCTTCCTGCCTTCCTTTATCAGCGATGGTGCTGCCGGGGATGGGGGCGCCCCAATGTGCTGAGGGCGTGTGCTGCCCCTGAGCCCTCTGCCCACACGGTGGACACCGGGGCTTCTATCCTGACATGCTTGTTCCAAAGCGAATGTGAGGGTCAGCCCAGGACACAGAGGCCCCCAGGCAGGGGAGGGCTCAGGGCCCAAGCTCCACGGAGCAGGAACCTCACCCCCACAGCGGGGTGACTGCTGGAGAAGCAGAGGTTTCCTACACTGGGGGACCCAAAGGCCTGCATGCCGCATGCTGTAGCTTCAGTTGTGTCCAGCTCTTTGTGACCCCGTGGACTGCAGCCCGCCAGGCTCCTCTGTCCGTGGGATTCTCCAGGCAGGAATCCTGGAGTGGGTTGCTGTGCCCTCTCCCAAAGGGTCTCCATTACCATTTATTTTGCATCTACCACGAGGACCTGCAAGGTTATGGGAGGGGCGCCCTCCCTTGAGTCCCAGCCTGGCCCTGCCTGGCGACCTCCAGGGCTGGGCCAGCCTGTCAGTCATGGCCCTTGGAAGAACACCGTTTATTCCATGATCCAGGTCACGCACATGCGTGTGGGCTGTCAGGGAGTGTGAGGCTTCCAGCGGGCCCCCCGTGGTGGAGGGCGTGACTGCTGGCTGACCACCGGTTGGACCCAGACCGTCCATACCCCTGTCTTCGGAACGCAGCCTCTGCCCACCGTTTGCGCACCGGGGACCATGTTAGGGAGGTGGCCTTGCAGCAACTCCACAGGGCTGAGACGGCCGGGAGGTGACCTCGACGGAGCCCTTTACGGCCTCTGTGTGGACCTGAGCTCGTGGGCTGCGGGCCGGTCCCGCCTGCTGCTGCCCACGGCGAGCGCGGCATCTGAGTCCCCCGCTTATCAAGTGAGCCTGCCGTCTGGGACTCTCCGAGCCCTCCGTGTACTGAGCCGGTCCAAGTCTCACCCAGCAAACTCCCGAGACTGCGAACCAACCAAGCAAAGCGTGGTCAGTGGTGGAGAGTGCTGCTCCCCTCATCGCTGTTCCCGATCTGTGGGCGTCCGCTGGGGGCAGCGGGAACCTCATCAGGGCCCAGTCACAAACGTTAGCTGGCCGCCCCGCGACCCCAGGGCCCAGCACCCTGCGACCCCAGGGCCCAGAACCCTGCAGGGGCCGACAGGGCTCAGGACCACGCCCGGCCGCGTGGCCGCGTGGCCCCTGTGTGTCCTCCCGGCAGGCCCACATGCCCGGCGCGGGGTGCTGCTGTGACGGGATTCTCAGATGTCGCGATCAGCTGGTCTTAGCTAAAGCCGATGACCCTCCACGGCGCAGGTGGGCTGCCCCCTAGGAGGTGAAGGCCGGGAAAGACCAGGCCCCTGGAGGGAGAGGACGCCCCTCCCCAGACGGCCTCCGACTTGGGCTGCAGCGCCAGCCGCCCGCCCCGTGGGGTCCAGACCTGCCAGCCCCACGGTCACGTGGGCCAGCTCGAGGTGCGTCTGTCTGTCTGTCTGTCTCTGTCTCTCCCGTTGGTTCTCTCTCCAGAGCACCCTGCCTACCGCCCACCTGCTGCACACCTCCTGTGCGCACCCGGGACACTCCTTGCTCCCTGGTGATGCCAGGAACAGCGCGGGGCGGGGGCCCTGCCCTCCTTCCTCCTGGGTCCAGAGCCCGCCTGGTCCAGGGAGCAGACCCCTCCCTCCTTCCCTCGCAGGCTTCCTCCGGCTCTCTCCCTGCACCAGCCCGCGCTCCCCACACAGCCCTCGCTGACTCAGCTCCCGCAGCCCCGGCCTGTGCCCCCAGCTCCCCACTCAGGTCACCAGAGCGGCTGCTCCCCGACACCCCTCCCTTCTCACCGCACCCCGGACGTCTGAGAACGGATGAGGAGTCACTTCCAGGCAAACCTTCCTAACGCCCCCTGCCCCCCCGGGGCCTCTAACCTTGACCGTGTCTCCATCACCTCACCTTCCCTCTCTCCTGCCCAGCCCCTCCTCATCCAGAATTCTACCGAGACCCCCACCTCGGGGACCCCACCTCTCTCTGCACCTTCCCCAGCACCGTCCCCTTGGCCTGGGACACGCTCCCTCAGGCAGCAGCCCTTCCCACGGTCCACTGGCCTCTCCCAGCCGGTCACCCTGGCCCGACCCTGTGCCTCGCAGACACTGGGGCTCGATTGTGTCCCAGACTCTGTGTCTCCCGTGTCCCAGGGGCGGGTCTCCTGGCTAGCGCCCCACACTCCCTGCACAGGTCCGTGCCCCACTGTTTCAGTGGGCCTGGGCCCAGCTGCTTGGTGGACACGTGTGAGGCCCAAGGGGCCATGTCACTCTCTGGGGGGCGGAAAACAAGCTGTACTGTCACCAACTACCCATGGCTTCCTTCACCAGAGGGCGTCCGCTCACCCCATTCCTGGCACAAGGCGTGCACCCCGGGAGATTCCCTCAAAGAAAGCACTGACTGGCAACATCCACTGTGCTGTTCACCTGCCCCGGACCGTTCCTGGCGGCTGGGTCTGGAGGGGGCTGCCTCAAGTGGGTCTTGGCGGAGGCCTCGGAGGACAAGGAGGAAACAGCTGGGGGCAGGGTCCCCTGGGGCAGGGTGTGGCGCCGTGGGGGCGGGCCTGGGGGCGCGCGTCCTTGCAGAGGCTTGGCCTCCCTCCCGTGTGTGCCTCGCGGTGTCACTTACTGTCTCGGTCCTGCTCTCCGTGTCCCGACAGCTGGGCCTGGGGGGCCAGTGCCTATGGGCACCCTGCAAACCTCTGCTCCTTCCCCCTCCTTACGTTATTGAGTGAAATAACCCCAAGAACAGCCCCCTTGGTGATGCCACCGCCCGCAAGGCCAGTCCAGAGGGGACGTGGTCGTGGCCACCGCGTGTCCATCTAAGGGCTCTTGGCGGGTGCAGCTGGGGCGCTGGGGTGCTCCATGGCAGGGCAGTGAGCAGGACCACCGGCCGCTTCCGGGTCGTGCAGCGACCACAGGGTTGCGGTCCCTGCAGCGCTGGGCCAGGCGCTGGGCACCCGGCTCTCCTCCCGGTCGTCCACGCGTCTGTGTTGTGACGGCCTCGGTCGCCCTCCTGCTTGCTCACTGAGCTGATTCACCGAACAACCCCCCTCCCCCCCTGCCCCGGGCCGCCCAGGGCCTCCCAGCAGGAGACCAGGAGGGCGTGGACCGCAGGGCAGCGGTGCCCTGGCCCCGGGTGCAGGACAGGGGAAGGGGCGGAGCCCAGGGCGGAGGGATGGAGAGGGGGCGGAGCCTAGAGGGGAGGGACAGTGGAGGGGGCGGAGCCCGGGGGAAGGGGGCGGAGCCCAGCGGGGAGGAACGGGGAAGGGGGGTGGCCGAGCCCAGGGTGGAGGGACGGGGGGCGGAGCCTAGAGGGGAGGGACAGGGGAGAGGGCGGAGCCCAGGGAGAGGGACGGGGGGGCGGAGCCCAGGGGAAGGGGGCGGGGCCCAGGGGGGAGGGACATGGCGGGGTGCATAGTCCAGTGGGGAAGGACGGGAGGGGACTGAGCCCAGGGGAAAGGGGGCGGAGCCCAGGGGGAGGGACGAGGGAGAGCCCGGACCCAAGGGTGCAGGGAAATGCGAGGCTCCCAGAGTAAGAGATGTCCCCACCTGCCGCCCACCCTCTGGCCCAGGCTGCTGCTCGGGTCTAAGGATGGGGAGAGGGGAGGATCAGGTAGCCTCGACCCTCTCCTGAGTGACACCGGCCCTGGGACAACAGGTGTCATCTGAGAACGTCCCAGCCCCAGGTCCTGCCTGTGAGACCAGAGACTCGACCACTCCCTCATAATCCAGCCACGTTGCACACCGGTCACAGGTCCTGTCAAGTACAAAGTGCCCGGTCGGCGTGCCAAGGACACGCCACACTTGGAGGAAGCCAGCGACTCTGGGGAGGCCAGTTCTTGTACTTTTCCAAGACAACCACCTTCCTGAAAATACCGAGGCCTGAAACAGACGGGGCAGGAGTACAGGAGCAGGTCTGCCAGGCCCGAGCACAGGGTCAGCCCTCTGCTGGGGAGGCGGCGGGGTTGCCAGACAGCCCCAGCCACGCCCACTACGACACACAAGCATCCCCTGGGGGTCAGGTGGCCGAGGCCTGGGGGACACAGGCCTGCCCCTTGTCCGCACGGCCGGTGCTCAGCCCACCCTTGTTGAAAGCAGAATGGCACAGAAAGGTCTGGCGGACTTAGGCTCCTGGGCAGTTACTGCTTCGAGAAGAAAGGCCCTTCTGGGAGGAGGGCAGGGTGCCATCAGCAGTCCTTGTGGGGCAGACCAGTCCTGGCTACCCTGGGGCTGGGGGGTCAGGTGGCGGGTGACCAGGCCCTGCCCTTGGAAGCAGCCGGCAGGCTGCCACCCGCCTCATCCTGCTGCAAAGCACAGTGAGGTCCCAGGGGCCTGTCTTGGGGGCCGAGGGTCTCCTGAAGGTTAGGCTCACCTCTCTCATCCCCTGAAGGGAATGGTGCCAGACCGATGTCCAGGAGGGTGAGCACGGATGATAGCTGCTCTCGGAGGAACCGCATAAGGCTCCGCCAGCACCTGCTGCCCCCAGCCCCACTGGCACCCGGCCCAACCCAGGGCCAGGAACGGGGGCAACAGAACGCCAACCCCAAGGCCCCCGCTCTGCCTAACCACACCCAGGTCAGCGGGCAGCCGGGGCTTCTGTGCCCTGTGTCACCAGGATCCTGGGTGCGGGAAAACCCTTGGAAGTCCAGGAGGAAGGAGCCAGACCCGGCCATGGTAAGCGGGGGCGACTCAGGGAGCCTCCTCTTGTCAACAAGCAGCTGGCCCCCACAGCCAGCCCCCACCCCCAGGTGAGACCAAGCCCCCAGCATAGGTGGGGCCTTCATGTGGGTGCCCTCCACCTGGCTACCTCTGGGGGGACAGGCTGGGCACGCCCCTCCCCCTCCCGCCTGCCCCTCCCACGCCAGGATTGGGTGGGTGGGTGTGGGGTACACTTTGTCTCCAGGCACATTTTAATGGAGGCGGGGGGGGGCAAGGTTCCACAGAAACGGGGGTACAGGACCATTTCAAGGCTCAGGGCCCAGCTCCCTGCTGACAGTGTCCTAGAAAAGCCCCCTCTGTTTTCAAGGAGACCTGGCAGGTGGAAGCAGGGACTGTGGCCCACAGACCCCAGACCACCTCCTGTACCCCTGCGCTCACCTCAGCCCCCAGGCCACAGAGCCTGCCAGCCCCCCGCCGTCTCCCGGGACCTGAAGGAGAAACGGGCTCTGGACAGCCAGGGGAGCCCCGAAGCCCTCCGCTTGGCGACTTGCTGCCTGAGTCATTCTGTAGCCTTGCTCACTGCCCGCACCCAGCACCATGCACAACCTCCAAGACCACCCGACCTCCTGGCCTGCAGGTACCCTGCACCCCGCGTTTCCTTCTGCATGCTTCTGGGGGCAACAAGAGACAGGAAACTCTGCCTAGAACCTGGGTGCCCCTTCTGCAGGACGATCTCTGCCCTTTCAGTCTAGCCCTCAGGAGCAGGCTCCGAAAACCCGCATTTCAGGCCACCCCTGGATGGAGGGTGGGGGCCGGGGTACTGGGGACGGAGCAGAGGCTGGGCTGAGAGGAGACAACAGGGGAGTGGAGGTCGGGGAGCCGGGGCGGGGGCCGGGGGCTCCTCCCGAAGGACCGCAGGGCAGGTGGCGCCTAGCCGCCTCTACATCAGAGCCGGACCGACGTGGTCCATACAGCAGAGCCAGACCAACCCGGCCCCTACAGCAAGCCCGGCCCGACCCCGTCTCCACAGCAGAGCCGGCCCAATCCGCCTCTACAGCAGGCCCCGGGGCGGTCCCGAGGCTTCGGCTCTGGACCCAGCTAGTCGCAGCGGAGGCGACAGCCATCGGCCAGGTCCAGGCCAGGGCGCAGGAAGGGGCGCCTCTCGCTCCCTGGCACGCTCACCTGCAGGAATGGGAGTCTGGGTCCAGGCAGGGCTCACGGGTCCGGGTCGGGGTCTGGGTGGGGGTCTGGGTCCGGATCCGGATCAGGGTTCGGGTTCGGGTCTGGGTCCGGGTCGGGGTCCGGGTGGGGGTCAGGGTCTGGGTCCGGGTCCGGGTCCGGGTCCGGGTCCGGATCTGGGTCCGGGTCGGGGGGCCGAGGGTCAGGGCGGGAGTCCAGGTCCGGGTCCTGGCGGCAGCGTGAACTTGGCCGCCGCTGGGTTGAAGTCAGGGTGGAACCCGCGGGGGACAGCGGCGGTTGGGGGCGACCCTGGGGGAGGGGCCTGGGCTCGGGAGGGGCAGGCGCCCCCGCCCCGCCCGCCTTCTCCTCGGCAGGCCCCGCCCTCGCCGGCCCACTCCGCCCACCTTCCTGAGGTTGCCCAGTCCGCTTTGTTGCCCTTTCCCAGGGTTGCAGGTGCACGGGGTCGGAGGTCTTTGGTGCCCCTCTCCCGGGGTCACACGGGCCCAGGCCCACCGGGGGGCCCAGTGGAAAGGTCCCGCCTGACCTCGGCTGGTACTGGAGGCGCAGCGGAGACCGCGGAGGCGCGCGGAGGAGGTCCGGGAAGCCTGGCTCCCTCGGGGGGACGCTCGAGGCGGGGTGCCACCGCTCGGCGATGCGCGCGGCTCCGTGCTCTGGGCACTGCTCTGGGGCCCGCAGGAAGGTGGCGGGGGAGGGGAGGGGTCGTGATCCGGAGAGAAGCAGGTGAGGGCCCTGCGAGTGTGCACCCCGAAGCCCAGCATCACCAGGTCCCAGCCTCGCTTCTCTACACAGCTCGTGTGGGCTTCTAGTATTTCAGTTACTTTCATTTTGACGGAGTCCCCCGGTTAGAGTGTAAGCTCCATCAGGTAGCGGGTATTTCTGTTTGCTGTTGAAACTCGAACACCTGGAGGAGTGGCTGGCACCCCATGGCTGTTTGTTTGTTCTGCCTCAGGGCCACAGGAAGACCGCCCACTGGGGTGAAGATTTCGGCTTCCCTGGGACTCTGCCCGTGCTCACTTCAGATCTGGGTTATGTATGTCACAGATTCATTTGCAGTGTGATTTTTATTGTTGTTGTTGTTTGTCTAGGCTTCAACAGTATGTGAATGGAGAACTTCCAGATGTTCAAGCTGGATTTAGAAAAGGCAGAGGAACCAGAGATCAAATTGCCAATGTCCGTTGAATCACAGTAAGAAAATTCAATAAAAACATCTATTTTTGCTTCATGGACTACGCTAAAGCCTTTGACTGTGTGGATCACAACAAACTGGAGAATTCTTAAAGAGATGGGAAGACCAGACCACCTTACCTGCCTCCTGAGAAATCTGTGTGCAGGTCAAGAAGCAACAGTTAGAACTGGACATGAAACAACGGACTGGTTCCAAATAGGAAAAGGAGGACGTCAAGGCTGTACATTGTCACTTTGCTTATTTAACTTCTATGCAGAGTACATCATGAGAAATGCCTGGCTGGATGAAGCACAAGCTGGAATCAAGATTGCTGGGAGAAATATCAATAACCTCAGATATGCAGATGACACCACCCTTATGGCAGAAAGCTAAGAGGAACTAAAGAGCCTCTTGAAGAAAGTGAAAGAGGAGAGTGAAAAATCTGGCTTAAAACTCAGCATTCAGGAAACTAAGGTCATGCAATCTGGTCCCATCACTTCATGGCAAATAGATGGGGAAACAATGGAAACAGTGACAGACTTATTTTGGGGGGCTCCAGAATCACTGCTGATGGTGACTGCAGCCATGAAATTCAAAAATGCTTGCTCCATGAAAGAAAAGCTATGACCAACTTAGCATATTAAAAAGCAGAGACATTACTTTGCCAACAAAGTCCATCTAGTCAAAGCTGTGGTTTTTCCAATAGTCATGTATGGAGGTGAGAGTTGGATTATAAAGAAAGCTGAGCGCTAAAGAATTGATGCTTTTGAACTGTGGTGCTGGAGAAGACTCTTGAGAGTCCCTTGGACTGCAAGTGGATCCAACCAGTCCATGCTAAAGGAAATCAGTCCTGAATATTCATTGAAAGGACTGATGCTGAAGCTGAAACTTCCATACTTTGGCCACCTGATGGGAAGAACTGACTCATTCTAAAAGACCCTAATGCTGGGAAAGATTGAAGGCTGGAGGAGAAGGGGACAACAGAGGATGAGATGGTTGAATGGCATCACCAACTCAATGGACATGAGTTTGAGCAAGCTCCGGGAATTGGTGATGGACAGGGAGGCCTGGCTTGCTGCAGTCCATGGGGTCGCAAAGAGTCGGACACGACTGAGTGACTGAACTGAATTGAACTACTCCCCCACCAAGCCCCAACTCTACCATGAGAGCCTGCTGGCTGAGGACAAGCTGTTTTTTCACGATGCTGGTTTTCTGCTGCGTATTCAGTAGTGTGCTTAATTCTGCAAGGCAGAGACCAGCCTTCCCATTTTACAGAGGAGGACTCTGAGGCCAAAGCAGATCAACACTCTGGGAGGTGGCACCACTCAGCAAAGAGGAAGCAGGCTTTTCCACAGCCAGAAACCTGTTGAATAAATTGATTAGCAAATCATTATAAATTATTCCCTTACATTTATTTAACTTTAATATCTTTCAAAACAGTGTGTGTGTGTGTTCACGCACACGTACTCAGTTCTTTGTGACCCCATGGACTGCAGCCCGCCAGGCTCCTCTGTCCATGGAATTTTCTAGGCAAGAATACTGCAGTGGGTTGCCATTGTCTTCTCCAGGGGATCTTCCCAACTCAGGGATTGAACCCACATCTCCTGCATCTCCTACACTGGCAGGCAGATTCTTTACCACTGAGCCACCAGGGAAGCCCCTTCAAAACAGCCTTACCTCTCATGCAATTGGCCAAAGTGAAAATTGGCAGAGAAGGTATTATGCCATGGCTAAGCATAGAGATTCTGACTTTTGGGGTCCAAACTCTGTCTTTTTCACTTTCGTGCTATGTGATCTGAGGCTACTTAATCTCTCTTTGCTTAAAATGGGGGTAATAATAGAACTTAAGGAGGAGTTTGAGGGTTAATTGAGTTAATATCTGTAAAACATTCAGAAATTGCCTGGCATGTAAGGGCTCCATGAGATTTGGTCTCTCTGCTTTTTTCTGCCTGACACAGCAACATGCAACAGTGCAGACCATCGCAGAGAGACTGCTGTGTGCGAAATGGAGATCGGGGAGAAGCTGCTCTGAGCACAGGGCGCCCAGCCTGGGGCTCTGCGATGACCGTGTCGGGTGGGGTGGGGGGAAGGAGGGGGACTCAAGAGGGAGGGAACATTTGTATAATTATGGCCATTGTTGTATGGCGGAAACCAACACAGCACTGTAGAAGTTAAACAAAGCAACACTGTAAAGCCTGTGCAAAGCCCAGGCCTTTGGTCTTACAGGGAGGAGCTCTGGTGGTCTTACCTGTAGCAATGACAGAGAGAAGACCTTCTCAGTGGCGTGGCTGCTTGTCCCCTGGTGCCACCAGGAGCCTGGGTGAACGTCCAGCTTAGAAACAGCAGCCTTATCGGCACCATCGGATACCAGTGGGTGTCAGCCTTCAAGGGCACAGGCTTCAAAGTGAAATTTAAGTCCGGCGTTCCGTGTCTCCAGTCTGGGGTGACGAAGGTGGAGAGACCATTTCACTGTCTCCGTAGTAAACAAAGAGCAACCTCATCGGGACCAGCGTATGGGGTTTCACTGACCTCGGAGAACAAAGCAGATGGAGCCCAGCTGGAAACTCCCCTCAGGGCTCAGAAGGGTGCTGAAACGCATCCCTGGGAACCCGGGTGCTATGGGGAGCAGACGCCTCGCTGTAGACGCCTGGTCGCTACAGGTCAAAGCTTCAGGAAGGTCATCCCTTTAGGAATGGTCCTTGTAGACTGCCTGGCGTGTCTCTCTGCCTGGAGGGTTGGGGGGGCGGGGGGGGGCGGGGGGCTCATGCCCTCCAGCGGGGAGAGGGCAGGAAACGCACCCCTGAGTGCGTGACAAGACATTGCAGGGTGAGGAGTCGCTGGCGAGTCTGCTCCTCCTGGTCTGTAAGTGAATTCACACCTCGGTTAATGCTTAAATCTGGCAGACTCTTGACTTAGAGACTCAGAGCCTCCAGTGGATGGGAAGTCAAGCTAGGAAAGGCCAGAGTGCAAAGACCCGCCAACTGATCAGAGTCCAGGAGGAATCAAGGGTGCTGTTCCCCAGCTTCAGGGCCACGTGGATGTGGGCTGCCCCGTGCAGTGAGGAGGCAGGCGGGTGATGTGTTGAGACGGGAGCTAACCGCAGGGCGTGTCGTTCTGAGATGCTTTTTGGAAGCAGGGTCCACCATTCCTTTGGAATTTATTGATATTAGTGAAAATGAAGACTCCGTAACATAAGTCAAAATCATACCTTTTTACTCATTCTCATTTGTTCTCTGCTGATCTGGCATAATATTCTAATAAAATTAATGTTATAGCAAAGTGATGCAGGAACCAAACTTTAATGCACTGAAAATCACTGAATGGACAAGAAATTATTTCAGTGAAAGGAAAGTGATCATGTTTACAAAATACTATCAATATTGAAATAAAGAGGATGAGATCTCTTGACATTTCATGCCAAATGTGCCAACAAAGAAAATAATAGAAAAAGAAAAAGGAATGCTCTTTCTACCTATATTCAGCGCATCTCTGAAACATAAGAAAATTTAAAAATCAAGTTTTTTCTATATTAGAAGCAATGATAATTGTGAAATAAGGTTTTGAAAATACTGAAATAATTTTATGGCCTTTACAGTTTTCCAGATGACTTATGAAATCTGGAAACTGGATGAATTGACATTCCACCAGATCAGAAAGTGTGTCTATACTGAATCTGCGGCTGAACACGGAGGATGACACTGACTGGGGTGGGGGGGAGGGAGAGGGGCAAGCTGTGTATGGGAATCTAAAAGTTTCAGGCTATTTTCTAAGATCGGATGACTCCCATTAAAGTACTGTGACCTATTTGCAGCAGTGATTTATTGGATATATCTCTGGATGATTTTGAATCTGTCGGGACATATACAGCTATCATTTGCTAGTGGAAAGTATAGCTTCTCAAAATTTACTTAAAATTGCTTGTGATCCACAGCATCATAAAAACTTTCAAATCAAGTGCCATTTTATAAGATGCAATATTGAAGCCAGGAAGTAATGAAATGCACTTAAAACATTTTCTCAGCCAAAGCAAAGCATATTTCAATAAATATTTTAATATTTATTTTATATTTTTATAAATCTAGTGGCATGGAGTTTCTAATTATTGTGATTAAAATTTAAATTTGTATTATTTCATGCTTAACAAGTGTACAATTATACAAATTGATTTTGTTATAGTAATTGTTGATAAATAAGTAATATACTGATATGACAAGATTTACTTGAAAAAGAGTTTTGCCTTTTAAAATTCACAAAACAGGATGAGCTGGTCAATACCCTGAAACAGACAATAGTGTGATCTGAATCAAAATTATTAAAGTGGATTGGCCAAAGATTTAAAATAATTATGTTAAATGTATCAAAGCAGATAAAGAAGAGATATCAAAATGATATAAAACCAAGAAACCATAGGAAGGCCTGACTGGAAACCTGGCGTGGGAAAATGCAGCTGCTGTAATAACAGGTAGGTAGCATTGCTGGGGAAGGGAGAGCTGTCCCAGCTCCTGGGGTGGGGAGCGTCCTCCACCAGCCCTCCCCAGCACCAGCTGGGGTCCCGTTCCACTCAGTTCTGGCACCATCTGAGCCGCTGAACGACAGCCTGCAGACGGCGAGGGTAAGGGCGCAGTCCTAGGAGACTCCCCCGGCCCCCACGTCAGACACCAATTCCTCACCTGTGCTTCTGACCCACAGGATATACATCTGGGGCTCCAAGGACCCCTGTTCTTGGTTTCTATTAATTTGCTTGAGTAGCGCAAGGTTTCAGGAAACCGGCTAAACTGGTGTGACCAGTGAACTCAGGAAACTGACGAGATTCCTGGGTTTATTAAGAAAGGCTGTAACTCGGAAAAGCCAGAGGAGATGGGCTGGGCTAGGCTGGGGGAGGGGCTTCGTGCCGCCCAGGTGCCCCACCCTCCCAGCGCCTGCGTCCAGGGGGTCACCAACCCCGACACTTCAAATCCGTCCTTTGGGGTTTAGGGAGCTTCATTACACAGGCAGGATTCCTTCAGTCCTGGGCCATTGGTGACTGAACTGGGTCTCCAGCGACTCTTACCTCCGGAACTGAAAGTTCTAACCCTCTAATCACTTGGTTGATTTCCTGGCAACCAGCCCACACCCTTAGAAGCTTTGCTAAAGTCAAGTAATTTGAACAACAAAAGACAGCTTTACAGTTTATCACTTAGGGATCTTCAAGAGCTTGAGGAGCTCTGTGCCAGGAATAGACCAAATACTTATTTTTCATTATGAATCACAATATCACAGGTAGATACAGGATGAAGGAATAAAGTAGGAATCAGATGAAGACAGACCTCAGGAGTCTGCAGGAAGGAGTAAAGAAATACAAGCTGCTCAAGAAAAGTAGAGATACCAAGGGTAGAATTAGAAGTCTCAAATACGAATGCCGGGTTAGAGGAATCACAAAAAAATAGCTTTTAAAACAGGTGAACTATTCATTGCTGTTATTCAGTCGCTACATCGTGTCTGACTCTTTGCGACCCCCTGGACTGCAGCACGCCAGGCTTCCCTGTCTTTCACTGACTCCTGGAGTTTGCTCAAATTTATGTCCATTGAGAGACGCCATCCAACCGTCTCATCCTCTGTCACCCCCTTCTCCTCCTGCCTTTAGTCTTTCCCAGCATCAGGGTCTTTTCCAATAAGTTGGCTCTTTGCATCAGGTGGCTGAAGCACTGGAGCTTCAGCTTTAGCATCAGTCCTTCCAATGAATATGAGTTGATTTCCTTTAGGATTGACTGGTTTGATCTTGCAGTCCAAGGGACTCAAGAGTCTTCTCTAGCACCAAAACAGGAAAGCATCAATTCTTTGGCACTCAGCCTTCTAAACCAGAGCTTTGCAAGCAGAGGATCTCAGGGTAAAGCCAGAGCAGAGCAGGGCCAGAGCTGCTTCCAGCTCTAGGGAGATGGGAGCGGGAGGCGGGGGGCTCCCCACCTAGAGGATGGCTCAGACATCTGGGGTGGGGGTGTGGTGTCTCCTAAGGGGCTGGCAGAGCAGCAGGGAGTTCTAAGGATGTGCTGAAAAGAAAGAGGAAGGGGGTGAGCACTCAGGACAGGCAGGTCCCGGGGGTCGATTCAGCACACCACCGCTCTGTCCATCCAGAGGTGCCCAGGCCTGGCCCAGATGTTACCACTTGGGCCACTCCTGGGACCTGTGGCCAGCACAGGGGGGCAGGGGAGAGGGTGGGGACAGCAGGCTGCTTCCTGCAGCTCCCGGTGCCTGGGGGGTCCCTGGGCACCACCCTGGGGGCCTCGGCCAGGGCTGGAGCCCGTGGGCCAGCCAGCGGCTCGGCACCTGAAGGCTGCCTCCAGCCCCAAAGGCACAGGTTGAGCCCCACACATGTCTGGGCTGCGTCCTCCCTGGAGGGGAGTGCCACCTGGTGACCCACAGAGGCCGCTGGAGCCAGGCCCAGTTGGCTGGAGCAGGTGGCAGGCCACAGGGGTGGCGGGGGCGACGGGCCCGCAGGTGGACCCTGCTGCCCAGCGCTCCATTGTCCTGGAGGCACCTCCCCCGTTGCAGAGGCAGGTGAGCCAGAGTCGCAGGCCCTGCTGCTGGGTTGCAGTGACACAAGTTCCGACCCCTCTTTTCAGTGAAGGTGGTTGTTGGCCAGAAGAGGCAGGGTCCGTGGAGGCCGAGCGGGGTGGGGGCCGGATGAACCATCCTCTGCAGGCCGGGGGTCCTGGGGGGACAGCCTGCAGACACGTCTCTTTAGCTTCGAGTTTGCTTTCTGAGCCCTTCAGAAAAGCCGCAAGCCCGGCGGTGGCCAGCGCATGGACACTGCAGCCCCGGTCGCTCCCCAGCGTCTCATACGATTCCTCGGGTCTGCGGAACACTGAGAAAGGACAGCCGCTGGTCAGACTCTTCAGGGCCTGAGGCTCTGGAACCTGTCTTTTCTGAGGCCCCCCGCTCAGATCCCGTCTCCGCTGAGGCTGGTGGGGGAGGCCCTGAAATGGGCGTCAGGCTGTCATCCTGGGAAGAGACCTGCAGGCACCCGTGAGAAGACAGGAGCGCCGGCCCGACAGACAGACAGATGGACAGACAGATGGCCCCAGTCTCCCCAAGGCGCAGGTGGACTCAGGTCACATGGGAGCCCCTGGGACCGGCCTGCAGGGCTGCCTGTGCCCTGACTCCAGGCGCTGGTCCAGGAAAGCTCGCCGGCCGGGCCCTGCACGGGGGAGAAAGCCGGATGGACGGTGGCCGGGGCCTCGGTGACGGCAGGTGACCAGAGGCTAGACATGCGTTTTAGCTGACAGTTCAACTTTGCTGTTCAGTGTTTGTCAACATGGATTTTCACAAAAATGTCTTTCTTTTCAAATCCTTAGGTTCATACCAATGCATTCAAAACGGACATAGAACTCTGAAATCAAGGCAGCTTAGTAGCACTTGCCTTCAAACCTCTGAAAATCATTATTATTTTTTTGGTTCATAGGAATGTATACATTTTCCCATTTATACATATTTTTCAGCTTCATTGAGGTGTTATTGACAAATAAAACTGTAAGATATTAGAGTATACAGCATGATTTTTTAAACATAAGCACTGTGAAAAGAGCCCCCCAAGAAATCTAATTAATTAACACATTCATCACCTCACGTATTTTTCTCTTTTTTGGTGAACAATAAAGTTCTGCTCTCTTAGAAAATTTCAGTTACACATAGCGTGGTTCCAACAAGTCCTCATGTTTTACATAGATCCACAGACCTTGAAAATGGTTTTTTAACACGATCATCCACAGATACGGAGATGACTTTGAGCAAACTCCGGGAGACAGTGGAGGACAGGGAAGTCTGCTGTACTGCAGTCCACGAGGTTGCAAAGAGCGGGACACAACCTAGCAACTGAACGACAACAAATCCACAGATGATACACAAAGAGAAAATCTCCCGTAAGCACCCAAACGCCCACCACTGAAGTCGACCATCGGCTTCCCTGGTGGCTCAGTGGTAAAGAAGCTCCTGCAAGGGAAGAGACCCAGCCAGCTCTTTTCGACTCGCCGCTTGGCTGCAAAAGCGGGATCACACTTAGAGCCAGCAGGTGGGTGGGTGCGGGCCCTCCAGTGGCAGCAGGCCAGCTGAGGAAGACTGACAGTGCCAGTCGCTCAGCCGCGTTCCTCTGTGACCCCGTGGACTGCAGCCCGCAGGCTCCTCTGTCCATGGGAGTCTCCAGGCAAGGGTAACGGAGTGGGTGGCCATGCCCTCCTCCAGGCGATCTTCCTGACCCTGGGATCGAACCTGGGTCTCCCGCATTGCAGGCCAATTCTTTACCCACTCTGGGGATTTTTTTCAACTTTCTTCTCTCTTGGGTCCACGTCCACGTGTCCGCCTCCCTCTCCCCACAGTCCACACTTTGAGTCCCTTTCTGCGGGCCCACTTCCTGGGGGTCCACATCCCCATCCTCTCTTGTGGAATACCTGACCCAAGAGAAAGGAGAGCAGCTTTGAAAAGAAAGAGCGACCTCAGGCACCAGCACTGACATGCAAGGCTCTAGGAAACCACGCTCCTTCCAGACGGCCAGCCTCTCAGACCCTGACCCACACCCCTGCCTCCTTTCCGGCTGAACAATCAACAGCCGTGGAAGAACCTGCCTCCTGGGGGCCTCGCAGCTGGGAGAAGTGCCACAGGGGGCAGACCAGCAGGTCCGGGGCTCTGTCTGGGGACTTCCTTGCGTCCCCTGTTTGAGGAGTTGGCCAGACACCTGACTGGGGATGTAAAGCCATAGTCAGGTCCACAGTACATCCAGAAGCGAGAGGAGAGGTTTAGGGTGGAGAGAAAGGCCAGGGGCCTGGCGCTGAGGAGAGAGAGACAGGGACAGACAGGCAAGCTGGGGAGGGTCCATTTGGAGCAGGGAGGGGCAGCGGGGAGAGGGGAGGGAGGGAAGGGGAGAGGGAAGAGGAGGGGAGGAGAGAGGGGAAGGGAAGGCAGGGGAGAGGGGAAGGGAGGGGAGGGGAGGGGAGGCGGGAGGGCCACGGGCTCTGAAGGCCGGTCCTGTCCATGTCCCCGTCCCTCCTGCCTCCTTCCAGAACTTTCCACCTTCTGAGTTCCATGTTTGGTTTGGTAAGTGTCGGTCTCACCCCCAGCCAGGATCCAGGGCATTCTGTTCACCTTTGCAACTCTATCACCCCAGACTCTCTCAGCCTGCAGTGTCTCAATAAAGTGCTCGATAAGGATGCAAAGAACAAGTCAAACGGGCGGCATTCCTGAACCAGAGCCCGGAAGCTGATGCCCTGCACACGTCCTGCAAGCTTGTTCCCTGTGTCCCAGAATTTCTCCTTCAAACACTGGACAGGACCAGGGAGTGAGGCCCCACCCACCACAGGGCTGTGGTCCCTCCAGCCCCAGGATGGGGGATGGGGGGATGCACTGTTGGGGGTGCGAGCTTCCCTTTGAGGGTCGGACCACCCCACCTCACTCAGAGCACCAGGCCGGGACCTGCTGGGTCTCCAACCTTCACAGGAACCCGGGGCTCGGGCCTGGGAGGAGCCGGGAAGGTTTGCTGGGCCCAAAGGTGTGAGTGGGAGCTGCGTCAATGGCCACTGCAGCCCCCAGGGGACAGAGTGGCTGGAGGGCTGCACGCACAGGTGGGCGGGGCCGGCCTTGGGGGCGGGGCCGGGCCTTGGGGGCGGGGCCGGCCTTGGGGGCGGGGCACCGGGCTCGTCCTGTGGCTCCTCGGAGCCCCGGCTCCCTGGACCACTGTCCGGTGTCCAGGAGGCCCTAGGACGGCTCGGAGATGAGTGAGGGGCCACTTTCCAAACTGATACTGAGAGGTTAAGGAGAGGGGACCTTAGAGACGCTGATGGAAACGTTTAAGCACAGTCACCCTGATCAGATCAGATCAGATCAGATCAGTCGCTCAGTGTGTCCAACTCTTTGCGACCCCATGAATCGCAGCACGCCAGGCCTCTCTGTCCATCACCAACTCCCGGAGTTCACTCAGACTCACGTCCATCGAGTCAGTGATGCCATCCAGCCATCTCATCCTCTGTCATCCCCTCCTCATCGTGCCCCCAATCCCTCCCAGCATCAGAGTCTTTTCCAATGAGTCAACTCTTCGCATGAGGTGGCCAAAGTACTGGAGTTTCAGCTTTAGCATCATTCCTTCCAAAGAAATCCCAGGGCTGATCTCCTTCAAAATGGACTGGTTGGAACTCAGAGAGTTCCAAGGGACTCTCAAGAGTCTTCTCCAACATCACAGTTCAAAAGCATCAATTCTTCGACGTTCAGCCTTCTTCACAGTCCAACTCTCACATCCATACATGACCACAGGAAAAACCATAGCCTTGACTAGACGAACCTTTGTTGGCAAAGCAATGTCTCTGCTTTTGAATATGCTATCTAGGTTGGTCATAACTTTCCTTCCAAGGAGTAAGCGTCTTTTAATTTCATGGCTGCAGTCACCATCTGCAGTGATTTTGGAGCCCAGAAAAATAAAGTCTGACACTGTTTCCACTGTTTCCCCATCTCTTTCCCATGAAGTGATGGGACTGGATGCCGTGATCTTCGTTTTCTGAATGTTGAACTTTAAGCCAACTTTTTCACTCTCCACTTTCACTTTCATCAAGAGGCTTTTGAGTTCCTCTTCACTTTCTGCCATAAGGGTGGTGTCATCTGCATATCTGAGGTTATTGATATTTCTCCCGGCAATCCTGATTCCAGCTTATGTTTCTTCCAGTCCAGCATTTCTCATGATGTACTCTGCATAGAAGTTAAATAAGCAGGGTGACAATATACAGCCTTGACGTACTCCTTTACCCTGAACGAGCTTCTTAAACCCAGCGCAGCTACTGGGAAGGAGGAATTAGTGCAAGGACAAGAGAGAGGGAGCCGCGTGAACGGAGCTGACTATAGAGCCGGGCACATGCCTCCCCCACACCTGGGCACAGAGCCTTCAGTCTGCTGCTGACCTCACCCGGGGCTGCGGGAAACATGGGCTCTGCACATCTAGACCCCTTGGACAGCTCAGAACCTGCCCATCAGGGAGGGGGGCGGGGAAGGGGCAAAGTGCTGCCATGACCCAGACCCCAGGACACGGGAGGGGGCAGCTGCAGAATCCAAGCTGAGATGTGACATTCTTCACAGAGGAGTCATTATCCAGTTCAGTCGCTCAATCGTGTCCGACTCTTTGTGACCCCATGAACTGCAGCACGCCAGTCTTCCCTGTCCATCACCAACTCCCAGAGCTTACTCAAACTCATGTCCATTGAGTTGGTGATGCCATCCAACCATCTCATCCTCTCTCATGCCCTTCTCTTCCCAACTTCAGTCTTTCCCAGCATCAGAGTCTTTTCCAGTGAGTCAGCTCTTCACATGAGGTGGCCAAAGTACTGGAGTTTCAGCTTTACCATCAGTCCTTTCAATGAACACCCAGGACTGATTTCCTTTAGGATGGACTGGTTGGATCTCCTTGCAGTCCAAGGGACTCTCAAGAGTCTTCTCCAACACCACAGATCAAAAGCATCAATTCTTCGGTGCTCAGCTTTCTTTATGGTCCAACTCTCACACCCATACATGACTACTGGAAAAACCATAGCTTTGACTAGACGGACCTTTTTTGGCAAACTAATGTCTCTGCTTTTTAATATGCTGTCTAGGTTGGTCATAGCTTTTCTTCCAAGGAGTAAGGGATCAAATTGCCAACATTATCCACCAATAATTTTAGCACATCTCAAATGTGTGAAATAGCTTCTGTTTCAAACTCAAATATGTGTTCTCATGGGATAGCCAGTGATGGAGAAAGAAACCTCTAGACTTTCAGGGGACAAGAGCTGGGACACTTGTTCTCCCTGCTGGGCCAAGAGCACTGGTGGCAGGGTGTCCCCCGTGTACTGGGCTGCAGAGCAGCTGTCTGTTGGCTGCAGGGCCCCGGGTACTCCCCTATCCAGAGGTCGCTCTGTGTCTACCCTGGGTTCCTTCCTGCCACCAGCGTGGGTGGCCCCAGGGGTCGCCTCTTCCCTCTGCACAGCCTGGCCTAGGCGCCCTTCTCCCTGGCTCTTGGTGATCTGCTTTGGGCCCCGGCTCGTCTGTCCTGTGAACACTGTGTCCACTTCCGGCCTCAGGCTGACCATCTGGTCCCGGAAGGCCCACTGCTGCTGGGCTTACAGATGGGGCAGGGAGGCACAGGCAGTGGGGGCTGTGGGCTGCCTCGTTCATTGTGCGCCCACGCCCCAGAGCACACGGCCCTCGAGAGGTGGAGGCACCTGAGTCTGTAGCTCACACGAGCCCCCAGTCTCGTCGTCCCTCAGCGTCCATCATTCTCTGTCACACGCATGGCCCTTTCCTGTACGTGGGAGGCTGTGGTACAGCTCTGCAGAGAGGGCTGGGGGTCCAGCATGGGGCTGGGAGTTTTGCTCGATGAGCCCATCAAGCCCGAGCTGGTGTGAGCTCAGACGTGGGTCTTCTTGGGGTTGGTTTCTCTGTGGTGCCCAGCAGGGATGGTGGAGAACACAGAGGTGGGCTGAAATGACTTTTTTCTGTACGTTCTGGCTGCCAAGTGGTTACCAAACATTTTCCTAAGAAGCACAAGAGCTGTCAGCTCCGTGGCAGGCTCCTGTCTAATTCCTAATCTGAACAGGATGTGAGGTTCCTGCTTCGGAAATGGGAAGTGAGAAAACATTCCCACGGTGTGGCCTCCGTGGGGCACTCGCACTGCCTCCCACCTGAGATGAAATAGCGCAGCTCGTCCAGTCTCCACAAACCCTAAACCCTCAATTAATTAAATTTCTTGGATTAAATAGAACTGCCAAGCAGTGTCTTAGAAGCTATTGAATAATGCTGTGAGTGCTTTGAAGATTAAGTGAGGATATCAAAGGAAGTGAACCTAACCCCTCCCGCCCAGAACGTAAACACTCAGATGTGACGCGATGCAGAGCTGGGCTGTGCTGTGAGTCTGGGGAGAGCTCTGGAGTGGACTTCAAGCCCCTCCCTGATGAAGAGTAAAGTGTCCCTCACCTAAACAGCACAGGTAAGCAAATCCTGTATTTGATTTGGAGATGCATTCTGCAAGTTGTCTTCTTTTGGGAAAGTATCTTCCGAAGTGTTGGATCAGATTGGGAACATCGTGATTCTCAGATTCACACACCTGTGAAAATTATAAATTGCTCCAGGACTAAATTTAGCCAAAGTGGAGAGTCCCTTTCTGCCACTTCAAGGAGTGCGGGACCGTCGATAAGCTTCTTAGTTCCTTTATGCCTGTTTCCTCACCTGTAGAGGAGACTCTTGAGAGTCCCTTGGACAGCAAGATCAACCCAGTGAGTCCTAAAGGAAATCAACCCTGATAGTCATTGGAGGGACTGATGCTGAAGCTGAAACTCCAATACTGTGGCCATCCGATGAGAAGAACTGACTCATTGGAAAAGACCCTGATGCTGGGAAAGATTGAAGGCGGGAGGAGAAGGAGACGACAGAGGATGAGATGGTTGGACGGTATCACCGACTCAACAGACATGAGTTTGAGCAAGCTCCAGGAGTTGGTGAAGGACGGGGAAGCCTGGCATGCTGCAGTCCGTGGGGTCTCAGAGGACAGGACTTAGTGACTGAACAGTCTCATCTATAGAATGGAGATAACCCCAGGAGCAGCCCCTTCATCATGTTAGCAATTCCGAAGAAGTTCTCACAAACGGCCGCCACTGTGGCCAGAATCGTCATTGTCATACCTTCCCCCCACCCTCCACCAGAACTCAATCTCAGGGTAAAGGAGGTGCTTGCTGGGAATTTTGTAAATTGTGCCATTTGGATCCTATTTCTAAGGGTACTTAAAACGCCTCAGTAGGTTACAAAAGGCCACCATATAACGAGAAACTGCTGAGGCTAAAGACGCACGTGCTTAGATTTTACGCAGGACACACGTCCGTGTGGCTTGTGGTATTTCCCCGTGTGACAAGATTATCCGGCCATCGGTTTCCTCGTGGATTCTTCGTGCTCGGTTGGTCGTTTGGCCTGGCGTTTGGGCTGAGTCGTAGGGCGGTGCAGTGTCTCTCTGAGCTCTGAGCCGGGCCCCCTCCCCGTCCCACAAGTCCTGGCGCGTGCACTTGTCACCTTGGTGCCAGGCTTCCGAGGACAAAAGGCCCAGAGTGGAAGGTTCTCTGGGCAGAACCTACTTTCCTTTTGTCGTCTTTCTGCTTGTTTCCAGCAGGTGGCAGTCCAAGCCTGCAAATAGCATTGTGCTGGGGCCTCTGGGGGCGCGGGGTTCTCTCTACCGGTCCAGGACCCACGAAGTCCTGCAGTTTGCTGCGGTCCCTCCCAGGTCGGTCCATGGGGGACTTGCCTTCAGCAGGAGGACAGCACTGTTCCTTGCGCTTTCTGGGTTTAGTTATACGGGAAAATCTACAGTGGTAGACGGGCTTCCCAGGTGGCTCTAGTGGTAAAGGACCCGCCTGCCAATGTTGGAGACGTGAGACACAGGTTCCGCCCCTGGGTCGTGAAGATCCCCTGGAGGAGGGCATAGCAACCCACTCCAGTGTTCTTGTCTGGAGAGTCCCCATGCACAGAGGAGCCTGGCGGGCTGCAGTCCCTGGGGTCACAAAGAGTCAGACACGACTGAAGGAACTTAGCAAGCATGATAGAGAGTCTGTAGCGTCTCTGGTTTTTCAAAGATCTGCATCTCGACAAGCTGCAAGCTGCAGTGAGCGCTCCAGGCTCTGAAACACCTCCTCACACTCCACTCCTTCACTTGAGGCTCAGTGCCGCCGGCTCACGGGTGAACTTTTAACAAAAAAACATGAAATAAAAGAAAGAGAAGGGAAAATGCATGAGGATGCTGGGAGTGGAAGGAGGTCTCCGCCCACTTGAGGAGACAGCCTGGAGGGCAGAGGAGAAACAGAAGTCCCCCTGGGCTGAGGCCCCGCAGTAAGGGAGGGCCGCTGCCTGATTTTCTCAGGTCTGCCGTTTCCCACCACGGTAGTTGAGGATGAAGAGGGACCTACCTTGCCCTGTGGACTGGGAAAGACTGGGGAACTCCAAAGGCATGGGCCGGACTGGGGGGATGGGGAAGGGTGGGAGGCGAGAAAGGGAGACCTGGAAAGAGGTGGGTCTGGAAAGATTGAGGAAGTTTCTAAAGTGTAAAGAGGAAGAGGGACATTCCATGGAGGACGCCATGGCTACCTGCACAGGGGTGGGCATGGAGTCTCCTGGGCCCCCTCAGAGAGACCACGAGGAAGGGGGATGTGGATGAGGTGGCAGGCAGTCTGCAGCCATATGGCGACCATAGATTTTTGCTGCATTTTCTGTCTGATGTCCTAGCCAGGTGCACGGCGAGTCCTTTGACTGATGACACATTCATCACAGCCCTGTATCCTGGAGGCTTCGTCACCTGGTCAGTGTCCACGTCCTGGGTCTGTCTGGACTGCATGAATTCAAGGAAAAAGTTCCCCAAGCATCCTGAGCTTTACCTCCAATGTCTCCAGTCTAAACTTTATGACATCACTTCTAGCCTCATTTCTCAGCTTCGCAGGGTGGTTCTTGGGGGAAAATATTATACCACTGGATAAGTCTGGCTTGAGTGACTGAAACCATCTTGAACGAGTAGCAAAAAGTCCTCCCTTCAGTGTGGCCACTCGCGGGTGAGTGTCCACAAAAGCTTGCTTTCCGAATCTCCTTCTCGGCCCTGCGGCCCCAGCAGGTCTGGGGTCAGCCTGCAGATGATTCACAGGACACAGGTTTTGCTCCAGGGCGATCACTACTAAGTGAAAGAGTCCCTTCTGGAAACATGGCCTGGGCGTTATGCGAATGCTCCTCCCTGCACGGCTTCTCCGGGCTCCTCCCGGGTGTCCCGGACAGCTCGGGGTGTACCTGCCCAGCGCCCCTCCCAGTTCTCCCAACCCCGGAGACTGCTGCCTGCGCCTCTCTGCCTCTCCGTCAGGAGCTCACCTCTCCCCCGGTCTTGCTGACTCACCTGTACCAGTCACAGCGTGGGCGCCGCTCCCAGCTTCCCCGGGGGGCTGGGGCCCCTCCTGCGCTCCGCCCCTGTGTCCCCTTGGCGCCCTCCAGCTCGGCACCGGGGTCCCTGCGCACTCACTCCCTGGCGCGCCTCTGCTCACGGCTTGGCCCCCACCCCGGGCACGGGGCTGCCTCTCCCTCTCAGCCCTTGAAGGTAAGGCAGGGAAGCGCAGAGGTGCCTGGCAGCATCGCCCGCTGTGGTTATCAGGAGTAAGAGCTGGCAGGAAAGCTCCAGGAGAGAGGTCTCTTTCAGAGGCGAGGACGGGGGGATTCAGAAAAACGTGTGTCTGAGGCTATGGGAGCCTGGGTGAACCGAGACGAGCGTTGGCTTTTTATCAGTAGGGGGTCCTCCATGCACGAAGGCAAGCAAGTGCAGTCGTCCAGTGGTGTCCAAATCCTCGTGACTCCAGGGCTGCAGCCCGCCAGGCTCCTCTGTCCATGGAATGTTCTAGGCAAGAACACTGGACTGGGTTGCCATTTTCTCCTCAAGGAAGCCCTCCAGGCATCCTCCAACGTAGTTAAAACTTTACAAAGCTCATCGCTGTAATGTCAGTTCTGTGGATGGACCAACATCCCCCAACCCAACCCTGCACGAAATAAATCTGCAAACTCCTTAGACACCGCTGGCTGAAGGTGCCCCTGCCTTATGTTACATGTGGGAGCGCGGCCGCCGCCCCGCCTGAGGAGCAGCCCCACGGCTGCAGACGGAGGGAGGCGCTGGTCACAGAGCAGAGACCACCCCGCCCCGCCCCCAGGAACCGCGCCCCCAGGAGACCCTCCGAGACCCCCCCCTTACCCCCCAGGAGTCTTGCCCCGCAGGAGACCCTCCAGCCGGCCAGAGCAGCCCCGCCTTCTGCAGCCAAAACCTCTGCTCCTCACAGTGAGAGCAGGGCTTGCCCCCTGCCTTGGTGCTAAGCAGGGACTGCAGACCCAACCCCAGGCCTTTAGAACGGGACGCCAAGGCACAGATAAACCGGCTTTGCCGTGGGACAGTCAGCTGCCCAGAGACGCGAAGCCGTCCAGTAACCAAGCTGTCTATTGTGTCTGATGAACCCAACAGCTTTGCACAAAGGCGGCTAACCCTCCGGCACAGCCGCAGCCTCTGCTCAGGAAGGGGTGTGGGTGTGAAGACCCCCGGGCTTCCTCCGGCCCACAGCGAGGCCCGGCCCACGGGAGCGTCCTGTGCCCCGCAGCCGTCATATGCCTTCTCCTCGTGAATTCACAAGGTCTGAGAATCTGGGATGAGCCAGGCAGGGCCAGGTAAGCCCCTGCTGGTGGGGGCCCTTGCAGGCAATGCTGGCTGAAAACCCAGCGCCTTCTGCTTCAACAGCGTCTTTCAACTGGAAACGTCTGCCTCAGAAGAGAAGCCTCATCTCGGTAACTAGGAGCTTCAAGCGCTATCAGGGAGGGGCGGGCGCACCCTCGGGCCTCCCTCGGCCTGTCTCCCGGGGGCCCGGCTTTCTGAGGGCCCTGCCCTCGCCCTGTCCCCCCGCCCAGCTTTCTGAGGCCCTGGCTGAGGACCCTCATGTGATAGAAAGACCCCGAGCTTTGCAGAGACAGACTGATGGCCGAGCTTACACCCCAGGGCGGTGGTCAGCCAGGCATCTCAGCTCCTATCTTAGCCTGTTTCTGCGCAGAGGGAACGATGTGTCTCCTCTCAGGGTCCAAGTGTCTGTCCAGTGGAGGAAGGTCCTGTCCCAAGGCAGCCAGGGGGAGGATCCGCCAAGCCCCAGTCCCAGCCTGGCCCGAAGCCCCCGGAGAGGAGTGTGAGGGGGAGCGCCAGCCTGGTCCCCCACTTGCTCGGTCCTGGCCCCCTCAGCCCCACGCTTCTCTCATCCTGACCCCCTGGGGCCCCACCTCCCTGGACAGGCCTATTAGTGACCCTTTGCCTGGAGTCAGCTCCGAGTTTCTTTTTGGGCTGAGACGACAGTGGTGTGAGGTCGGTTTCTGAAAAGTGGCTTCAGGGTGAGACTTGTTCCTTCCCCATTGTGAACACTGACAGCTGGAGTGAGCGGGGAGGGATGACCCGGTCACGGTGGTGAGCCGTTCTTGTTTGCAGCGCCTCTGAGTCCTGTCCTCTCAGGTCTTCCTGGGACTTCACGTCGGGCCTTCCCTCAGTGTGACTAAAGCGTGAGTGAGCTGGCACTTTGCCTTCCAGGCACTGCTGAGCCTCAGACCGTGGTATCCCACAGACACACACACACACATACACACACACACACACACATACACACACACACACACACAGACACGAATAGAGACACACACACAGAAACCTACTTATACACACTCATATACACAGACACACACACAGACACACAGACATATATAGAGACACACACACAGAAACTTACATATCCACACTCATACACACAGACACACATACACACACACAGACACACACGCATACACGTACACACAGACATACTTATGAACGCACACATACGTGCACGCATATTTACACACACACGTACGTGCATGCACACTTGCACACACGCACACACACACCCTTATGCATACAGACGTATATACAAATGGCTTCCGGGTGGCGCTAGTGGTGAAGATCCCGCCTGCCGATGCAGGAGATGTAAGAGACTCAGGTTTGATCCCTGGGTCCGGACGATCCCCTGGAGGAGGGCATGCGACCCCCTCCAGTATTCCTGCCTGGAGAATCCCGTGGCCAGCGGGGCCTGGCGGGCTACAGTCCATGGGGTCACAAGGAGTCAGGCATGACTGAGCGACTAACAATAGTACACACACACACACATGCACAGACATGCACATCCCCCCCCCCCACACACGTGTGTGTTGCTCTTAATCACAACTCTGCCTCTTTCTCTGAGGACACGCTCCCTTCCCTCGGGGGGAGGTCGGCCCTGTCCCATGACAAGCACTGACTTTCCAGGTGGAGGTGGCGGTTTGTGCCGTATCTCCATGGTGTTTCCACCGTTAGAGATTTTCTTTTAACACCTTAAGTCCATCAATCAAGACAAAAACTTTGAACGCCTGTGGGAAGTATGTTAATTGCTCTCTCTAAAAGCTCCCTTCAGATGAGAATAAAAGAAAGCGACTGAGTTACTGAACACAGCAGGCAGGCTTGTTCCTTTTCTCTCCTGCTCTTTTGCATGCAGGAGATACCAAATATCCCCAGTAATTCTCCTTGGCTGCTGTCCCACAGTCTCAGGAGCAAACCAGCAGGCATCACGATGCAGCTCACACAGCTTGACTGAAAGGCTAGGCTTGCCGGCGGTGCAGCGGCTCCAGCTGGGAGATACGGGACACACACACTTGGCCCGCCACAAGCCACCGGGGCGAATCCTGCAGTGATGCTGAGTCTCTGGCAGCCGAAGACCCAGCGAGGCCGCCCCCGGCTCCACCTGCTTTGTTTTAACACTTTTCTAAGTAGAATATACTTAACATTTCCAAGCATGATTCACTGAGGCACACGGCATCAGAGACGTTACTGAGGCATCACCGGCTCACCATGCAGGCCAGACTCTGGCCGCAGAGGACGCCGGGCTCGAGTCCGTCCAGCGTCCACTCAGCGTCAGGTACTGGTCCATTCAGGGCGCTTTAAAGTGAGTGTCCTGGGCGGCACCCGTGACAGCGCTGACCACCGTCCCCCGGAGCCCAGCACCCCCCACCCCGCCACCCCCCGGGGGCCGAGGAGGAGGGCGGGTGTGCAGGGTGCTGCCCGGGGCTTGGGCTGTGGCCCAGGACCCGGAGCAGACTGTGCAAGAGCAGCAGGCGTGTGAGGCTAAGCCCCGGGAGAGCTGGCCGCTGCTGGGCACCGTCAAGGACCCCGGGGGCGGGGTGTTTGCAGCCAGAAGACGTTTTGGGTAAATTACTTACAGAGATCTCAGAAGAAAAGGCCCCGCATCTCCACGTTTCTCCTGATTTGTAAAATTCCTTTCCTCCTTCCAAAAACATTCACTTTGTTTCTCTATTTTTATAACTGTGCTAAGTTGCTTCAGTCATGTCCAACTCTTTGCGACCCCATGGACTGCAGCCTGCCAGGCTCCTCTGTCCGTGGGATCCTCCAGGCAAGAACACTGGAGTGGGCTGCCATGCCCTCCTCCAGGGGATCCTCCCGACATAGGAATCAAACCGTGTCTCTCACGCCTCCTGCATCTAGCCGGTGGGCTCTGTGCCATCAGCGCCACCTGGGAATCCAACTTTATGACTGGCTTCCCCCAATTTTACAAGATTTAGACTAGGCGAAGCCCCTCAGCCTCCAGGGGGACATGGGACAAGGGGGTGTCTCCGGGTTCCTCTCTGAGGCCCTGAAATACCCCTGGGGCATCTCCTGTGCTCAGACCCAGGGAGGACAGTGAGAGAGGCCACCCCCGACCCCCCGCAGGAGCGGGTCCTACACCGACATCCTGGGCAGGCGGTGGTGCCGGGTCCATCCACTCAGCGGCCACTGAGGTTTGGTGGGGGGAGGGATGTCCGCACAGCCTGTGATGCGGTCCACGGGTCGCAGCTAACCCGTGGGGATGTGGAGGACGCCCCGCTGCTGCCACTCCTCAGGGGACAGAGGACACCACCTAGTCCTCGTGATCTTGCCCACTCTCATTTCAGAATTTGACGTGATGATGCTGTCGTACCCTGTGCTTTGTTTCCTAGAACAACATCCTCTGTGTTGTGACAGATCGTTTTTCCCTACTGTAGCTCACATTTGTTTAAAAAGAAAAGCAGGAGAAAACCCCTCCCAGCACCTTGTGCGAGGCTTCCAGCTGGGGGGTCGAGCACCTGAGTCTGCTGTATTTCCACAGGCTGGTGAGTGTCTGTGTCATCCAACAGAGAGAATTAACTCCAGCCTATATCCTGGGGCTTGTTTTTCCAACACACAGAGAGAAAAGGCTTGATTCTTTTCTCAGTTCAAAGAGAGGGTGTGTTTTTGTGGCTTCTCTTTTGCGGAACTCCCAGCTCAGATGCAGAACGTTTATGCATGAGGCTGCTTTCTTTCTGCGTCTCTGCTTTCCAGAAGAATCGAGAGTGAGACCTTGGCGGTCAGAGGTAACATGGGTATACCTCAGCTCGGGCCAGCAGTGGCCTGGGGGCTCCTTTTCATCTTGCAGGTATAATTCAAGTCCACCGGCGTTTGTTGACGCGAGGTCTGGTACTGGACCCCAGTAGAGGGCAGAAACAGATTCGAGCCCATCTCCCATGGCTGGGGCCCACGGAGGTGGGTGGGAAGTCTGCGCGAGGACCCGGCTCACGGCAGAGTCTCAGGTGTTGGGGTCAGGAGGGCCTGGGGGGCGGGGGGGCGGGGTGGTGGGGCATGGTGGGAAAGGGCCTCTTCTTTTGCTCAGAGCACGGAACTCCGATGCTGCTCCTGGCTCCGTGGGCCCTGGGATGCTCACGGAGCGTTCCCAGTGTCAGGGCCAGACCCCGGCAGAGGCGGGTGTCTTGTCTACAGGAGCAGAGCCTTGGAACAGCTCTGGGTCGGTGGGGGAGATTGGGGAGCTGGGGAGCGAGGTCAGGGGCAGTGGGGACTGTGGGGGAGCGGGGCTTCTCGCTTCCAACATTGAGAGACGGTAGAAACGCAATTGTTTTTGTAACAGTGTCATGGAAACCCAGCTGTGCGGGGAACTTTCCAGTCACTTTTCCATCACTCCCGGGTAAAGATTAGAGAATCGATGCAGACAGCGGATGCTGCAGAAGGGGGTGGGTGCCACCCTCTTCCTATGGAGGACTTTGGGTGATTTGCAGCTTTTGAGAGCCCAGAAGATGACCTCACGTGACTGGACGACGGTTTTGGGCAGGTGGCTCCGTGACCATGAGCCTGAAATCCTAAGTGCAGCTTTGGGGTCGGGAGCCCCTCATGCTCCCGAGGTTCCAGGTTCCAGGTGTCCTGATTCGGGGTTCTGTCACAGAGCACCCCATCTCCTCCTTCCTCGTTTGCACGAAAACCAGGGATTGAGTTGGGCCTTTCCTTAGACCTTCAAGGATGGTGAGAAACAGCAAATTTATTTCTTCCTACTTTGAGCATTACTTTCTGGATTATTTGGTTACATTTGGGTTTTTAACTAAACAATTCTAAAGTAGGTTTTGTTAGTCTTATTCTTAGGAAAATAAACGATTAAAATTAAACTGCAAATCATCTGATTCATAAAATCGACCAATTTTAATAAAAGTATTTATCTTTTTAAAACAAGGCATTTGAATTATGTCTGTTCAGCCACATCAGTACAACTTTTCTTTCTATATATTTCCTTTGCTGATTATCATGACTCAACAGGATATTATGACCTGGGTCCCAGTACCGGGAAAGCAACTGTGGTGTTGATGAACAGCAGTGACAGCTGTGGGCAGCGCCCAAGTGTTACAGCATCGTTCCAAGCGCCGGCTCACACTTCCGCAACAACGCTGGCTGGGTACTGATGTTAGGCCTGCTTTACAGACGTGAAGCCTGGGGTCCAGAGGAGGTGAGCCGTGAACCGCCTGTGTCCAGTCCCGCCCACTACCTTGAATATGAGGAATCCAACGCCCCCTGCCCCTGGGGCCGTGTCCGTCTTCTCAGTGTTGGGCTTCGGGGTCTGGTGAGTGTCTAACACACTGAAGGCACCCAGAACATCAGCTGAAGGAGCAGCGACTTAGCTGCAGGACGGACGGATCAGCTGGCATGAACCATCCAGGTTCTGCAGCCTGGAATGATGTGTGTGAAAATATGGCCTGGAGAAAACGGATAGAAGAGTGTGTTTCCACAGCTGAGGCTGCGATTAAGGCCCTTTTCTGCGGGTGCTGACTAGAGCCTGGAGAAAACGGATAGAAGAGCGTGTTTCCACAGCTGAGGCTGCGATTCCACAGCTGAGGCTGCGATTAAGGCCCTTCTCTGTGGTGCTGACTAGAGCCTGGCGTCTCGAGGCTTTGGCCTTGTTTCTTGGACCTGAGGGAGGGCAACTCTGTCTTCGCCTTGCTCTCCCTGTCATGGCTGCATCGCCTCGTCGCCTGACAGCTCAAAAGGTTCTGGGTCCATAAGGGCCCGTATTCGGGTTAATGTAAAAGTTTTGATTTCTGGGGCTTTGCGTCTCCAGTAAACGTTCGAGTCAGTTTGTCAGTTTCTGTAAAGTTACCTGCTGGGGTTTTGGTTGGGATGATGAAGCTGGGAAGAACCGACAACTGGACCCTACAGAATCCCCTTATCCGTGGACATGTATTTAGATATTGTTTGATTTCATCAACAGAGCCTTGTTTTCCTCACGAGTGTCTCATACGTACCTTGTCAACAGGGCACCAACACATTCTCTTTTCGGGATGCTAATGTGAGCGGCAATGTATTTTTATTTTCAAATTCCACTTGCTCATTACTGGAAGCATTGACTTTCTACCCGGTATTTTTCCACTTTTAACCTACCGTCCTAGTTGCTAACAAGGCCATCACACGGTGACGCCTAAATAAAAAGTGGATTTTGAACGATGCAAGGTTTGGCTAATGATTCCCCGTGAGTACGGAGGACGGTTTGGAGAGACTTTAATTCCCCGAAGCCGCAGGGCCACATATCGCGTGACTTCACTTCTATTTCATGGGGGATGTTTTCTCTGTCTCATCATGGGACTCAGCCCTCTTGCCACCCCGGCCAGAAGGGCGTGGCCTTGACCTCATCTTGCCTCTGGCGGGACCTCACTTTGACGTGGCCTCCTCCTCCCTGGGTGGAGGGGGTGCTCCTCCCTGACACGTCAGTTTTGGAAGGAAAATCTTGAAGAATGATTCTTAGCACTCACCACGTGGTATTTGAAGGATGCAGTAGTCACGCTCTCAGGGGTTTTGCTTGGTCAGAGGACGGTCAGCTTCTTATATGCATCTCCAGGATGGTGGAAGGTTCTAGATGTGCTGTGGTGGTTTCTAGAAGGAGAAAACGTAGGTGCAAAGAAATACCTGAGGTCCTGAATAACAGTGATTCGAGCTCCGTTAGCATTGTTAAATCCTGTGGTGCTGTGATTATGAGGTCTGAGTATGTTCTTTCTGCCCTCAAAACTCAGCCAATGACCGGCCGCTTCCTCCCGACCTGAGTGGGGGGACCAGCGGGGCGTTTCCACCCCTCGCTTTCCTGGGGAGCGGCTATGCCGGGGTCCCCCCCGTCCGGGTTTTCTCCCGGTTTTGTGAGGGGATGGGGAGGAAGGCGGCGTGAGGAGGGTCACCTCAGGTGGGCGTTTCTGCCCGTCCTCCCCCAAGGGCACCTCTGTCATATGGAAGGACGCCCTCACGCGAACTGGGTGAGTGGGGCTTCCTCCAGGCTGCACCGTCACCTGTTGGAGGAAAGCGACGAGAAGGCAGGGAGGGCGGTGGGAGGTCAGGTACCCCGAGGGCGTGACCACACTCACACACCACCCCGCGTCCCTCACCCAAGGTGCCACACTCACACACCACCCTGCGTCCCTCACCCAACACGACCACACACACACAACACCATGCCTCTCACCCAGCGTGTCCACACTCACACACCACCCCGCGCCTCTCATCCAACACGACCACACTCACACACAACATGCCTCTCACCCAGCATGACCACATTCACACACAAAACCATGCCTCTCACCCAAGGTGACCACACTCACACACAACAGCATGCCTCTCACCCAAGGTGACCACACTCACGCACAACCCACGCCTCTCACCCAAGAAGCTGATCCCAGCAGGTCCAGGAGGTCCTGCAGCCTCACTGGCCCCTTTGCTGCATCTTCCAGGTTGATCAAAGTTGCACTCAGAAGGCGCCTGTCTCACCAAGGAGAGGCTCTGCAGCCTGATGCCACACCGCGTCCCTTTCGCAGCTTCCTGCATCACAGGAGTGGCCAGGAGGCACCGAGACATGTTAGTTGTGAAACAGAAGGAATTGGCTTCTGTAACTACGACCTTTCTGAAAGGGCTAGGACAGGACTCTAGAATCGATGGAAACTCCTCATGTGAGAACTGGTCTTTGGGGTGTAATTCTCTCTGCAGAAAGACAGGGCACTGGAGCGAGCAGGCCGAGGTCTGGCGACCCCATGACCGTTGTGTAGGAGAGTGTGAGGGCTTTCCTGGCTCACACCTCAGTTGCCACCACTGGCTCAAGGTGGTGTTTTTGTCTTTCAACAAAATGGGTGAGGGATTGGTGAGCTGCTGGGGGTAGCACGCTGGGCGTCGCTCTGGAAGCTTAACAAAGTGCTGGCGTGGCTGCGGGTGGGGTTTGCCTGCCTCTTCAGGCTACTTGGCTCCTTCCATCTTTCAAAACTTCCTACTAATGTTAAACTACCATGCAGCAGTTTGCCTCTGCATCAACAGAGTCAGGGTCTCAGATATCATTTATAAATAAAAGACTGATGTTGGTCTCAGAAAACGCAAAGGCAAGAGGCCATTTCTGAGCACCTCAAGTGTGAGCGTTACTGCACATTACAGGGCACGTCTGGGGCTAGGAGAATGATTTCTTCGGGGTAGCTGTGAGGCTGATGGTGCTGGTGTTTCCTCCTGGGGGTCGGGGAAGGGGGAAGCTCATCTATGGAAGGCTTTCTTCATGTCCCCCGGGGTCTCTGAGTGCATCCGGCCTGTGTCTAGGGACCATGCGACAGCGTTCATGGCCATACATCTCATTTCAGCTTGATGTGACTGAAAGTTGACTCAGTTCTTGGTCAGAAGTGTTTTGTTGACATTGGTTGAAATTCATTTGGTTTGTGTGTCTATCCCCCCAGCGTGGGTGCATTTATATGGTAGAGTAAACATGCATTGAGTAAATGCAGTGATACGTGTCTGTACACAACACGGATGAGACACAAGACAGTCTTGGGACAGACAAGGTCACCTGGAAACAGTTATGTCGAGAGCTGTAGCTCCAGGGGGTTCCCAGGAATAAGAGGGATGGTCCATGTAGTCAGACTGGGTGGCGTCTCCTGAGGGGCCACGTGGGGAGGTGGCCCCGCCTTGAGTCTTACTGGACTTTTTGGCCGCAGCGCACAGCATGTTGGGTCTTAGTTCCTTGACCAAGAATGAAACCCCTGTCCCCTGAGTGGAAGGCGGTCTTCCCCACTGGACCACCGGGGAAAGCCCTAACCTGGCGTCTTAATTCCTTGGGGGCAAGAAGTGACTCCTTGGGAGTGGGGCAGTGAGACCCTCTTCACGATGTTGTTGACGAGGGTCTCTATTCCAAGGTCCACTGCTTTCCTTATTTACAGAAGACATAGGGTGGAGCTTGGCGTGCCTGAGGGCAGAACCAGAGACTCCCCTGAGAACAGCCTGGGCCCCCAGTGACCACGGCTCTAAATGGATGCTCCAAGGCCTCGGGAAGAGGGTCTCTGAGGGGATGGTGGGAGGGCGCACTGCTGCTCGGCCAGAGGCTCGGTGGGCGGGAGCAGGGCCCTTCCCACGTCTCCAGGGATGAGCCACCTGCAGAGAGACTCCTGAGGGTCAGCAGGGTGCATCCTGGGACTTTAACTGGACACTCCTCCTGCCTGGCAAGTGAGGGCTTCCTCTTTTTTATTTATTTTTAATTGAAGGATAACGGCTTGACAATATTGGTTTAATTTCTGCCATATATCAAGATGAATCAGCCATAGGTGTACATGTGTTCCCTCCCTCCCTCCCACCTCCCACCCAGTGAGGGGTCTTTGAAGAGCGTTGTTTGAATAAGAAGAGTTGGAACATTTCCTATCTGTCCTTGTGTGCAGAGAGGTAGGGGCGTGGGGTCCCCAGGAGGGGAGGTTGGCATCCTGCCCCCTCACCATCCCCCCCGGATGCCCTGCGCTGCCTCCCAGGGGAGCACAGACACTGGGGGGACCCCAGGCTCGACTCTAAGGACACTGCACTGGAGGCAGCCCTGGGCGGGGTGGGGGTGCTGGGGGCTGGAGGGATGAGCTGAGGTCAGATGCCCATTGAAAGTTTACTCAGCTCGAACTAAACCATCCAAGACCCGAGATGAAGCTGCATCCGTACCTGGAAGGGGCAGGAGAAGCAGGGAGCCTGCCCAGACGCGGTCCCGGGGCAGGGAGGTGTGCGTGGCGACCACAAGGGGAAAGGACGTCCACTCGGGCCACATCCCGCCTTGTCCAGGCCCAGCCGGCCAGCACCAGAGCCGGCCGAGGCCACGGCCGGTCACTCCCCTCTTCTCCCGGGTCCCCAGGGTGAGGACACGGCCGGGGGTGGGGCGTGCGCGGAGCAGTGTCAACCCCCTCCCTGGTCACAGATGTGCTCTGGACCTGCCTCACGGGCCTGTGGATCCCGGGGAAGGTCACAGTGCCCACTCGCCCTGGACCCGTCACATGTGGTTCTCAAATAGGCATAGCTATCTTATTGATAGGTTTAGATAATTTATTTGAAGACCTGCAGGACATTTGGTCCTGTCCAATACGTGAACCGTAAACTTCCAGATGTTCAAGCTGGTTTTAGAAAAGGCAGAGGAACCAGAGATCAAATTGCCAACATCCGCTGGATCATGGAAAAGGCAAGAGAGTTCCAGAAAAACATCTATTTCTGCTTTATTGACTATGCCAAAGCCTTTGACTGTGTGGATCGCAATAAACTGTGGAAAATTCTGAAAGAGATGGGAATACCAGACCACCTGACCCGCCTCTTGAGAAACCTGTATGCAGGTCAGGAAGCAACAGTTAGAACTGGACATGGAACAACAGACTGGTTCCAAATAGGAAAAGGAGGACGTCAAGGCTGTATATTGTCCCCCTGCTTATTTAACTGATACGCAGAATACATCATAAGAAACGCTGGGCTGGAAGAAGCACAAGCTAGAATCAAGATTGTCAGGAGAAATATTAATAACCTCAGCTATGCAGATGACACCACCCTTATGGCAGAAAGTGAAGAAGAACTAAAAAGCCTCTTGATGAAAGTGAAAGAGGAGAGTGAAAAAGTTGGCTTAAACCTCAACATTCAGAAAAAGAAGATCATGGCATCTGGTCCCATCACTTCATGGGAAATAGATGTGGAAACAGTGGAAATAGTGTCAGACTTTATTTTTTGGGCTCCAAAATCACTGCAGATGGTGACTGCAGCCATGAAATTAAAAGACGCTTACTCCTTGGAAGGAAAGTTATGACCAACCTAGATAGCATATTCAAAAGCAGAGACATTACTTTGCCAACAAAGGTCCGTTTAGTCAAGGCCATGGTTTTTCCAGAGGTCATGTATGGATGTGAGAGTTGGACTGTGAAGAAAGCTGAGCGCCGAAGAATTGATGCTTTTGAACTGTGGTGTTGGAGAAGACTCTTGTGAGTCCCTTGGACTGCAAGGAGATCCAACCACTCCATCCTAAAGGAGACCGGTCCTGGGTGTTCACTGGAAGGACTGATGCTGAAGTTGAAACTCCAGTACTTTGGCCACCTCATGCGAAGAGCTGACTCATTGGAAAAGACCCTGATGCTGGGAGGGATTGGGGGCAGGAGGAGAAGGGGACGACAGAGGATGAGATGGCTGGATGGCATCACCGACTCAATGAACATGAGTTTGGGTAAACTCTGGGAGTTGGTGATGGACAGGGAGGCCTGGCGTGCTGCGGTTCATGGGGTCGCAAAGAGTTGGACACGACTGAGCGACTGAACTGAACTGAACTGAAAGTGCCCACTCAGACACTTGGTCCCCGTGAAAAGGTCTTTGAAATTTCAGCAGTTTTTTGTATGTCCGTCACACCCCCATGAAATGCTGTAAAATGAAATAAATGAATTTTCATGGCCTCCTGGCATATTCCATTCACTGTTTTCACCACGAAGAGAACATTTTCCCAAACTGCACTTTACTTTTAAAACTATGTCCGCCTTATTTGAAAACATAAGGCCCATGTATCAAAAAAGGGTTAATTATGGAAGATCTCCCCAAGAGAATCAAGAAAATCCTCCTGTTGCTACTTAGACGGCCAACTCCTGTGAGAAAGTGTCAGATGCAGAGGTTTTCGAAATCCCGCCAAGTTTCCCTCGGTTGCCAAGCGGGACGGGCAGCAGCAGGTAGGCTGGGCGGGGAGGCTGAGGCCAGGCCAGTGACGGCCCGGGGGGTGGGCACCCTGGTTCTGCGACACGGGGCAAATTCCCAAGCTCCTCACTCCGTCTCCCCGGGCTCCTCCTGAAGGTGTGGGTGTTACCCGAGGGCAGGGTGCTGGGAGTCCAATGGTTACGTGGTGCGCATGAGGCCCCGGCACCCAGATGGCTCTCGGTCAGTGTCAAGTGTGACCGGGGCCGCTGCCCTGGGCTCATCACACGCCCCTTAAGAGGCCGCACAGGCCTCCACCCACAGCGTGCACCTCGGGGGTGTTCTCGACGCCCAGCCCCCGTCAGCTTCAGGACCTTTCCACCCCCGCCCCCGCCGGCTGTCACCCTCCCCTCCCAGCCCTGTCTTGGGAACCACAAACCTTCCCTCTCTGTGGATCTGCCAGTTCTGCAGATTTCACACAAAAGGAATCCTGCTCTCTGTGCTCTTTTGTGACTAATAACATGTTTTTGAGCTCATTTGGTGCCAGTAAAGATCAAATGAGATAAAGTCTGTGTACATAAATTCATGCCCTATTATTAAATTTTGATCATTTGGCCTGGGTTTTGTCCTGCCCCTGGTGGCGGCCGTTTATGATAAATATGTCCTTTCATCTGTCCCCATAACAGTAATTAGTCAAAAATAAATCAACAGCTAAAAGTCTGCTAAAAATTGTCTGGTGGCCCCTCACACTTGCAATCGATTTTGTCTCATTTTGGCTCAGTTCCAGCTGAAGTAGCTGGGACAGGGACGCCCGCAGGACACGGTCCGAGGCTGGTATGGATGTGGGCGCTGACCGTGGTGGGCGGCCTCGGGCGCCTGGGGTGGCCCTGAGCCCAGAGCGGAGGCGTTCTGGAAGCTGCGTCACTCGCAGGGCCTCTGTGGGCACTAGCGGGGAGCGGGGGCCACTAAGGACGTGGGCAGTGCCGGGCCGGGGTGGCAATCGAGGCTCGGGAGACACTGCGTGCTAGACCCCCGCTCCCCTCACCTCCTGTGACTTCCGCTGGGCTGTCGTTTGGAGGGAAGAGGCAACAGGGCGGAACCAGGGACACGTCGCCGGCAGAGCCCAAGTCCTTTGGAGACAGGAGGAGGGGGAGGCCCAGGGCTAGTTCTAAGTCCTGTGGGGCAGATGGGGGACTTGTGTCTGTTCCCAAGGTGAAAACTGCAGAAAAGAGACAGGGAGGCCGGGAGATGCCGGTCGCCAGTGCAGGCACCCTGGGGGGCCAGCTGCCGGAACAGCCACGTGAAGATGCCCAGAAAGCCGCTGGGTATACGGCCTGGGCTCAGGACTGGGCTGGAAACACTGCAGTTCTGCAGACAAAGGCCTCCCACGAGCCCCGCTCTGCGCGGGACACGCAAGACGGGACCAGCAGGCCTTGCTCCGTGGGTCACACGGATGGAGGTGCAGACAACGCTTCGATCTCGGGCAAGATGCCCGGTGCTGTACGGGCATCATCTGTGTGATCCTCACAGAGCTGCACGAGGTTAGAGCCGTTCAACCGACGAGGGGACAGACAACTGCCCAGACCACACAGCTCATGAGGGGAGGAAGCGGAGGGGACTGTGGACGTCTGACCCCCGAGAGTGGCCAGCAGTGCGTGGTCAGCACTGACAAATGCTAGAGAAGGGGAGAAGCTGTGCTGAAGCTTCCTGAATGTGGCAGAGGGGCTGCGGCCCCACAGCCCCTGGGGGAGCTGGGCCAGGAAGCTGTGAGCAGAGGCTCTCACCCGCCCGCGGGCACAAGTGCCCTAGAGCGTCTCTGCCCGTGGCAGCCTGGAATCCGCGCCTGCATCGCTGGCGTGGCCTGTGGCCCCCGGCAAAGTCTTCGTCAGGATCTGGGTTATTGTTTTTGTTCACATCCTGGGTGCGGCTGGACCTGAGAGGCCGACAGGAGAGAGAGAGCAGGGAACAATGGGTGGGGCGGCCAGGGAGAGACCGGGTCAGATGCAAAGCGGCCGCGTGCTCACTAGACACAGGGAACACGGCGGCCGCCCAGCTGGAAATGGCGTCGGTGCCTCAGGGGGACCTCGGCACAGACACCGGAGGCTCAGGCCACCAGAACCGGCTGACCGCCAGGGAGTCAGAGGTGGAGTCTGAATGGGAGAAACAGCCTCGTCAGTCAGACGGCCTGACACACGGGGTCTCCTCCCCGTCTCCCGAGAGAGCAGAGACCCCAGGCCTTCTCTGACCCTTGCCAGCCCCCAGGCCCCCGCCCGAGGGACCCCACGTTCCTGCTCAGGCCAGCTTCTCAGACAGGGCTCAGAGCTCCGGGCCGCTGGCCTCGGCACTCAGTGGCCCTCGGCCTTCTCCGGGCTGCGGGCCAAACGTGACACACGCACCTCGCTGAGCATTCTGCCTTCGTGTCTCCTGCTGAATCATCTCACGTGCCAGGGCTTCCCCTCTTAACCCTCCTGGCTGTCGGATGCCTTCTCTGAGGAGCAAACAGGGTCTGCGACAAGCGGTGCAAAGTCAGAGGCGAGAGCCAGTCCGGAAACGGCCACGTGGACGTGCAGCCTGGCTGGTGACGCCAGGGTCAGACGGCCAGATGACAGGTGACACCCTCCCACGAAGGAGTCCTGGCCCTCACAGGACCCTCAGGAGGGCTTCACAGGTGTCCCAGCCCGCGGCCGGCTCCGCCGCCGAGAGAGGGCCGCCCCAGCATAAGACGGGGAGCGCCCTGAACCCGGACTCACACTACTAATCAGCTGTCACTTTAGTGGTCTTTCCCAGCAGATTGTTTTTCTTTAAAATACTTTATTATTGGCCCAGATGTACCAAAGGTGTCTATTTTCAATGGAAAACATACTTTGCTGGGCTGACATTCTCTGGGCTTTTGGACTCGTTCCTGCCCTGAGCCGGGGGAGGGGGCCCTGGCAGAGGGCAGACGTGAGCTGGAAGGTGTGTCCTTGGGCCGCAGCCTGGTTCCTCCTGGAAAGGGGCCAACAGCTCCCGTCCTCTGTGTGGCCCCAACTGCCGCTTCCTCACGCCCAGACCGCTTGCCGCGTTCAACCGTCCCCAGTGGAAGCATCGCCACACTCTTTTGGTATTACCCCGGACAATCTTGACCCTCAGAAAGGTTGCTCCATCCTGGGTCACATCTGATTCTGTCCCAAGCGCCGTTCTGAGCCCAGACCTGGGCGACTTTCAGCGTCTGTGACTCGGGCGTGAAGCCCGAGCGACCCGGGCGACGTTCAGCGTCTGTGACTCGGGCGTGAAGCCCGAGCGACCCGGGGGGGACTTTCAGCGTCTGTGGCTCGGGCGTGAAGCCCGAATGACCCGGGCGACGTTCAGCGTCTGTGGCTCGGGCGTGAAGCCCGAGTGTCACAGGGACGGCCGCCCAGCTGCATTGCGGCTTTTGGAGGACATACGTTCCAGGGTCATCGCCGTTTCTCCATCACAGACACATTCAAATGAAGCCGCGTCCTTGGCCTCTGCGGTGGACCGTGCCGGACGGGGCTGCCCTGAGACCAGGCCACCACCCGGAGAAGCGCTCGCCTGAACAAGCCCGGGGTCCAGGGGCCTTGCTCTCAAAGACCACCGGCCTGTTGGGCATCTGTGGGGAAAGAGCCCCCAGAATTAGCACAAGGGGTCCCACACTCACCCCACGACAAACCCCTGCTGAGATGTGAGTTCGGCCCCAGTTCCCACAATCCTCAGAGACACGTAAGGAAGCCCTGCTTCCCTGGGGGCCACAGACCTCAGGGCACCCTCTCACCCCAAGCGTCACCCTGGCCTCACACCCGCTACCGTGATGGAGGGGTCTGGGGAGGGGTCTGAGGGGCCTGGGGAGGAGTCTGAGGGGTCTGGGGAGTGGTCTGAGGAGCCAGGGGAGGGGTCTGAGGGTCTGAGGGTCTGAGGAGTCTGGGGAGGGGCCTGGGGAGGAATCTGGGGAGGGGCCTGGGGAGGAGCCTGGGGAGGGGTCTGAGAGGCCTGGGGAGAGGTCTGGGGAGGGGGAGGAACCTGGGGAGGGGCCTGGGGAGGGATCTGGGGCGGGCCTGCTCTTTTCTTCTTTGTCTGCATCTTAAGCACACCGCCGCCCTGACTTCCTGGTCTCCTGAAGGCTGAGCTCCGCGCTCGTGTGGAGCACGTGTGCCGTGATTCCTGGACACGGCCCTGCTCGGAGGAAACGCCCGGACGTCTGCATCCACCTGAGCGCGTGTGGACGGGCGCCCAGCAGAACCCTGCCCCGGCCTCGACAGTCCTGAAGGTGACTGAGCACAAAGAAGCCTGGGAAGAGCAGCCCAGGATTCCCTGCAGAGCGCGGCCTCCCCGCCTCTCCCGCCTCTCCCAGCCTCTCCCAGCCCAAACACAAACATCTGCTCACAGACCCCTCAGACCCCTCCTCAGACCCTCAGACCCCTCCCAACCCCTCCCCAGGCTCCCCAGACCCTCAGACCCCTCCCCAGACCCCTCCATCACGGTAGCGGGTGTGAGGCCAGGGTGACGCTTGGGGTGAGAGGGTGCCCTGAGGTCTGTGGCCCCCAGGGAAGCAGGGCTTCCTTACGTGTCTCTGAGGATCGTGGGAACTGGGGCTGAACTCACATCTTAGCAGGGGTTTGTCGTGGGGTGAGTGTGGGACCTCTCGTGCTAATTCTGGGGGCTCCTTCCCCACAGATGCCCAGCGAGTGGGTGACCTTTGAGAGCGAATCTCCTGGACCCCCAGGGTCCAGTCCAGTCAGACGCGCAGAAGCGGAGCCTGGGCAGCCCGGCGATGCCATGCAGGTGCTCTGTGCCCAGCGGCTGGACTCTGACCGCGCGTCTTCCCACCCTCAGCCTGGCTCCCTGCTGCACTTCTGGGGCCAGGCAGCCCTGGATGCTGCACCCAGATGGCCGATCCCGGGCACGGTGTCTCAGGCCACAACACGCCTCGTCCGCCAGGAGCAACGCGGTACCCAGGGGCGGGGACAGGCCTGGGTGGGACTGATGGCCTCAGAGTTGGACTCGAGGGCGGACACAGGCGGGACCTGCTCAGATCACGGCCTCTGCCCCAGGAGGCGGGTGTGCGGTCAGGCACTTATGAGACGGAGGGAATCAGGGAAGCCGGCGCAAGCGTGTGTCCTGTGGGGTCGGGAAGGAGGGGCCCAGAGTCCGGCCTGGCCCCCGACTGCAGTGAAGCAGCTTCTCAGGCGAATCCACCGCAAGCATGCGCCAAAGCGCCATTGCAAACTTGCTGATAAAGCTTCTTTTCAAATAATTGAAGATCTTTTGGGGAGAGATTTTGTGGTGTGTGTGTGTCTGGATACTCTGAAGTAACCGTAAGGAAAGGATTTCCGGCAGCGGCCACCAGGGTGGCCGCGGGGATGAACCTGCCGGAACCTGCCGCTCCCTGGCTCTCTCCCATCCCGTGCTCCCACGACCGCCTTTTGTTCTTATTCCTGAACACTTAAGTCACGTAACCTTTCACCCTCTCTGAGCAGGGTCCTGGTCTCAGCCTGGTGCCTGCTGCCCCGGCTGTTCCATTCCTAGCCAAGTTCGGGGGTCATTTGAGATTGGGGTGTCCCTCCAGCCCTGACAGGCCTCTGTCTTTGGGGAAACCCGCCCAAACATATCCCCAGAGGAGGAACTTGGCCCTCCCTGGCAGGGGCTTCACCCGGGCAGGAAACAAACCCCACAAAGGGGGTTTGCTTCAGCTTCCCGTAGAGGCGTGATGGACTCCTGGTTTCATCTCTCTCCGCTGAAGTGACGGATGGTCACCAGGCAGCCTGTGCCCAGACTCATGGATAAAACGTGACTCTTCACAGGGCGCTGCGAGGAGCCCCGCCCCCGGGTCTGCAAGCGAGGACTCAGCCCCCTGGGCACGCGTGTCTGATTTTAACGTTAATGCTCAGTGACACCAAGCAGCTCCCCAATTAGCCGCACCACAGGCCTCGGTCGGAGGTGGCAGGATCCTGCGGAGCCAATTAGCGGGCAATCGGGCCCTGGTCTCCGGGGGGCCGCTGAGCCCCTCCCGGTGTGACTGCCCTCCTCCTGCCTTTTGGGGATGTGCGAGTCCACCCCGTGATGAATTTCGTTTCCAGAGGTCGGTCATGTGCTTTCCATTTAGGACCAAATAGGATTTCCCAGTGAGACTGAAAAAGGGTCATTTTCGTCTTGTCCACAATACAAGCAGGGAAATCGGTGATGGATTGTTTCATGGAGCAGTGTGTGTGTGTGTGTGTGTGGTCTTTTTTTTTGGCAAGAAAACTGCTCCGTTTTCTGTGAATTCCTTACTATTTCACGCTTCATTCTTCGATTGAAATCCTTGGAAGAAATCTCTTGTGTTTTGTCCAGCTTCCTGTAAAGATCTATGCATCACTACCTTTTCTGCACAAAAAGATAGGAACCATGTAAAAGTGGGTTATCTATTATGTGGTGTTGTTTACTCTCTAAGTCGTGTCCAGCTCTTTGCGACTCCATGACTGTAGCCTGCCCGTCTACAGGGAGGCCGGCTGACTCGTGTCTGACTCTGTGGATGGCAGCCCTCCAGGCTCCTCTGTCTGTGGGATTCTCCAGGCAAGAACACTGGAGGGGGTTGCCATGCCCTTCTCCAGGGGATCTTCCTGGACCAGGGATTGAACCTGAGTCTCCTGCTTTGGCAGGCAAGTATTTTTACCATTGAGCCACCTAGGAAGCCCCATATATGTATTTTTAAGAATTAAGTTTCTAAAGTAGCCTGCAAAAGTAATAGTATTGTTGACAACATTATTGATCTCTTTAAAGTATCTGTTTTCAAGGCTTGTGCTCTATTAGACTTACAAGCTTTGCAACTAATTGTCTCAATAGCTCTCGCTCTGCCCTGTGCCAGGAGTGCCGCCTGCCCGCTGGGCAGCCGAAGGGGCCCCGAGCATGCCCCCATTCACACCCAACAGAGCATGCCCCCCATTCACACCCCAACAGCAGCCAGCCCTGAGCATGCCCCCCATTCACACCCAACAGCAGCCAGCCCTGAGCATGCCCCCATCACACCCAACAGCCCAACAGCAGCCAGCCCTGCAGCATGCCCCCATTCACACCCAACAGCAGCCAGCCCTGAGCATGCCCCCCATTCACACCCAACAGCAGCCAGCCCTGAGCATGCCCCCCATTCACACCCAACAGCAGCCAGCCCTGAGCATGCCCCCCATTCACACCCAACAGCAGCCAGCCCTGAGCATGCCCCCCATTCACATCCAACAGCAGCCAGCCCTGAGCATGCCCCCCATTCACACCCAACAGCAGCCAGCCCTGAGCATGCCCCCCATTCACACCCCAACAGCAGCCAGCCCTGAGCATGCCCCCCCATTCACACCCCAACAGCAGCCAGGGGGGCCCCGGTGGCCCTGAGAGCTCCGAGGAGCCAGCCCGGCCAGGTGCTGGGTCGGGAATGAATTTGGCTGGTCTGCAGAATGGGGAGGTTGGTGGGTTAGGTTAGGTTAGGGTCGGGGGCTGGTGGGCTTGGTGTGGGGGAAGGGCTGGGAGGGGAGGTCTCTCTGGGTGGAGGGAAAGCTGTAAACATGGGAAATGCCCTGAAGAGCCGTCAGGAGACACAAGCTCCTGGAATTTAGGGCCCTTTGCTGCCTCCAGCCTCACCGTGACGCTGCGGGCAGAAGGGCACAGGAGGAGCGAGACCACTCAGCAAGTGACAAGTCAGAGTCGACTGGACAGGAGCACAGAGTAGACGCCCGAGGTCACAGCCGCCTCATTTTAATTAAGGATGTGATAACGTGGAGGATGAGGGTCTCAGAAATAGCATTACTTTCAACAGGGCGGGGGGCTTTGCTGTCTCCATTGGAGACGGGGAGGGGGTCCGGCCAGCTGCTGGACACACAGGGCAGGGACCGGAGCCTGGACCTCGAAGTCCTCTGGGTTAGGGGCCCAGGGTGGAGTTGGAACCCCGTCCACAGACGCAGGTGGTCCCCACGGACCTGTGGATGTGTGTAGACGATTGGGGGGGGGGTTGTGGCGTGGGGGGCTGGCAGCTCCAAGGTTCAGGGAAGCAGGGCTCTCCCCGGACTTCCCCGTGGGGCTGAGCTCGTGGGCAGTGTCGCTGTCCCGCCTGGGGGCCTCGCTCAGTCTGCCTCCCCCGCCCCTCCTCTGGGCTTCGCCCCTGCCTGTGGCTCCGCAGTGTCTGCTGTTGTGTTTCCTGGCGGCGGGGTCGGCTTGCCTGGTGCCTGGCCACCCGCTTCCACGGCTTCATCTGTCCTGGTATTCCGTGCCCAGCGTGCTGTGAGCAGGGGTGGCTGCTCAGTAAACGTGAGTTTGAGAGAGTCATTTCCTAGGCAGGTTGATAAGGAGTCTAGGGGTCCCCAAGGAGAGAGGGGTCTGGAATTCTCAAGGAGGAAGAAAGGACAAACTTTTTTTCCTTCTCTACATTCCTTAGGATTATATAACAATAATGTATCCCACCTGAGGACAGTCTCTGGATTAAGGACAGTCTCTGGATTAAACCTTCTGTTATCTTAAAATGTAAATTATGGGACTAGGTCTGGTGAGGTTTTTACAACCTCCAGACATTCTTTGGATTCATTGGAGAGTATATAACTTCATTGCTAACACTAGCAAGTGGGTACTCTTTCTACCCTCTTCTGATGCCTATGTCAGAAGCTTTCTCTACTCCTTTATACTTTAATAAAACTTTATTACACAAAAGCTCTGAGCGATCAAGCCTCGTCTCTGGCCCCAGATTGAATTCTTCTCCTCCAGGGGCCAAGAATCCTGGTGTCTTCGCGTGATTCAACAACAACCTTTCAAGTTCAGGGGCACGGGAGGAGGGTGGGTGTGGACTCCGAGGCCCGGGGTTGGAGCCACGACTGAGGCTGGTGATGGCACCGGCCATTAAGAGGTGGGGCTGTGGGGGTGGGGAGACGGGGCCAGGCTCCTGGCAGTCTGGAAGGTCATGTCATAAAAGGCTTCACTGGGGAGGTGGCATTTGACATGGGCTTCCCTGGTGGCTCAGCTGGTAAAGAATCTGCCTGTAGTGTGGGAGACCTGGGTTTGATCCCTGGATTTGGAACATCCCCTGGAGAAGGGAATGGCTACCCGCTCCAGGATTCTGGCCTGGACACTTCCATGGACATTAGCGTCCATGGGGTTGCAAAGAGTCAGGCATGACTGAGCAACTTCCACTTTGAGGCACTCCGCATTTTTTCAGCAGTAGGTGCCCAGTGAATGCCAGGAAGAAAGCGACTGACGTGTGTTGAGTGGACTTGACTGGCACTGTGTTCAGCGCCTTTCCTTGCCTGCTCCATGAGACAGTGCTACGATCATAAGAGCCTTATGGGGGGCGGCACGCAGCTCAGAGGGCGGTGTCAGCTCCAAGCCCCCGGCTTGCCGCGCTGGAACTGTCCCCGAGCCACACCCGCCTGCGCCCAGGCTCCCGGAGGTTGAACCCTGCGGCAGGATGAGGGCGAACGCGGACGTGTTAGAGACGTTTGTTTAAGGCGCTGCTTTAAACCCTGTGATGTCGTGGGAACGCCGCTCTGTGTAGGCTTCTGTGCCTGAACTCGCCCGTGGCCCCAGGGTGGACCCCACGGCTCAAGGAGCCTGCCCGTGGCCCCGAGGTGGACCCCACGGCTCAAGGAGCAGGCACGGAGACAAATCAGGACCCAGAGACTTTGAGGAAACACTCTGAGGCTGAAACCCTGGGGTCTGTGGACAGAGTGAGCGGTGTGGCTCCTTGCCCTGTGTAGGGGTCCCAGAGGTCTCTCCCACAGAAGCCAAAGCTGAAGGAGGGGTGGGAGTCAGGGATGCCGGGATGAACGGAATCAGGCGTCCATCTAAGGACCTGATTCGTGCTGGAGACGCCCCTGGAGAGGCTGTGAGATCCCAGCCCTGACTGTCCTGGAGACAAGGCAGGTGTGTCCCTGAGCTTCGGGCACCCGAGGGTGTGTGCTGGGCGCCCAGCAGCGGATGGCTGAGTTTCGTGCCCAGCACAGCCCCAGAGCCACCCTCCCCGGCGTGGGAACCAGCCTTCAGAAGTCTGCTGGCTGCTGCGCCTCATCCCTGGAGAGAAAGCTGCCTCTCGGCTTTATGTTTGAGGGTGAGACACACACGCATCTCCTTTCCCACTTGAAGTGCCCCCTCCTCCTCCCCAGGTGAGGTGAAGCTTTGGAGCAGCCTGGATCTCCAGGGTGAGCACTGAGGCTTGGTCAGCCTTTGGCCCCTGGCCCCGCAACATCGTCCCCTGGCCTCTCAGCATCGCCCCCAGACTCTCAGCAGTGCCCTGGGCCCTCAGCATCATTCCCGGCCCCCAGCAATGCGCCCAACCCTGCAGCGTTACTTCCCGGCCCCCAGCAATGTGCCCAACCCTGCAGCGTTACTTCCCGGCCCGCCAGCACCATCCCCCCGCCCCCAGCCTTGCCCTGGGCCCCCAGCATCATTCCCAGTTCTCCACCAGTGCCCCCGACCCTGCAGCATTGCCCCAGCCCTGCAGCATTGCCCTGGCCCCCAGCCTCGCCCCCGGCGCCCAGCATTGGGGTGGGTGGCTCCATAGCACCTTCCTCACCCCAGGGTGGGCCGCGCCGTCCTGGGAGGACTTGGTGGAGCTGCAGGGATGACTCCCCCCAGCCCCTGATTCTCTCTCTTCACAACGTGGAGCTGTGTTTAGTTTCCTGGAGGTTCTCCGTCCTGCTCTCGGTGCTTCAGCGGAGCCTCCCACAGCAGGAGGGTGCCCCTCGCTGGATTCAGCCTGAGCAGGCCGCAGCGTAATTACAGTTTTCTCGTCCCCACTGGATCCCGCTAAGGAGGAGGTGTGTTCACAGACGGTCGCCTCCAGGAAATTTGTTTTTAAGCCCGTAAGCCTGTAAACATCACATTCCGTCTAAACTGCCTGTGATCCCAGGACGTCTTTAATTATAGCATGAAGGAACAGCCAACACCCTCACATCATTCTTTTCCCTTAACAAGATCAAACTTAATTTTTTCAAGCTAAGCCAGAAAAACAGATTAGTACTTGAAATGTGGACACGGAAAAGAGCCGGGCCTCTGGTCGCAGTGCCGCAGCGCCTGGAGGTACCGTCTGCCCTGTCCCAGGGCCCCGGGGTGGGGGCACCATCTCCTGACCTTTCTCGTCCCCAGAGAAGGGAGCCTGGATGGCAAGCTGACAGTGCACTCAGCTCCCTGAGGACGTGGATGTCATTTTAAAAAGCTAGGTCTCCTACACATTTGATTACTCAAAGCTCAATTTATTGCCATGGGAAAATGTTATTAAACAGTAAATCTCAGATTATAGAACCCAGGGTTTGATCGCTGGGTTGGGAAGATCCCCTGGAGAAGGGAAATGTTACCCACTCCAGGATTCTGGCCTGGAGAATTCCATGGACTGTAGAGTCCATGGGATCGCAGAGTCGGACACGACTGAGTGACTTTCACGTGGGGACAGGGTCGGTGAGCAGGGAACAGAGATGATCCCAGATTACAGACGTCCTGGGAGCTTCATCCAGTCAGAGGAGGGGAGCCTCTGGAGGTTCACGGCTGAGGACGCCACACCAGCAGGCCGGGCTGGGGGAACACGCTGGGCAGGAGGTAGCCGAGAGAGCATGGGAGGGGGCGACTGGGAGGGACTGAGGCAGCCCCAGGGATGGTGGGGGGCTGGCGGCCTCAGAGGGGCGCAGCTGGTCTCCTTCCACGGGGGAGAACCAGGGGCACCCCCAGCAGAGCTGACTCGGAGGTCATGGGTCAAGACCTCCCATTGCTGGGATGGCCCTTGGGTGCAGGCGTCCAGATGAGACAGGACCAGGGAGTCAGTGGTGAGACATATCGCTGCCTGAATTCCTGCTGGGCTCCCGGTGCCTGCCCGCCCAAGCGCCTTGCTAATCGTCTGCGTGTCTGTCTGTGGCACCCACCGGACTGGGACCCCTGCACAGGTTCACACGGCCTCTCCCTCGCTCCCATTCCTGGGCGTCTCTGCCCCCGCCAGGCCTGACCCCAGGGGTGCCTTCAGTCTCAGCTCCTGCCCAGTCAGATCTCCCGGCTGACGCTCGTGGTTCCCTGTCCTTCCCTTTGCTGTCACAAGAGCCGTCCGTTTAGTAAATCACTGAATAAACAGCTGCGGGTTGTAGGTTTCACACCCATCTCCGCCACAGAACGTGAGCCCGCAGGTCAGAGCCGTGTCCAGCCCCCAGGCCAGCACTGCTGAGACCTCAGACACGAGACTTGTGCCGAGGACCTTCTGGATTCTGAGCTGCCTGTGTCCCAGGACCACGTCTCTGCCTCCAGGGGACTTACCGCCTTGCAGAGATGGGGAGCCCAGTCCAGACATGCAGCGAGTGTCCGCCCAGACCCGGATCTGTCTGTGTAATCCGTGATTGTGCTCACTGCTTTCCCTGTTCTGCCGTGAAGGATATAAAAGCTCAGTGATGTGATAGGAACAGTGTCAAAAAAGGCACTTTTACTGATGCTTTTGTTTAAAAAACGTGACTCGGGGTGTCTCTTCATGTGCCTCGGCCACCTGCGTGTCTTCTTTGGAAAAACGTCTATTTAGGTCTTCTGCCCATTTTTTGATGGTTTTTTTTTTTTTTTTTAATTGAGCGTCATGAGCTGTTTGTATATTTTGGAGATTAATCCCTTGTCAGCTGCTTTATTTGCAAATATTTTCTCCCATTCTGAGGGTTGTCTTTTCTACGTGTACACATAGCTAATTCGCTTTGTTGTACAACACTGTAAAGCAACTATACCCCGATTTTAAAAAGTGTGATTTATTTTCTTAAACTCTTCAACTCCAGTTTGACACAGCTGCCATTCTCGACGCTCCTGCACGGCGCCCGCCTTCCGGGGACTCACGGATGAACAACCACCCCCCGTTTACTTAACATGCGGATTCAGCTTTTCAAAGCTTTTCTTTCCACCTTGACAGGACGCGTTACATGTAGAATTTCAGCTCAAAGGCTCATTCTGCCCAGGAGACCCAGAGGGCTTTGGCTTCCTCGGGAGTTGGGACAGGCGAGGTCCCCAGGTGCCAAGGAAAACACCCCCGAGTTTACCCAGCACGGAGAGTCAAAGCCCGGCTGTCACTCCCTCAGAAATCGTCCCAAATCAAAGAGACTGGAGCCAAGAGATCAACTTACAGTTCTACAATTAGGTTGTTAGGAAAAAAAGCCCGTTGTATCGTAACACAAAGAACAATAGGGCACACGCTGTTCCCGCAGAAAGCTTCAGCTTCCTCCGATCAGCTCCAGTCCACGGCTGAGTCGGTGTAACCTGTCCCCTCCCGGCCCGGTCATCGTCCACGGGCCCGTGGTCCCCATCTCCACTTTGGGGGGGAAACTGCACGTCTGGGGAGGGGGTCCCTGTAACCCAGACACAAGCACAGTCACGCAAATCACCATGAATTTCCTCCCGGTTCAATACCTGAGGTAAGTGTGATTTTCTTGTACCTCCTGCGTAAACCCTTTATAACACAGGCCCTGATGAGCAGCTGCCTTTTAAGACGGCAGCTTCAAGCAGACAGCACTGCTTCTGGGCACACACTGCTGATTCTCCTCAAGGAGCTTCTGGGCACAACAAAACGGCGCTTGTTAAGACATGAGCGAGCGTCCACACCGGCTCAGCAGGAGAAGTCTGCTCAGTTCTCGGTGCCAGTTCAGGCTTCATCCCAGGCGAGCGTCCACACCAGCTCAGCAGGAGAAGTCTGCTCAGTTCTTGGTGCCAGTTCAGGCTTCATCCCAGGCCACTGGCAGGGTGAGTGGCTGGAACCACACGAGCAAAGACAATCGGTTCCTCTCCTTTCCCGGGAGAGCAGCTCACAGCTCGAGGCTGGGGCTCAGGGTTCCAGCATCTCTCACCGTGGTCGCTGGGGAAGGCGAACACCGAGCCCAGAAACGGCAGGTTTTACTAACAGCATCTGGGGGACTCGTTTGTTTTCCAAACGCCTGTTTTATCTCCCTCAGCGCCTCCCCCCAGTCTACATGCTTTCAAGTGTCAGAACTGTTGAGAAACAAGTGAGCTGATATAACTGAATATTCTAGAAACTGTCTTCTGTAGAGAGGGGTTAAATAGCGTTTTCTCCCTTGACCTGAGGGTCAGGCCAAGAATTTTTCATCTTTGGAAGAAAAGTCAATTTCACAGGCATGTTAATTTGACTAAAATTCAGAAAAGCAGAACTTTTGAAATGCTGAGAACAAATCAAAACTTTCGATCCTGTGGTTAATAATATTCTGACTCACTCTGAATTTACCATCAGTTTTGAATAACTTGGCACACCAATGAGTGCAATTTTTGTATGGGAATTATGCTGAACTTTTACCAGCAGAGAATCATTTATTATTTGAGGGACTGAATCGTAAAAACACTGCCATTTTTTGTAAAGTCTTTGGGCTGAATTAGACTTTAAACCCCGAACCTCAAAGATGAATTTGTATTACGAACACTGGAAGGATCTGAGTGGTGTTAAAATGAAATTGGAAATATTTTTCTTCCAAAGCTAATAATGGATTTCAATCCCACAAGCTTCTTATCTACAACACTGTTTTTTCTGTAAGACGTGACTGCAGTCTGTACACCATGCCTTCATCGTCGGGCTCATGAGTCATTAAGTTTGCACCCCAAGTTTTTAGTCTTGGCTACTAATGCTTAAAATTCAGCTTGGACTCTGTGTGTATGTAACACTACTCGGTTCAATAATTTCTTACGCGCTGGAAACCCAAAGTAATAGGGGGAAAGGAAGCCAGAAAACGCTCTTGAAATTTTGACACCTACCCTCCGGTTTTCCGGTTAAAAGCTCCGCTGTATCAGGAGACACCTCCCTCCTTCCCTGCTCCCAGACGCCCAGCCCCGCTCCTGGGAGGCCTGTCCACCTCCTCCCCCGGAATCTACGTGTCAGGGGCGACAGGGCCTGGAAACTGCCCCAGGGACCCGGCGCCGGCCCGTGGTCCCCACTGAGAGTGAAGAGCAGGGCACAGGGACGTGGGTGGCCCCTTGGGTGAAGCAGAGAGCCCCTGCGGCGGGGGTGCGGCCGGGGGACCTGTGAGAGACGCTCCTCCCTTCAGGCCTGCAGGGAAGACGTGCCGCCCGCGGGACCCACGGGAGGGACACTGGGAGGTCACTCGTCTCACTGCTGCCTGGTGTGGGGTGAGGGTGGGGTCAGACCGTGGCGCCCAGATTGCAGATGTCAACGCAAGCCCCTCCGCCGGGGCCTGCTCCGTTTCACCGCTCGCCCAGAAAAGGGGCGTTTCAGCGCTGCTGGCGCAGGGTCGGCTACTGCCGTTCTGAGCCGGCAGACGGGGTGGGCGGGCGCCCTGGAGGGGAAGGGGTCGCTGAGGGGCGGGGTCACTAGAAGCCGGCTGCGCGGTGGAGGGGCGCACGTTTGGGTGTCTCTGCCGGGCGGCGGGGAGCGGGTCACCGATCAGGAAGTGACTGCTCGGGCGCCCGCTGTGTGAGCTGCTGGCCGCAGGGGTGCGGTTTGTTCGACGCTCGGTCCGGCGTTCTGCGTGTGTGTCCGTTCCGGCACTGGGGTCCTGAATGCGCCTGAGGGGGCGACGCGCATCCTCACCTCTAGCACCTAAGCCCTCCTCCATTGGCAGCCTTGAACTTGGGGTGCCTGCCCAGCAGCGGGGTGGCCTGGGCGGTCTGGCGGAGAGGCGGGTCGGGGCTCTGGCATCCGGGGCGCTGGGGGCCGGGATTCCCAGTTCCCGGGTGTGGGGGCCCAGGCTGGGGTCTGTCCCTGGCGCCGAAGGAAGGAGCAGTCGGAGGAGGCCTGGGAGAGGCCCCGGAGCAGCGCCTGGGGCAGGGCCTCGGCCAGGCTGGTTCCGTGAGTCCTCCCGCCCCCCGCCACGAGGCGTCCGTCCTCCAGCTGGTGGCCAGTGAGGGCTGGTGAGGGGGTTCCGCCAGAGGACCGTCTGTGGAGCCTCAGGTGTAAACTGTCTGTCACTGGGGACGCTTGCTGAAGCCTGAGTAGCCTCCACGGGGGCTGCGTATTTCTGAGACGGTCCTGGAGAAACGGCAGAGGCTTTAGGGAAGGTGCATGGTCAGCCCCTCGAGAGGGCTGCTCTTCTCCTCCCTGGGGGGCCCCTGCCCCCCAGGCCCGCCTCGCCACGTCCTCCTCACCTGACCACCTCCCCTCTCAACCATCTGTGCCCACGCCCTGCCCCAGGCCCGGCTAGGATTCTGCCCCCACCACAGGTTACCGCAGGGGCCGGGCCGCCCTCTGCCGGTTTCCCTGGTAACCAAGGAGCCAACCTGGGATTGGTGCCCCCATCACTGGGAACACCTCCCCCACGCCCTGCCTGCTGCCCGCTGCACGGGGTGGGTGGGTGCCGCTCCAGGACCCTCTTCAGACGTGTGTGCTGCCCCCCATCCACTGCACCGTGATGTCTCCATGGCGGAGGCCGGGTTCTTGAAGCTGAGCGAGCCCAGGGCCTGCAGGGGCGCAGCCCAACGGAGACAAAGGCGACCAACCAACAAAAACCCACAGCCAAGGGACCCGAAGGCCAGCTTTAAATTTCTCTGGTTCCAAGTTTATTCAACAAGGTCATCCAAAATATTTTCCCTCAGGAATGGTGGCCTTACGGTAAAATTTCACAGACATGCTTTGAACACATCTCAGGCCGAGCTCCCCTCGTCCACCCACGGAGGAGCCACCCTGACGGTGCTGGCTGACTTCTTCCCTGCGGCCCACACTGATGGTAGGCCGGCCTCCTGCCGGGAATCGTTCTCCCAGACCCGTCCAGGTCTTCCCGCCGCAGAACCGCAGACCCGCCCGTGCGCTGGGAGCGTGCGCTGCGAGCGGGTGGCGTCCGAGGAGAGGCTGCTGCGGTGACCTTGGTCTGGGAAGGCTGAGGAGGAGGGCCAGGAGCTGAGGCCACGGAGCCTGCAAGGACCCCCTTAGCGGTGACTGGGGAGGAAGACTCTGCTCTGCTCCCCGCGGTTCTTCTATTTAAAGTGCACCGAGCCGGGGTGGGTAGCGGCCCTCCTTCCCCGGGTCCGTCTGACCTGCTGCTGGACTCCCCGCTCCCGAGGGCAGTTCGCAGACACTTCTGGGGAAGTGCGGAGGCCGCGATGTCCTGTTCGGGGACCCCCAGGGGCACCTCCGCTGTGGCTCCTCCAGATCAGTGCCTCATAAAGACACCACCGAAAACTGTCACTGAGACAGCAGACTCACCAGAAACAAGCATAAACTAAACGGAAAGAGCAAGATAGAGAGCGGAAAAAAGGGGAAAGCCCTGCACTTACAGCTGACCGCCGGCCGCCCTGACCCTGCCCGACTGACCCTCCACCCAGTGAAACACTGAGCCACGCGCAGAAAGCAGGGACACTAATAAAGGATAAACCCTGCAGAATGCCCCGCTCACCTCCCCACCCGCAAGTTCGGATGCAAAGAGACGCCTGGGTAGATATTTAACCTGAACTCAGGCTGGAGCTGCCGCTGGACCTTGAACCGCTGCATCTCCAAGAGAAAGCCCGCTCCCTGCTGCTGAGAGCCAGGCCCCTGTGCCCCTCGGCTGGGAGGGAGACGCCTGCCCCAGACCCCACCTAGGCGCCCGCCTGCGCCCTGACTCAGGGTCTGCATCGCCTCCTCCCCTTGAGGCGCCCGCCTGCCCCCTGACTCAGGGCCCGCATTGCTTCCTTTGCGTGTTTGCGGACGGCCCGTTCCCACCACAGATATCCACAGCCTTTTTCCGGCAATCGTCTTTCTGTCTCTGCCGAGGTTGTTTTGGGCAAAAGCTCTTGTTCCTTGCTGCTGTGTTTCTGATTTTGGAGGAAACACTTATTCTAAAGGAATAGGCTATATTTTTTTAGGCGGAAAGGTTGACCTGCCATATCACTTTGCACACACGGCCCTCCAGCCACCCAGCGTAGACCCTCTTGCCCCTTTACCACCTGGCTGAGCCCCTGGAGAGGGCAGCGTCCAGCTCAGAGCCCAGAGCGCATGGTCTCCGGCCCTGAGGGCTCTTGGTGTGGGTTTCTGCTACATCAGAACCACGCCGGGCCCGGAGAACCATGCCAGCCTGCCGATGCATCTGGGGTGGCTTCTCAGGGGGGGAAGGCTTGTCCTGTTCACCTGTCCACCCCACACCCAGGAGGCGGGGGACCACAGGCCCTTTCTTGCCGCCAGCGACCCGGCTTGTCTGGAGCCAGCTGCCTGCCCACAGGGTAGGGTGTTCTACGGAACTGGGTCTGGCGGTGTGGCCCTTTCAGAAATGGAGATCGCAGCTCATAGACAGAAAGTGGTTTTCACCACGTGGAACACCCAGGCCAGCTTGGAGCAGAGGCAGGCCTGCCCCACTGGCTCAGACAGCTGTCTCCAGGGCGAGTGAGCTTGGGACACGCAGAGCCGCGGGGCTGGGTGCAAACGCTGGCCCTTCAGGGGCCACTTTGCTCAGAAAGCTGCAGCCCAGAGGCCAGGCCGTCAGCCTCAGTGGCTTCAGACCCCCAGGGCAGAGTGGCTTTGCCTGGGGTTGAAGGCCAGGCTTGGGGGTTTGCAGTCATCAAAAATAAGCCCAGATTGGAGGGTTCTGACAACATGCAGTGGCGGGGAGCTGTGCTTTATTAGCCGTCCATGGGTCCAGTCTGCTTGCTACGCATGGCTCTTCTATTTAAAGTGCACTGTGCGTTTGAGAGGCGGGAGAAACAGCTCATGGATGAGGCGCTCACTGCACACGAGCGCTGGCTGCGGCCTTGAGTGGCCGGTGAGCACTGGTTTTCCTACAGGCAGGGCACAGGGGGCCAAACAGGCCGAGAGCCCGGGAAGCTGAGAGAGCCCAGGACCCTGAACGTCTGCTCTGGGCACGCGGAATTCTGGGGGCACTTTCCGTGGCGCCCCCAGAAGCCAACCCCCCCCCCCCAGCAGTCCGGTCACACGTCTGTGGTCACGCGTGGGCCTCGGGAGGGCAGGCGCAGACATATGAGGGCCAAGAACAAGCCGGGTTCATGGAGGAGAAGAGAGAGGCTCGGAGAGCCCCCAGCCCACCGCTGGGCCTCCCCAGAGCCTGTGTCCTTTCATGGTAGAAACAGTTCCCTGCGGGAGCCGCCCCCTCCCCTGGATACAGCAAGTCTCCCACCCCTGCCCTCTGTCTGCTGGGCTGGCAGCCTCTGCTGCAGGCTGGAGTAGACACCACACTGCATCTATGCAGCTGGGGGCTTACCGCAACAGTGTCAGGATTCCTGAGCAGGGTGTCGGGGGTAAGGGGTCCTGGGGAGCGTCCCGGGATGGGAGTATGGAGAGTCCCTATAGTTAGGTCTGCTGATAGACGTTAAGATTTTAAAATTCACTCACAGGGAAAAAAAATGTCACCCGAGAGGCCAAATGGTCTATTGAGTTTGGAAGATTTCCTGGGAAAGTTATTCGTCTGTGGGACACAGTGCTGGTCTGAGATGCCAGGCTCCAGTTACATATAGCAAAAGCTCCAGCTACATATAGCAAGCAGTGTCAGCTTTCTTTAAAAAAGTTTTTAAAGTGTCAGTTTTCTATTTCACTTACTAAGGTAGCAGAATGAGTGGAACAAGAATAACTTTTAGTAGATGAGCACTCTCTCCAGAGGTAAGGACTCACGTTCTCCGGGCCCTGTCCTCCCTGGCCCCGGGGGCGCTCAGGGTCTCATGTGCTGAGTAGAGGGTTTCCCGCATTGGGTCCGGCGAGCGCTGGGTTCCTGACGCGCTCGGAGCTTGTTTCAATCCTCGGTTGTGGCTCTCAGAGGAAAGCGGAGCGCCTGTCCCCGTGGCACTGGGGTTAAGCGGCTCCCTGGCAGCAGTCTTCTTGGCAAGATCGGGAGATTAATTCTGAGCCCGGGTCTATCAGTGACCCACATCATCACCGGCTTACTGCCCGCCCACGGGACTTAGATTTCAAACAGAAGTCTCAGCACATTTGATAAACCGAGGATGAGCTGCTGCTGCTACTGCTGCTGAGTCGCTTAAGTCGTGTCCCCATAGATGGCAGCCCATCAGGCTCCCCTGTCTGTGGGATTCTCCAGGCAAGAACACTGGAGTGGGTTGCCATTGCCTTCTCCAGATGAGCTGGGACGGTTATTGTACTAACCGCTGGGAAGGAGATCACTGCCCCGGCTGGCACCCAGGGCACCCTGGCATCTGAGAACGCAAGTCGGGCTTAGCCTCTGCGCATGCTCGGAGCCTCCAGATGTCGGAGCTGAGTGATGCCACCGGCGGCCGGGACCTGCCCTCCGGGTCGGCGTGCAGTTAGCGCTCCCGCTGCCACGTAAATGAATATCACAACTGCACGTCCTTGAGCATCTTGTGTTAAAAAGGTAAACTTTGAAAAAATGTGCTGTTTGGGGAATAAATCAACGAAGCAAGCAGAAATTTCTGTGTAGGACGTAGGTCATGAATCTCTAAGTAACAATTTATGGGCAGAACTTCAAATAGCTTTTTGTTATAAGTAAACCTTGCATGGTCTAGGATTTGGGTGTAGAAAGAATCATTACCTTTTTTTTTTAAAGGAACACACAAAGCTACTTAGAAGTCAGCCAGCCCGGAACTAAGTGCACCCTTGAGACTGGCTGCGACCTCTGGTCTGGGGGCTGCCTCTCCGCCTGGGGCCTGACGCTTGAGGTTCCAGGGCCACGACCTGCTGCCTGGGGTCTGTCGTGAGGACTCCAGACTTGCTGTCATTGTCTCCCAATTAGTGGCTGAGGAACCCTGTGCCTCCCTTCAAAACTATTGATTTCAAAACAGGTTCTTCGATAAGAGGCAGCTTTGCCTGAGGCTTGGCGGTGACTTTCAGAGGAATGTTTACTGACTACTCGGAGAAGGATTTTAAATAATCGCTCTCCTGAGGCAAGCTGTGCATCAGAGAAAAGAAGGCACAGGCATTGCTTTGTAGAATGAAGCTGGCTCATTGCCACTCCAGACCTCAATCTACCAGTCTGATTATTTATTGGATGAGTGCAGATGTCTGGACAGTATTCACTCTTTTATTAATGCATCTGGTCCATAGCTGGAGAAAGAAATGGCACCCCACTCCAGTACTCTCACCTGGAGGATTCCATGGACGGAATCCTGGTAAGAGGAGGACTCTGGAGGAGCCTGGTAGGCTATAGTCCGTGGGGTCGCAAAGAGTTGGACATGACTGAGCGACTTCGCTTTCTTTCTGGTCCATAAGCGTCACCTGAGCATCTGCACAGGCCAGGTGTGTGCAGCGCAGGGCAGGCTGGCTCAGGAGAGGGGAGGTGCCCACCAGGCTTTTCATTCTCCGAAAGCTGATGCTGAGGACGGGAGCGGGGTCCCTACCGTCTGGGTCCTGTAGCGGGGGTCTCCCTTCACAGGGGCTGTCCCTTCACGAACTCGGCTTCCCTCCCTGGAGGGGTGTGTGCCGTGCTCCCCGGCAACCCAGCTCGACTGTGTGTTGAGCCGGTGAGGCACCGTGTGCTCGCGGCTGGAAAATCAGTGCAGGAGTTGAGTGGCCCACAGGTGCAAAGATGTATCTGCAAACAGGTATATTTTTGTGGACCAAAGAGGAATCCAAAAGGAGAAGTCTCACGTTATCCGGCGGACGGGTTAGGGAGCTGGCTCCCATGACCACCGCGAGGCATTGGTGTAGAGACAGTGACGATGAAGCCAGCGCTTCTAGCCCGAGTCCCACTCATCACGCTCACCCTCGAGGGGAGAAGCGGCATTCCCCATCCCACAAAGACACCGCCCCCCAGAGGGGCACCGGCCCGGGCCAGCAGGCGGGACCCTGGGAGGCGGGACCTGCCATCCCCACCTGAAATTCTGCAATGTGTGCTGTGAGGTTAGGACCGTCCTCGGGAAGAGGACCGCGCATGGCAGAGATGAGGGGCCCGTGGGCTCACGGTCCTGGAGGCTGAGGCAAAATGGAGTTGGCTGCCTTGAAACCTCATTTCATGGAGTTTAGCTTCATTTAACAAACACTCCTGAATTCCCTCTGGCCCCCAGCTAGGGGAGGCAGACAGTCACCAGCCGGCAGGCAGTGTGATAAGACTGCAAACTCAGACAAGATCAGGAGAGTCCCCTTGGGCCCTTTGACTCCACTTTAGAGGAAACTCACATCTAGAAGCAAATACCTCTAGGATTCATGGGCAGAACATGAGACGCAGCGGTCCTTGGGGACTTTCATATTCAGAGAGGAAGGGGCGGTGAAGAGTCCATCTGCCTGCCCGGGGCAAGGGGTGGTGAGGATGAAAGGCAGGGGGCTCTCCCCATCCACACCCTGAATCCCACTGGCTCAGAGGCAGAACCCCCCTGCTTCAGGCACGGCAGTCTTCACCCCACCTGGATCTGGCTTCATGGGACCAGCCTCCTGCTGACCTCTGAACTCTGACCCCAGCTCCTGCCAGGACACAGGATTCCACTGAGGAGGTCCTGAACTGAGCAGCTGGAAAAGCCATCCTTCTAGAGAAAGCATCCACAGGAGCAGAGCCCACCCTTAGGAGGAGAAACGTGCCGCTTTCTGCTTCCGGACACGGGATCGCACCAGACCATCACGGAGGGCCTCAGCTGCTGCGGTGAATACTTTTCAACATCGGCCCTCAGACTGACAGTGTCGTTTGAGAAGTTTGCCAAAAAATCTTTACTTTTTCTGACATTTTCTTCTCCTCTTATTCCCTTAAAACTGGTGGTTGTTGTTGCTCAGTCGCTCAGTCGTGTCTGATTCTTTGTGACCCTTGGACTGCAGCGTGGCGGGCCTCCCTGTCCATCACCAGCTCCCGGAGCTTGCTCCACTCGTGTCCCTCAAGTCGGTGATGCCGTCGAACCGTCTCCTCCTCTTGCCCCTTCTCCTGCTCTCAATCCAGTATACCGATAGCTCTGTTTTAACACTTTTGGATTAAAAAGTCAAAGTTCTGTGGGAAGAAGTTCTTGCTACACTTATTAAGTGAAAAGCTTACTTAAAGCAGTTTCATCATCCAGTGCTTCATCTGTAAATGTAGACGCTTCACTCTTTGAGAATCAGCTGCACGGGAATGCCAGCTGTGCATCGTCTCTGGACTGTAGACTACAGACTGCCCCCGCCCCCCTTTCCTCTCCTTGTCTTCATTTAACTGTACTTTCTAAACTTTCTACAGTGATTTCAACTGTTTCAACTGTTTTGTAATAAAAAAAATTAAAGCAAAAAACGCTTACTCTAAATTGAAAGAAAATAAATGACAATTGAAATATACATCAAAGTCTGCCTTTGAATAAGAGACACTTTTTAAAATCATGTATTTCTGTCAGTATTTCTATTGATCATCTTAACGTTTTATATTTATAACCACTTAAATTTTCAATCTCAAGCCAAATTTACCTGAGATAAAACTCCAAGTCACCCTAATCCCTTTGGAGCGAAGCAAGACCTGAGCTCCGTGAACTGTCTTCTCATTCACTGTCACTGCCTTTTATCAATCACTTTTTCACAGACGGTCCTCAATACGATTGGAAACGCTGCCAAGGGTGTACTCTGATGACACAAGGAGCTGCTTCCCAGACGCTCAGTGCGTCTGAGTCCCGGGGCACCTGGTTAAAAGGCAGGTCTGGGGCGGCTGCTGGACCGTATGATCTGAAGACAAGTTGGCATCTGAACATGAACGCTGCTTCCCCAAGTTCTCGTAGTGAAAAGCCTGAAATTATGAAAAGGAAGCCAGTGACACCTCACTGCCGTTGCCTGACTCAGTCCTTTAGAGGCTGTCCCAGCTAGTGATCGTTACAGTTTTGAGGTTTGAAATTTGAAAGAACTGGGTTTGCTCAGAAGCTCGACACTCACCTGCGGAGAGGCCTGGGCAGCCGTCAAGCTCCCTGAGTCTGGCTTTGATGAGAGCTACTCTTGTGTATGCCGGGGTGTCATCCAGAGCTGGCTCCCGGGTCAGCGTCTCCAGGCACGCGGCTGCACACTTGACCTTGGGTGGTGTGTGACGCTGCAGGAGTCCCACTGGGGACAGAGAGGCCGGCCCTTCCCGTGCTCCCTCGCTCACACCTCAGTGACACCCGAGTCACTCTCAGGAGGCTGCGGGGGCCGCGTGTGGCCTTTGCAGAAGTGGGTGACGAAAACTACAGCTGCTTTTCTGCCAGGAACAAATGCCTACACGGCTGCAGACCCAGAGACGAAAACAGGGACAGACGCAACCTGGGGCAAGTACACTGCCTGCAGTTTCATACGATCATTTCCTTACAGTGTACTCGCTCCCAGCCTGCTCTTATAGCCCTGACGCGCTATTATTTACGGGTTTGTATTTTATGAGGAACTCGGAGCTCTCTGTGGGGGTGAGGATGTCCACAGAGGGGCTGCTGAAAGGAAAGCTTGGCCTTTTCTCTTCCTGGAGCCCAGGAGGATCAGATGGGCCGAGCCGATGTAGCTGAGGGCGTCTCAGGTGGCACAGTGGTGAAGGATCCACCTGCCGGTGCAGGAGATGCAAGAGATATGGGTTCAATCCTGGATCGGGAGGATCCCCTGAAGGAGGAACTGGCAACCCACTCCAGTATGCTTACCGGAGAATCCCACGGACCGAGGAGCCTGGCAGTCTGCAGTCCATGGGGCTGCAAAGAGTCGGACACGACGACCTTCACTTATGCTGCACTTCAATCACAGAGCACCTCCGGGAAGAGGGAGAGGAGCCGAAGAACGGATAAGCTGCGACCTTTCGAAAAGCTACTTGCTCTCAAGACACGAAGGAGTTTCAGACAAGAGGTTAGCTTATTATAATATGAAAAGGAAAGGCTGAATTTAAATAAACTATCCTACAATTGCAAGTCTTTTCTGGAGCTCCCAAACTTCCCAATTTAAAAAATAATCTGACTTTCCTTTTAAATCCTCCTTCTTCAAAGAACCCCACTCAGAGGAAGCATTGCATTCCAGCAGCACTGGGCCGGGGGCTTAGGGTAGATTCAAGACAGGGGTTGAGCAGCTGTCTGGGGCCTTGTACAGGCCGGGCACAATGTCCGGCTGAACAAACTGCAGATGAAAAGACTAATTGGTCCCCAGATGGAGGCCTGTGGATCTTGACTTTTAAAATATTTATTTAACACAAACACTGGCCGGGCCATGAAAAGCCTGCCCCTCACTCCTCTCGACCCTCCGTGACCCCTTCCTAGGGGCACAGTGCTTTCTCCCTTGGGGACGATTAAAGCTGAAAGGGCTTTTTCATTTATTCTCCAGCAGTCCCTAAGTGCTCACAGATGTTTTAAAAATTAACCAGGACCCCGGCCAGCAGCATACGGCCGCCAAGCTCCTCTGCCTCTGGGGTCCTTGCACAGTCGGAGCGGCTGGAATCACCGCGTCGGGCAGGCCTGCCTTCCAAGCCCCCTTCTGAGACTCACTCACAAACACCTCACAGCCCTTCATGGCGTGTCCTGTGCCTCTGCAAACACAAGCTTATTATGTTTTACCGAGGGCCTTCTTACAAGAAATAAAGCATAAAGCGCGGTCGGTATTGTGAGAGGCCCGAGTCCCTGGCTTGGATGTGAACCGTAGTTTGGGGCGCAAGGCTGCCTGTCCTTAGAGTCTGGTTGAGGCACGGTGCTACCCTGAGGGACTGTGGTAGCTGAAAACCAAAATAATCCCCGCCGTCGTGAAAACGAAAGCCCAATACATAGCCTCTGAGTTTGTGCCTCCCATCCCAAGATCGTTTCTGCTCAGCACCAGGCCCTCAGCGTCCTCCCTTCTGCCTTCTCCCTTTAGGAGCAGTGCAGTCTCCTTTAGGGGCAGAACCTGCAGGTCTGAACCTGCTCACGCGACCTGGGACCAAAGAGCACGCGTGCGCTGAGTCGCGCTTTGTGAACTGTGGCATGATTTAAAAACACAGCTTTTTTTCGAATAACAAAATGAACCTTAAAACCCATTTCCCCTCGTATGCTCATCACTTTAGCAACTGTTTGTCTCTCTCCCTGTTCCTGGCGAAGGTTTCTCCTCAGATGTGGTCACGGTTAACTGTAAATCCACCATCGGTCTCACTTTTGCTGTCCAGGTGTCTGTGTGTTTCTTAGAGATCCTTAGATTTGCAAAGACTCCAGCCAGTTGATGGACATACTTCCTTGCCTGTTTATCCAGTGCTGGATATTAAGTTATACTATAGAGAAGCCAAAATCACTTTGATAAGAAAAGACACAGGGTTCTTTAAAACTGCCAAAGTGAGGAAACGAGAATTTATTATTTTGAAAACTGCTTCTTTATTTGGCTGCCCTGGGTCTTAGGTGCCCTTTGGGATCTAGCTCTGTTACCAGGGATTGAACCTGGGCCCCCGGCACTGGAAGCGCAGAGTCCTAGCCCCTGCACCACCAGGGAAGTTCTGAGAATTTTAAATAAAAAGCATGTCCTTCAACATTCTCGAGTCCAATCATCCAGACTGTGGGTCAGTGTGGTTATGGTTTTCCTGAAGCTCCGTCAGGGATGGGGACCTCTGACATGTGATGACCCCACCCTTTGCCCCCTCTCTCTCTCCCACGCCCCGTGTGTTACATAAACATTTCCTGTTGGGAAGCTGGGGGACCACACATCCACAGCCCAGAAAGCGCACGGACTGGAAGATAGCACTCAAGTAAAGAGGGCCCTGGTGTCGATGCCCCCGGGTCCCTCTGTAGGGACTAGCGCAGCGTCCAGAAGGCACAGCGCTTGGCTGTGTGCAGAAGAGAGCAGACTGCGGGGACCCGCCAACGTGGAAGAGGGGGCAGTTCAACCGGCAGCATCATTTCTGCTGCAGAGAGAAAACCGCCCAACAGCCCAGATCAGTGATAGAGCTAGAGTGTGCTTCCCCATCAGGGCGCTCTCTGTCCCGAGACACCCTGCCCCAAGCGTCCTCGGGAAATGTGCTTCCCCATCAGGACCTTCTCTGTCCCGAGACACCCTGCCCCAAGCGTCCTCGGGAAATGTGCTTCCCTGTCAGGACCTTCTCTGTCCCGAGCACACCCCACCCCAAGCGTCCTCGGGAAATGTGCTTCCCCATCAGGACCTTCTCTGTCCCGAGACACCCTGCCCCAAGCGTCCTCGGGAAATGTGCTTCCCTGTCAGGACCTTCTCTGTCCCTAGCGTACCCCGCCCCAAGTGTCCTTGGGAAATGTGCTTCCCCATCAGGACGCTCTCTGTCCCGAGCACACCCCACCCCAAGCGTCCTCGGAAAATGTAGATGCCTCTAGACTGAGAGCAGACCAGCCACCGTAAAGCCCAGCGAGAAGCCGAGAGAGGCTTCCTGTGGGCCAGCGGCCTGGTCCCTGCTGGGGGCGGGGAGCGGGGACGGTCCCTGATGCAGAGACAGTGCCGGAACACGGGATGGGATCTGTAAGCCTGAGTCACCCTACAAAGGCACTCTTCTAAAGGCTGAAACTGTCCTCTGCTCCCTTTCAGAAGCTGGAAAGCCCCTTTCCTTGCAAGTTCGGCCAATTACCGTCGACAGCCCTACTTGGCCATTCTGGAGAATTTTCACAGTCGTCTCAGCTTAAAAGCCACAGAAACCAGCTAGTTCATCTCTCTTCCGCCTGGGGGCAGCTGATAAGAGATCAAACCACAAAGCACCCAAGCACTTAGGCTGGAAGAGGCCCCTTCTCACAGAGCAGGCTAACTGCTCAGCTGCTGGAGCAGAGCCAGGATGCAGCCCGGGAACGCGCTAGGCACAGGGCCTTCTTTCTGCTTTCTTTTTAGCGCCAAAATTTCACATTTTATTAGATATATTTTTCAAGAGGACAGAGATGTGTGAAACCCTCCCTACACACAGAGCTTAACTTCTTCTAATTTATCTTAAAGCTGTGCATGAGATGTAAGTGGCGTTACACGCCAAATGGAACGTGGCGATGAGTACTTTTGTGCTGAAATTCCGTGAAAGCTGTGACCCATTAAACAGAATCCGATCAGTCTCCACTCTAGGCTCTTCTGTCACATCAGCAAGTCTGAGCAGAGGCTTAAGAGAAGGAAGCTATTTCTGCTAAATCCCTTATTTATAAAACAGCAGTTAGACGCTGCTGCAATCGTGTCTTTTTGCTTCGGGGACTTGAGTGGAACTAATAAGCAGGCTGCACGCAATTTGCGCGACACTTTCTGCGTTTGTTCCCATTTCCACCCAGACTCCCGAACCTCCTCCCCTCGCTTTGCGTGAGCTGCTGTCGGCCGGTGGATGGGCTGGCGCTGGGGGCCTGCGAGGGCCTTGGGGTCCCCGTCTCCGGTTTCTGGAATAGGGAAGTCCCACTGCTGCTTCTTCTAGCGGCCCGGTCCAGGTTGATTTTCATCATTTAAGTTGCTTTTCTGCTCCAGAAAAATACCAACAGAAGCTTTCTTTTTGATGCTCTGAGTAGGGGCAGGGGACTGTGGGCAGGGGACTGTGGGCAGGGGTCCCAACAGGCTGCTCCTCTAGGCTGGCCGTGTCCCCAGGCCTTGATCCTGGCTGGTGGGGGCTCCTCTAGGCTAGCCGTGTCTCCAGGCCTCGGCCCTGGCTGGTGGGGGCTCCTCGGGGTAGCCGAGTCCCCAGGCCTGGGTCCTGGCTGGTGGGGGCCCTTCTAGGCTGGCCGTGTCTCCAGGCCTCGGTCCTGGCTGGTGGGGGCCCTTCTAGGCTGGCCGTGTCCCCAGGCTTCGATCCTGGCTGGTGGGGGCTCCTCTAGGCTGGCTGTGTCCCCAGGCCTCTGTCCTGGCTGGTGGGGGCTCCTCGGGGTAGCCGAGTCCCCAGGCCTCGGTCCTGGCTGGTGGGAGTCCTCTATGCTGGCCGTGTCCCCAGGCCTCGGTCCTGGCTGGTGGGGGCTCCTCTATGCTGGACATGTCCCCAGGCCTCGATCCTGGCTGGTGGGCACTCCTCTATTCTGGCCGTGTCCCCAGGCCTGGGTCCTGGCTGGTGAGGGGCAGGTGCCGTGGGGTTCCGTTTCCCCTCCTCTGGGTTTCCTTCAGCATGGATGTGCTCTTGGGACTTTGCTTTCACTCCAGCTGTCTCTCTGTGAATCCAGAGGGAGAAGACAAAGTTTTGGGGCCCCCGGGACGTGCCCCCTCCCAGGCCACTGGCTATGTTGGCCGAGCCCCCTGGCCCCGGCACTGGGAGGAACCCCCTTGGGCAGAGCCAGCACTCATGGGGGCCGGCCCCTTCCAGCACGGAGCCCCCGAGACCCTCCCTCTCCCGCGGGTGCCGGTCCGGGGTGCCCCTGAGAGCCCCGGTCCAGCAGCAGGTGCTGCATCCACCTCGCGCCCCAGCTCTGGGTGCTCGTGCCTTACGGGGCAGAAGCAGTTCTCAGCCCAGCAAGGGGGTTCCTGCCGCCTCCTCCCTGGAGTCGTCGTGGGGGTGGGTGGACGGCCGCCCTGGCCCGGGCTCCATTGTGGATGGTTCTCCTCCTGGGAACGGTTTAATCTTTACCGTGTGAGACAGTGCACCCCGAACCCTGTGTGATCGACTGTTTAATGTAGAAGTCCTGATCTCCGCGCGCGCCTCCGCGAGCAGGCGGCGGAATGCTGAGCCCCGGGGCCTGGGCAGAGGCCACCCTGCCCGAGGCCTTCCAGATGGACACATCACGGTGTCCTGCTTGAGAGGCTTCCAGCTGCTGAGCCCCAGACCTGCCCCGGCTGGGTTGTACCAGCGCTGACATTCAGGAGAGGGTCCATCTCAGTGACCCTGACGGCCCCGGCGACGATAGCAGAGGAGTGGTGAGACGGGACAGTGCGGTGGTCTGCAGTCCAGGCTGACAGCCTGAGGAGGGCAGCAGCTGGCTGTGTGATGAAGCCTGCTTTTCTGAGCAGTGTGGTCAGGCTGCTTCCGCTCCTCCCAGTGAGGAAGCCCTGCGCCCCCAAGCTGGCCCATGTCCTGTCATGGACGCACTCTGAGCCGGGGCTGTGGGGCTGGGCTCCGCGGCAGTTGGCTGGGCGGAACCTCGCCTGTTGGTGCAGAGATGGAACTGGAGATGAGGATGCCATTGGCCGAATGGCCACAGTCGGGAGTGGGCCCGTCTCCGGCTTGGTGTCACAGCCCCCACGCCCAAGGGCATCCCTGGGCAGGACAGAGAGGTGGGGCCTCCTGTCGGCCAAGCCCCCCGGCCCCAAGCAGGAGGACACGAGGCGGGGGGAGCAGCAGGCAGGGCCCTGTCCTCCCCTCCCAGACTCACCCCCGTCGGGCACCGCCAGGGCCATCTCACAGCAGCGGAAACTGAGGCTGAGACACAGAGTCTTCTCCGGCGACACCAGGGGTGTGGGACCAGGAGGCGCACCCATGTGGCTGGCAGCTCCCCGTCCCCCCAGCCCAGGGGGCGGCAGCCTCGTCCCCGCAGGCCGCTTGCTACCCACAGCAGCTGCCCCGTCCCCCCAGCCCAGGGGGCGGCAGCGTCGTCCCCACAGGCTGCTTCCTGCCCACGGCAGCTCCCCCGTCCCCCCAGTCCATGGTGGCAGCGTCGTCTCTGCAGGCTGCTTCCTGCCCACGGCAGCTCCTCCATCCCCCCAGTCCATGGCGGCAGCGTCGTCTCTGCAGGCTGCTTCCTGCCCACGGCAGCTCCTCCGTCCCCCAACCAGGTGGGGAGGCAGCATGTCCCTGCAGGCCACTTTCTGCCCACGGCATTCGGGCTCACCTCCTCTGGAAGAGGCCCCGCAGTTCCAGAGCGACCCTCCCTTCCTGACGGAGGCCCAGGACTGTGGCAGCCCGTAGGCTGGGGACTCGCCTGGCCTGGGCCGGACGCCTGGGTTGGGGTTCCGAGGGCAGTCGTGGGGCCTCCAAGGTCAAGCGGCTTGCCCCGCTGACCCCGTCCTGGGGCCCCTACGTTCTAAACTCCATCCTGGGGTGCCCAGTCCCCTCTTGCTCTCTGTGACTGTGATCAGACCCGAGAAGTGACCCTGGGGAGGAACATTGGACATGCTCCTTCATCTCCCAGAGCCGCTGGGGGCGGGGCTGGGTAAGGGGACGTGACGGAACGTGAGGGGTTGTGGTCAAGGACACTGGCCATCCTGTGTCCACATGGCAGAGATTTAGAGCCTTGTCAAAGCCCTCGTCTGCCACGATATCATGGAACCCCGATTTTGAAGGTTATGCCATTGGGGTTCATCTATATCTGATGGATTACAAGAAAATAAATTTAGTGGTAACTTGAGTTTCTAAAGAAATTCAATTATTCACTCCAGATTTTCTCTATTTTTGAGTACCAGAACTATCACCAGAGCTTTGTCTCATGTGATGTCTTATAAAAGCTTAAAAAATGACCATTAACTTTGCTTTCAGAGTGGGAGGAGGACCCAGGTTGGCAGTACCTGGAGGCTTGTAAAGAGAAGACGTTTACAGAACAGAGGCATGGTGTGGCCCCCCTGCTCAGCACGGTGTGAGCCGGGGAGCCTCCACTCCTCGCGTTCACGCCTTGTCTTCTCGGGCCTCCTCTCTGTCCCGCAGAGTCCTCCACCCGGCACCTGCCCACCTTTCAGTGGCTTCCATCTTACTGGTTTACGCGTCTAGTATCTCATAGAATTGCACTCATCTCACACGCTAGTAAAGTAATGCTCAAAATTCTCCAAGCCAGGCTTCAGCAGTACATGATCCGTGAACTTCCAGATGTTCAAGCTGGTTTTAGAAAAGGCAGAGGAACCAGAGACCAAATTGCCAACATCCGCTGGATCATCGAAAAAGCAAAAGAGTTCCAGAAAAACATCTATTTCTGCTTTATTGACTATATCAAAGCCTTTGACTGTGTGGATCACAATAAACTGTGGAAAATTCTGAAAGAGATGGGAATACCAGGCCACCTGACCTGCCTCTTGAGAAACTTGTATGCAGGTCAGGAAGCAACAGTTAGAACTGGACATGGAACAACACACTGGTTCCAAATAGGACAAGGAGTACGTCAAGGCTGTATATTGTCACTCTGCTTATTTAACTTATATGCAGAGTACATCATGAGAAACGCTGGGCTGGAGGAAGCACAAGCTGGAATCAAGATTGCCAGGAGAAATATCAATAACCTCAGATATGCAGGTGACATCACCCTTATGGCAGAAAGTGAAGAGGAACTAAAAAGCCTCTTGATGAAGGTGAAAGAGGAGAGTGAAAAAGTTGGCCTAAAACTCAACATTCAGAAAACGAAGATCATGGCATCCGGTCCCATCACTTCATGGGAAATAGATGGGGAAACAGTGGAAACAGTGTCAGACTTTATTTTTGGGGCTCCAAAATCACTACAGATGGTGACTGCAGCCATGAAATTAAAAGACGCTTACTCCTTGGAAGGAAAGTTATGACCAACCTAGATAGCATATTCAAAAGCAGAAACATTACTTTGCCAACAAAGGTTCGTCTAGTCAAGGCTATGGTTTTTCCTGTGGTCATGTATGGATGTGAGAGTTGGACTGTGAAGAAGGCTGAGCGCCGAAGAATTGATGCCTTTGAACTGTGGTGTTGGAAAAGACTCTTGAGAGTCCCTTGGAGTGCAAGGAGATCCAACCAGTCCATTCTGAAGGAGATCAGCCCTGGGATTTCTTTGGAAGGAATGATGCTAAAGGTGAAACTCCAGTACTTTGGCCACCTCATGAGAAGAGTTGACTCATTGGAAAAGACTCTGATGCTGGGAGGGATTGGGGGCAGGAGGAGAAGGGGACGACAGAGGATGAGATGGCTGGATGGCATCACTGACTCGATGGACGTGAGTCTGGGTGAACTCTGGGAGTTGGTGATGGACAGGGAGGCCTGGCGTGCTGCGATTCATGGGGTCGCAAAGAGTCGGACACAACTGAGCGACTGAACTGAACTGAACTGATCTCATAGAAAGTGAAAGTGAAGTCACTCAGTCGTGCCCAACTCTTTGCGACCCCATGGACAGTAGCCTGCACCAAGCTCCTCCGTCCATGGGATTTTCCAGGCAGGAGTACTGGAGTGGGTTGCCATTTCGTTCTCCAGGGAATCTTCCCCACCCAGGAATCGAATCCAGGTCTCCCGCATTGTAGACAGATGCTTTACTGTCTGAGCCACCAGGGAAGTCCTAGTATCTCATACCTTTGGCTAAAATGTTTGCTGATTTTCATTTTGATATGTTTATTTTTCTTTCATCAGGCCCCACTACTCAAAGGCGACCCAGCAGAACACCTCTGTCCCCGTCTGCCTGGCGTTGGGCCACTTGCTAAGGGCCTCCGTCTCACTGGCCACGCCCGGGCCAGTCGTCCAGCCCCTTGTCCTCCTGGTGGTGGATGGACCAGCACGTCAAGACCCCTCCAAGTGGGGTCCTTGAGGAAGGGGGAAGACGGTGGACACCCAGAAAAGGGAAGGTGGGCTCCCCCTGAGCCCACTGTCCACCCAGATCTGGCAAGAGGGGGACCCCCAGAGGTATAGAGTGAACATCTTGACCTGCCCGTGGATGAAGAATTTCCTAGACCTCCAGACCTCATGGGTCTCCTGCAGAGACGCTCAGCATGGAGCTCAATTCTCAGGGATGTGAGACGACCGTCCTTGGAGGGAGGCCATCACGGGCTGGACATGTGTGTGTGGAGCAGAGGCGTCCACCCCTGGAGCAGAGGCTGCTGTGGAAGAGAAACGAGCTTCCCCTCCAGAAGGTTTTCCAGCTGTGGGAGGGGCTGGCCCTGGTCCTGAGGGTCTCTGAGGTCCAGTTGACCATTCAGGGGACTAGGAGCACCCACCCCCACCAGAGGACATACCCAGGCAGAGGCAGCCACTCCCCGGGGTGGGTGAGCCTGGGGACCGTGTGGGGTGAGGGTTGGGGTTGAGACGGACTCTGCCCCGCCCAGCCGAGGGGCTGCCACTCTCCGAGGGCGCTGTGATGGGGGAGCTCCTCGTGGGCTCGAGTGGAGTCCTTCATTCTCACCCAGCAGTCCAGTTTGCCCCCATTTCCACTCTGTGGAGAAAGAAGGCTGAGAACCAGACTACAGCTGTCCTCAGATGGAGAGAGAGCAAACCCCCAGGGGAGGGGCAGCTGGGCCCCCGGGGCGGGGCAGGGTCGGGGGACCACCGAGCAGGGTCCGGAGACCCACTCCAACAGGCCCAGGGTGCACACCACCCCGCCTCCCCTTCAGAGTCCTGGGTCCCCCGGCAGGGGCTGTCCTGCTCTCGGCCCCTCGGTCCCCACACGGACCAGTGTGGACCCCCGCCCATCGGTGCCCAGCAGCGGTGAGGGTGAGGGGACGTGCAGGTCTGCGGCAGGTTGGGGCTGGCATGAGAAGTCTGAAGTCCTTTCACTCGGTGATCTCCCCGGGGAGGAGAGCTGTGCTCCTGACCATCTGGGATTCATCAGAAAGTGGGAGCCGTGGGTGCACCCTGACTCCGCGTGCTGTATCCGGAAAGATCTCTTTCCAGCCAGCTCTGAAAACAACCAGATGGGACCCAACTGGGCCTCAGAGATAAACCCTCAGAGGCATCTCTGCCCCTTCAAAAGCTTCCTGCGCTGATTGTAAAAGCAGGACAGATGCCTCCCGGGCCCCTGGGCTGCCTGCGGACAATCGACACCCCGCCCAGGAGAAACCATGCACAGAACAGGGCTTTCCACTTCAAAAGAAGCCTGTTCGGGTTATCTGATGTAGACGGCCAGTGTGGGTTTTTTCAAACCTCGTAGGTGCCTTTGACTCGATACTGGAAATGCTATTTCTTTTGGAGAGTGAACCAACCTGCGAGTATTTTGTTGTTTTGGTAAACATTAGGCAAACATAAATTTAGACCAGGAAACTTACAAGGGTTTCCGAGAAGACCAGGCTTGGTGACAGCGCCCTACCCTCTGCTGTGGGACAGGTGCAGCAAGGGGCTCAAAACCGCTTCTGAAAGTTGTACCAAGACGACCAGCATCGTCATTCCCTGAGCCAGAAATCGAGCCTCTGAGAGGCTAAGCGACTTCCCCAAAGCCACACAGAGCCACACGGAAGCCCTCCCTACGTCCAGCTTCCCTTTGGCTCTCTGTGGGGTTGACTGCCCTCTCTTTCTGTCTCTGCTTCTAGAAAACTGCCTTTCAACTATACAAAGGGGTCAGCGACGACTCAGAGCTCTTTCAGCAGCTAGACCCCCCGCCATCCCCAGCGGGTGGGGCCACACGTGTGCCCTGCGTTCTGGCCCCTTCCTCCCAAGACTTCTGGAAGCGAGGGGTCACGTTTCCTTCTTAACAGAGCCTGACTCTCAATCCCACAGTTCCGCGGTAAGTGCAGGTCCTGGTTCAGGAGCTGCAAGCAAGGCCTCTGGGCGAGGGCGGTGCTGGGATTAGAGGATGTTTGGGGGAGAAGAGCACATGGATGTGTTAACACTTAAAAAGAAGGAGCCATGGAAACAAGAAGTTTCGTACAGGAATAGTCGTCCTGCCGCACAGATGGCACGGCCAGCTTCGAGCACTGAGCTCAGCAGAACTCGCTTCTGCAGCTGCGTGGGTCGGCCCACGGCGCGGCCCGTGGGGCGGGTTGGGGACCAGCGGGGGCTGGCGGCTCAGAGCCATCACTGGCCGGGCCACATGCAGTCCCCACCAGGACCTGGATGCCCTGTCCATCCCCTGGCCCCATCCAGCATCACCCTACCTCCACAGGGACGGCTGTGCTTGAAGATGGAGATGTTCGCTGCTTCCCCTCTGGCCCCATATCAGCCCCCGACTGCGGAGGAACACCCCTTCCTACAGCCTGAGGTCCAGCGAGGCCGCCCCGCCTGAGCACAGACGCGGCCAGAGGTCCCCCCGCCTCCCCCGCCTGAGCACAGACGTGGCCAGAGGTCCCCCCGCCTCCCCCGCCTGAGCACAGACGCGGCCAGAGGCCCCCCCGCCCCACGGCCCAGCCCTGAGGTTCAGCACAAATGGGCGGGGGTGGCAGGAGGGGTCACTGAGGGAGGGGCCTTGTGAAATCACTTTCTCAGCTGTGACCTCCACCCGGCAGGGCGGGAAGGCATCTGCACACACACCCACACCCACACACTCGTGAGCACACACCTGTACACATTCCCCCGTGCACACACACATGTGAGCACACACCTGTACACATTCCCCCGTGCACACACACTCACCCGTGCTCACACACACACACACAACACTCGTGAGCACACATCTGTACACACTCACCCATGCACACACACATGAGCACACACCTGTACACACTCACCCGTGCGCGCACACACACACATGTGTGCACACACCTGTACACACTCGTCCGTGCATACTCACCTGTCGCCCACCCGCCTGCTGGGGCTCCCATCAGCGCTGCAGACTCTCAGCTCTCACGTTCCTTGTCGCCCCAAACACCACCTCCCTGGAAACCACGTGGCGGCAGCATGGGTGGCTCCTGACCGCGCTGTGAGCCGGGGGCTCAGGCTGTCTGACCGCAGGGGGGCCTCGAGTCCAGCGGCGCCAGGCTTCCCTTTCTAACCAAGGCAGATGGACGCGCGGGTACAGGCACTGGTGGATGTCTGGGTGGATACCTGGGTGGTTACACAGGGAGGCCCACAGCGGGGTATATAGGTGGGCGCACAGGCCACACAGGCGGCCGTAATAGATTGCTTCAGAGCTTTTGTTCTTCTCTTTGTCTAGTGTATTTCCTTCTTGCGTGTTCAGTCGCTCAGTCGTGTCTGACTCTTTGGGACCCCATGGACTGTAGCCCATCATGCTCCTCTGTCCATGGGATTTCCCAGGCAAGAACACTGGAGTGGGTCGCCATTCCTACTCCAGGGGGTCTTCCCAACGCAGGGATGGAGCCCACGTCTCTTGCATCTCCTGCACTGGCAGGTGGATTCTTTCCCACTAGTGACAGGAAGATGGATGAGCCACAGACTGCCCGTCAGTGACGCTGTATGTCAGGGACTCTAAGGCAGCCTCATTTAGAAGGAGCATTAGCACTTTATACAATAAGAAGATGCTTCACTATAAGATGCAATCACATCCATCTCAAAGTGAAACCTGTGACTGTGGAGACAGGAGGCCGTGAAGTGACGGTGTGAACACGGAAGGGACCATCGCGGTCCCTCAGCAAGTCTACACCAGACGAGTCATCGTTTGAGGCTGAGAGTGAACTGAAGATAATTTCAGCCAAACCAAGAGTGAGGTTGTGACCCCTCCCTGGAAAGGACTTCTGAAAGGTGTTCACTGGGATGAAGAGAGATGAAACCAGAAGGAAAGAGTGAGCACAAGAAGCAACGTTGGTCAAATATGTTGTAAATGCAGTGATTCCAGACAAGGCTGAACCACACAAGAGCAATGGCACCTTCTGACGGGGAAGACTCAAACACGGCGGAGCTGAAATGCGGCGAACAGGCGCAGTGAGGATAGGAAGAGGAGTGGGTGGGTTTAAAGCAGTCTGTGGTGCTTGTATCACGAGAGGAAAGAAATAGTTGTTAAATTTAAACTTTCTTAAACAAGAGTGTGTACCAGAATATAAACGGCAACCCACTCCAGTGCTCTTGCCTGGGTAATCCCAAGGACAGAGGCGCCTGGTGGGCTACAGCCCATGGGGTCGCCATGAGTCGGACACGGCTGAGCGACTGAGCACGCATGCTTGCGTGTCAGAATGTGAACGCTAACCACTGACACAGGAGAGGTTATATTTGAAAAGCACACCTTTTCCAAGTCGTAGAATGAACAAAAGTATAATAATCAAGCCATCATAAAGCAAGAAAAAACATTTCAATTAGGAAACATAAAATAAAATATTGAAAACAAATTCAAATAAACTCAATAATCGTCAATGAACTTAATTAGCCATTAAAATATGAGGGACGGAACCCGTGTAAAACAGCATCACAGGTGGGTTGAAAGTAAACGTGTAAATAGATCTGTCAGGAAGCACAAAGCACAGAGGGCGGGGGCTGCGACAGGCGACGGGCTGAACAGATTTTCAAGAAAGAAGCCTTATCAGCGACATCAGCCTCCAGCGCAGCGATGAAAGGAGCCATTCACCAGGGAAATAGAGTGCTCCAGGGCAGAGACCTCGCAGGACAGGCTTCAGTGCGCCCAGCAGACGGGGCAGCCGCCAATCCACAGTCAGGGACTTGTCATCACACCTTCTTCAGGGACTCACTTTGAGTAGAGGCAGGTGAGCTCTACCCCAGACACCTTCTGGAGGGTCTCCGAAAACTGGCCAAGGAGGCCACAGAGACGCCTCCACAAACAGGAACCAGAAGCAACGAAACAGGAGAGCCCTTGCAGGCAAGGCTGGTTCTCAGACCTCACAACACCTGAGGAATGAGCAACACCCAGGCAACCGGCAAGCCCACTGCTGTTTGTGAGTTTCTAAAGGCCATCTGAGTAAATCACAGGTCAGAGAAGAAGGAATAATGGAAACTAAAAACATTTCCCACTGGCACCGGGAATGCACGGCTTCTCAGAGCTGCAGGATTTAGTGAATGCAGTGTGAGGCTGAGCCTCAGCTGAGCACAGACTCAACCCCAAGAAAAACAGAGAGGAGGGGGTGATGAAATGGGAGCAGAAGTTAACGAAACAGGACAGGAAGTGATGTCCAGAGCACCGCACACGTGAGACAGGGTCTTCGGAAACCTGGATTCCATGGATCCACTTCTGGCAACGTCCACCAGACAAAAAAACTTTAAAAGACCAAAACAATTTCTTTTTGCTAAACTGAATAACATTGCTAGGCCTCTGGCAAGACCACACAAGGACAAAAACCAGGGAAAACAGAAATGAGCAATGATGCAAATTAAAAAGTAGAGCCATGAGTGCAGTCATCATGCTTAAATCTCAAGGGAAAATGTGAGCAAGTCTGTTGCTAAGTTTAAAAACTTGGATGAAATGGAAAATTTCCCAGTATACATTTACAAGCTGACTCGAGAGGCAATAGAAAAGGACGCGGCTGACAAGCGTAAAGAAAATGAAGAAGCTCTGAAAAGCGCCCCTCCCCACCACACGCAGGTGATTAAACACGGCGGTCCACCTGTATGATCGCGAACAAAGGGCTCCTGCTTTTCAAAGACTGCTCTCTGACAAGCAAGAGATGGAACCCTCCAGGGAGCAGCCCAGGGACTGGGAGAGCTTTGTTGTGATAATCAGACTGGCAGAGCACAGAAAGGGATTTTATAGGCCAGTCTCATTTATGAGCAGGAGATGCAGAATGTTAGCAGACTGATTGCAGCAATGCACTCAAAAAGCCCATATAAGCATTTCAAGTCTGGACTTGGCAAAATATGAGGGGTGGGAGTAAGGTGGGGTAAGATGAAAAGAGGGGCTTCCCTGGTGGCACAGATGGTAAAGAATCCTCCTGACAGTGTAGGAGACCTGGGTTCCATCCCTGGGTCAGGAGGATCCCCTGGAGCAGGAAATGGCAGCCCACTCCAGTATTTTTGCCCGGGAAATCCCATGGACAGAGGAGCCTGGTGGGCTGCAGTCCGTGTGGTCACAAAAGAGCTGGACACGACCGAGTGACTAAACAACATGAAAAGACTTCTGTTGAAACCACGTGGTAGGCATTTTGAAAGTCCTGCTTTCTACTTCTGCGTATGTTTAAAACTTTCCACAACACAATGATTTACAAGTGTGAGCAAAACCTTCACAGTCAGTATTCTTCATTCCACGCACAGTTGGGTTAACGTTTCCTTAATGCAATTCATTTTACTAACAGATTAAAGGAGAAAAGAACGTGATTGTCTCAAAAATACTCAAATTTCACACTATTTTCAATATCTTTCGTGTATACAAGTCAGAAGAGAATTTTTCCTTTATCTAAAAATAATATATTTACCAAAAATCAATCAAAAATTGTGAGATATTAGAAAGGCTTACTTTAAAATGAAAAAAGAATGCACACTAACTTTCATTACATGGTTAGTGAAAGCCAGGTGGGCCTGCAGACCTCCCCTGGGAGCCACGGCCTGACCTTGGCAAGACGCCCCCGACAGATGGGGTGACCCAACTACCCGCCCGTGCGCTTGCTTTAGGTCCCCCAGCTTTCCCGTGTGGTGTCAGGGTAAGAATCCACCTTGTCTGCCTCACACCTTTGTCCTGAGAGACACAGGGAGACCCTGGGGAGACGACATGTGAAAGGTGCTAAGTGAACATTAATCATTAACCGTAGGTACTTGTTAAAGATAAACAGCAAATAATACACCCCGGTCATTGCCAAGTACTCTGTGAGTCTGAGTTAATTAATACCTCTCTCAACCCAGAGAGCTGACTTCCTCTCAGCTATAGGCTTCTAATAATCCTCTGATTAACTATTTTTCCTAAATTATATGTAAAAGCACAATCTTCACCCTAAACGGGCTTCTGATATCATCCATTTCCCAGCTAATCCAGGGGCCAGTGTGGGTTTCCACAGCCTCCGTGTGAGTCATGATGGAGGTAAGTTGCACAGAGAAGTTAACTCTTTTATTTTCTGCTGTCTTTCCTGACCACCTCCGGTCTTTTTTGAGTGAACTTATAAGAGCTCCTGAGTAGCAGTTTTAAACACAATAGACTCTGTGGACCCGCCCATCTCTGCATCCTAACCACACCACTGCTTCCAACAGTTTGACAAAATGAAAAGATATTTGATGGCAAATAAGATAAATAGAAAAACAATTTAAATGAAATTCAACTCCAGGAACTATCATTCTCCCTCCCTGATGGCATCACCAACTCGATGGACGTTAGTCTGAGTGGACTCCGGGAGTTGGTGATGGACAGGGAGGCCTGGCGTGCTGCAGTCCACGGGGTCGCAAAGAGTCGGACACGCCTGGGCGACTGAACTGAAACTCACAACTTGGAGTGAGTCTCAGGATCCGTGACAGAGTCGGATGAAACAAGTGTTGGTTTAGAATCGAGCAAATCACCACGGCTGGTCCTCCCAAGCACAGGGTTTTCACGGCGCCCTTAGGGAGCTGCGTCTGGAACCCGTCAGCCCGAGGACATACACGGCAGCACAGGGGGCGTTCGCTGTCTGTGGGCTCTGAGGCCGTCCTTGTAAACGCCCCAAAGTGAGACTCTGTGTTTGACGATTTCTCAGCAGCTTGTCTGGTCATCAAACACCAACCCGTTCTGGAGGAAGCTGCCACAGTGCTGGGCTGCTCCAAGGCTTGATCTCGGAGACCCGGGGAGACAGCCTGGAGACACGTGAAGTTCGGGAGTGTCAAGGAGGGGAAGGCGTGCTCTTCAGGACTGTTAGGACCATACAGGTGCCGAGCAAATGGCAGGGAACAAGCGCTTTCCAGCTGGTGACAAGCTGCTCTCTAGATGTGGCTCAGAGAGCCACTGTCAGAAGCGCTTTGCGAGATGAACACGGTGGGAGCGCCCGGGCGTCTGTAGGTACCAGACCTACTCAAGCTGGGGCAGAGTCCTTGCTTGGCCTCTGGGCATCAGCTGAGCACTTAGTGCTAAAACAAGCCCCCTGGTGCGTCTGTTCAGTGTCCCTGGGGATTAGAAATGACTCTGTCTACGGACTTTCCTTGGTGGGGGGTGGCAGAGGAAGAGGCTTCCTCCCTGTGATGCAGCAGCCCCGCTGAGCCGGCCTCCAGGCTCTTCCTCCCTCTCCGTAGGAGGATGCAAACTGCAGCGGGGACACGCCTGCTGGCGGGCAGGCCACAGGGAGGGCCCCGGCTGACACCACGGCTGTCCCCGCCACACCGGCCACCCAGGAGGTGATGAGTGTCACAGAGACTGATCTGAGACTCCAGGCTGTGTGCGTCATCCAGCCAGTGGTGTGGAAACTGGTCCAGTGGTGTCTGATGGGACTACGGCATGGAGATGGAGGAAGACGATTAAGGAAAATGAAGTCAGAGTGCACGGGGGTTAATGATTTGCTGCTTCGTTTGCTGGGGGCTTTATCCTTGGTTAGGAGATCATGGCTGCTGCTGCTGCTGCTAAGTTGCTTCAGTCGTGTCTGACTCTGTGTGACTCCATAGATGGCAGCCCACCAGGCTCCCCCGTCCTTGGGATTCTCCAGGCAAGAACACTGGAGTGGGCTGCTATTTCCTTCTCCAAAGTGCATGGGGGTTAATGATTCGCTGCTCTGTTTGCTGGGGGCTTTATCCTTGGTTAGGAGATCATGGCTGAGAGAAACATAAAAAGGGAAATAAAATGGAATGAACAATAAAAGAGAATGAAATAATAAAAGGGAAATAAAATGCAAACGTGGTAATAAAAATCTTGGCCAGGAGTTCTTGTTTCTGTAGGGAGGTTCTTCTTAGAGATAAGAACGTATCCTTGTTTCAGCGAGAATTCTCACTTCTTACTGGGGTAAGGGAATGACGTTAGGAAATGCTTCAGTCTCCTTTGGACCCTGAGTCGCTTCTGCTCATGGGTGTCTTCTGCAGGGCACCGCGCCCCTAAACCACAGAAGGGCCGTGAGCTGCGTGTCTGGCCTCGAGCACACCCCTCCTCAGCATCTCCCGCCTCGACAGGGACAGACCTCCTGACACTTCTCAGACCCACCTCTGCAGGGGTGGTCACAGGCCTCTCCAGACACGAGCCTAGCAAGTTCTCCCGGTGTCTGAGAGCCTGAACACGCACAGGTCAGCGGCCAGACCTCCCATGAGCACGGGGCTGGAGCCTCAGCCAGCGCCTACCTGCCAGGAAGAACCCGCTCCCGCTCATCTTCAGCAAACATCCCAGGAAGCAGCCCGGGGCCAGCCTGCAGGATGTCGGGTCGTCCACGACGGGGTGCCGGGCGCGGGTGTGACGGGCCGCCCCGACCCCGCAGGACTGACCTGCGGCGGATGCTGCCTACTTCCTGTCCTGCTCCCAGCTCAGGGCCAACCGGAGGACCCCGAGTGCGCCCTCCCAGGCTCATGGGCCCCCCACTCCTGCTGACCCCTGCAGCGCCCCCTCTGCCTCCAGTACTCCTGCCTTCCTCCCCAGGAAGCTCCCCCACCCCTGTCTGCCCAGCCTCTGCCGGACGCTGACCCCTGGCTTCAGCAGCCCTGCGTGGACAGCCCCCACTGGGGGTGGTCTTCTCTCACTCCCACGCCTCGAGGACTCCCAGGTCCAGGATGAGATCTGGACTCTCTGGGAGCACCCCGCTGGACCCACTCAGTCTCCCTCCCACCCCAGCTCCGCATGCCTGCTCGGCCATGGCCTCCTTCCCCACCGCCCCCATCTCCCCCAGCTAAACCTCTAACTGCGCTGTCCACGTGGAGTCCAAACACTGTTCCTTTGGGCCCGGGTGCCAGGCATTGACCTCTTCAGGGGCTGCTAGGTCATCCTTAAGAAGACTCTTGAGAATCCCTTGGACTGCAAGGAGATCCAATCAGTCAATCCTAAAGGAAATCAGTCCTGACTACTCATTGCAAAGACGGATGCTGAAGCTGAAGCTGAAGCTCCGATCCTTTGGCCACCTGATGCTAAGAGCTGACTCATTGGAAAAGACCCTGATGCTGGGAAAGATTGAGGGCAGGAGGAGAAGGGGACGGCAGAGGATGAGATGGTTGGATGGCATCACCGACTCGATGGACATGAGTGTGAACAAACTCTGGGAGAGAGTGCGGGACAGGGAAGCTGGCGTGCTGCAGCCCATGGGGACGCAGAGTCAGACACGACTGAGCTCCGAAGAGCAGCGGCAGCAGGTCACCCTTGCTGGCTGCGTTTCCTCCAAGTGGACAAAGCTTCCCCAAAACCGGCGTCTTGGGTTTCCGTACCCAAGCCCTAGCAGCTGGTGCGGTTCCTGTGAACAGCAGGGGCTCAGTGAAGGGGCCTGAGTGCAGGCAGCGGTGAAGACAGGCTCTGGGTGGTCGCCCAGCCACCCCCTGGTTGTGGGAGAAGTAGGCGGGGGGCGAGTCTCTCCTCCCTGCAGCCCTCTATGCTCTCTTCCTCAGCTCTTCCCCCTCCCGCTCTGTGCCTGCTGACGGGCTGTGGGTGTGGAGCCACCCCCTCTTGGGGTTTAAACTACAGGGATTCTGAGATGGCAGTGCTTGTGGGCGCGGGTTTATTCTGGATCTGCAGGGGCACCACCCGCGTGAGCTCTTCCCACGTGGGCAGTTCCCCCGGGGCCCCCACCTCAGGACTCGTCTCTTCCCCAGGACCCCCTCTAATGCCATCCCACGGGAGGTCAGGGGGTCAGCGCAGGAACCCGGGGATAAGCACATTCAGGTGGTAATAGGAGAAAAACCTGCTCCCTTAAATCAAACAAGGCTGTTTGATAAAATGGCTGAGGTATCTTCCTGATACAATTACATGTTTTTTCTAATTTTTATGAATTAGCTATTCTTATCTGTTTAATTTCTATCTTAGTTTGACTTTGATACTTGAAGAACTAGTTTATCCTTTATATATTCTCTTTCTTGCTAGAATATTTGTATTTCAGTCATGCTGGAAATTACAAATGCTTCCTAATGATCTCAACAGTCAGAGAGTAAATCTCTTTTTTTTTTTTTGGCTTCAGGGATGGGGAAATAGCTCACCCACCTTCTAATGCACTGGAAGGACCCCCATCGTTGAGTATTCCTCCGCCCTCCCCGTCACAGGCCACCTTCAGCCCAGAGCAGCTGCCTGCTTTGTCTTCCCTTCATCCTGAGCAGTTACGACCATATCTGTTCCGAGGAAAAACATGCTAAAAACACAAATTATTCAGGCAAATACATGGAATGTCTCAGTTAATCTCTGTTTCTGCACACTCTGCCCTCGACCTTCTGCCTTCCCTGAGCATCTTTCTTCTCTGAGTTTCTGGTGCCTCTGGGCTGGGGGCGGGCTCTGCCTACTGTCGCAGATGTTCTCAACTTTGATTCTGTGCCTTTAGGTATTTTCCACAGAGCCTTCCCCACGGCGCTTGCCAGCCTGCCTGTGCTGCTCCCAGGGGCCAGAGACCCTCGCCGTCTGTCTGTCTGATTCGCTGTCTGTCTGGCCCTCCATCTGCTCTTTACCTGGCCATAGCCTCCTCTGCGACCGTGACCTCCTGGGCTGTCCAGGAGGACAGGCTGTTGGCACGGTTGATCACTGGTTGGTCGGTTGGCATGGTTACTTTGCTGGTTATTGGCACGGTTGATCGCTGGTTGGTGGGGTGGTATGGGTACTTTGCTGGGTTATTGGCACGGTTGATCACTGGCTGGTCGGTTGGCATGGTTACTTTACTGGGTTTTGGCACAGTTGATCGCTGGTTGCTCAGACAGGCCCAGCATCTTCTGGGTGGGGACGCATTCCTATCTGGCTCACTTCAGAGGCTGAATCATGAGGAAACAGCCTGGCTTCCGAGAAAGAGAAGCACTGTCAGGACACCCACTGCACCCCTTTTGCACTGACCCTGCAAGACCTTAGCCAGAGACAGAGCCCGGGGGCTCTCTATGAAGCAAGGACAGTCCCTGATGACGACAAAGGAAGTCTGCACTTTGCAAATGCGGCACTGCGGCCCCTGAACTGGGAGAAGCTCTGCCCGATGCAAGAGAGGACGTCAAACACAGCAGGACACGCACTGTGAAGGGAGCCTCACGGCCGTTTCTCCAGGGTGCTCAGTGAGGGGCGCAGGCTGTGGACACTGTGAGGACCGGGGCAGGGCTGGCCTCTCAGCCCCTGGATCCTCTCACAGGACCCCCACCTGCTCAGGGACCTCTCCCCTCTCAGGCCACATGGATGAGAATTAGACCATTAAAGAGAATGTCCTGTGAGCTGTGCTGTGGTCACTTGGTCATGTCTGACCCTTTGTGACCCCCTGGACTGTAGCCCGCCAGGCTCCTCTGTCCACGGGATTCTCCAGACAAGAGTACGCTCTCCTCCAGGGGGGATGTTCCCAACCCAGGGATCGAACCCAGGTCTCCTGCGTGGCAGGCGGACTCTTTACCAGCTGAGCCACCAGGGAAGTCCATGAACACTGGAGTGGGTAGCCTGTCCCTTCTCCAGGGGACCTTCCCGATCCAGGGATCAAACCAGGGTCTCCTGCACAGCAGGCAGACTCTTTACCAGCTGAGCCACCAGGGAAGTGCCTGTCCCGTGTACAACCTTTTACCAAAAAACCCACCACTGGTAGGTTTGGCTTCTTCCTCCAAATATCAACACAGCTTTAGAAAAAGCTTAGGAAGACCCTTTCAAGTGGATTCCATGAGGCCCACGCGGGAATTCTATCCAGACTCAGCGGAGGCCTGGGTATCGACGTCTGTGCCCAGCCCTTGGAAACAGTGGCATTTTAGAGGCTGTACAGAAAGCAGTCCTTCTGTTCTGCCCTCACTTCTGGAAACCACCCAGTCTGAACAGATGAACTTCTTTATTCTAAAATGTTAATCTCCAAAGAGTGCCTCTTGAGACTGTTTGTTCATGACTATCTAGTGTCTAGTATAAAATCTACTATTTCAGCTTGCTTTCTTGTTGTCTGCCTTCAAAAGTTTCTGCCAATCTGTGCATTTAGCCCAGGAGGGGCCGACGGAGCCCAGACCCCCTGAGGCTTCCCAGGGGGGACGCCCCTGCCCCCCAGGCCTTCTCTCTGCCTCCAAGCCATAGAAGCAGCCTGGAAATTTTCAGGGTAAAGTGCTCTACAAACTAAGATGCTCTCAGCAAACAGATTCCCCGAAAATCCCACCTTCTGGAAAAGCTGAGGGAAATTTCCTTTGAAAAATAAACACCACATACAAGGGTTTCTTTTCAAAAGCACTTTTATGCTCAACACGAGTGCTGGAGACTGCGGCGTGGACTCACACGAAGCGCGTTCTCCCCCCTGGGTGAGAGGGTGTCCTCACGGTGTGAAGGACAAGGGTTTGCTGACCACCAGCTATGTTCCTGAGGGGGGAGGCTACAGGCTCAGACTGACTTGCAAAGACAACACATTGCCGCTGTTTATTCACCTGGAGCATCTGACAAGGACGCATATTCCAGCCCCGTTTCTCGAGCACAGCGCTGCAGCCATCGGGTTCACCGCCCGCCCCCCGACGTGCACAGGACTGAGGGCACCCATCCTGGGCTCGGGGCACAGGGCCTGGGAGGCTGGATGTCAGGCCTGCAACCCTGGAGTCCTGGAGACATCCACTGGGCCCTGTGGGCGACGCACCAGAGTCACAGCCTAACCCAGGGGCAACTGCCCAGGGACACCCCGGCAGCTCCTCTGAGGGGACCCCTGTCAAGGGGCGGCTTCTGGGTGGGACCAAGCAGAGGTGTCAGACGGCAGCCTGCACACCAAACCCCGAGCGAGGCTGGGTCAGTCCTCGGCCGGAGGCCCCTCTGCCGGCGGGCCCGCCCCTCACACCATGGTCATGACCTTCAGGGCGGCCGGCTGGAACCTGCGGATCTTCCTCTTGAGGGCCTTGGAGGCCTTGACGCGGCACAGCCTGGGCACCGGGGGCAGGGCCAGCCTGGAGCTGGCGCGGGCTCGCTGGCCCAGCCGCCTGCCGCCCCCTGAGTCGCTGCCACTGGACTCGGCGTCCCCGAAGCGGCTGGTGGTGTGGTCGCTGGCCTCGTCCCCGCTGCTCTCGGCCGCGGTGGAGAGGAGCAGCGAGGCGCACTCGGCCGAGCGCTCCGAGCCGTCCGACGCGCTGCAGGCGCGGGCATCCTGCAGGGCTGGCGGGGGCCTAGGCCTGGCGCACACAGGCCGTGGGCCGCCCCCTCTCCGGGCCGCGGGCCTGTGGGGCCCCAGGCCGGGATCCGGGCGCGCCCGGGCTGAGACGTCCGCCGAGGACCGCCACCGGCGCTGCCTCTTCCGCGCCGCCCCGCCGGACGCCCCAAGCGGCGCGGCTTCCCAGGGGAACAAGGCCTGAGCCGACGCCCGGTGAGCCTCCCGCCGCGCCACCAGCAGGGGCACGAAGAAGGACACAGGGTACAGGCTGGACTCGGAGCAGGACCGGCCGGGCGCCTCTGCAGCCAGCGTGGGCCTCCGGGGAGCAACCCCCGACTCTGGGGGCGGCCGGGGGATCCCGAGGGCGCCCCACTGCAGCTGCGGCCTCCCAGGCCCTGGCGTCTTGTTGCTGGGCCCCCTCCTGACCGTCACAGGCTTGGTCTTGGGGGGCCCCGGGGGGGAAGCTCCACTGGCGACCAGGGCAGGGTGGATGCAGCGTCCGTCCACGCGCCCACTTGGCCACCTGCCTCCGCCCGGCCAGCCAGCGAGCACCGACGGCTGAGCAGGGCAGCGGGGAGCGGGGGCCCGGCCACAGGCCAGCTGGGGGGCATCTGGACAGGCCTCCAAGTGCACATGGCCGTGACATGGGCCACGTGCCCCCTCGGGATGGCTGCTGGGGCGTGGGGTGCCTACAGAGGGTGTGGGTGGCGGCCGGGCGAGGCCGTCCCCGCTGGCAGCCCCGCTCACCACCGCCCTTCCGGGGGTGCAGGCCGGCTTCTCCAGTCCACCTTCACCGTCCACCTTCCGGACCCCGAGCTGCGGCGGGGCTGGGGACGCCTCCCCTCTGGGGGGCCCCCGGGCACTCCCACAGGCCCGCAGCCGCAGAAGCCGCTCAATGTAAGCTGCGGCTGGGCCAGCCTCGAAGGCCAGCCCAGGACGCATGGAGCTGGGGCCTGCGGGGCTGGCGGGGGGCGGGTGTGGGGGCGCGTGGCCCTCGCTCTGTGGCGTCTCCCTAGCCAGAGCGAACAGTGGGCTCTGCAGGGCCACGGCGTGCAGTGGGCTGGGGTAGGGATACACCTCCCGGCCACCCCGGGACACCAGGTCGCACTGGTACTTGGGGTCCACACCGTGGCAGAGGAAGGGAGCGGCCGTGGGGTGTGCCCCGGCCTTCTGCAGCCCCACATCGGCTGGCAGGATCCTTTCAAGGTCACCTGGGAAGGAGAAAAAGAGGGATGCGTTGAGGAGGGAAGACGCAGGCACTGCCCTGGGGCAGGAAGCGTCCCCCGCCCAGCTGCGGCGGGACAACCCTGGCCCCGCACACGCGGTGTCTGGACACGCGGGCAGCCTCCGCACGTCCACCACCTGGGCAGCTCCAGCCACAGCCGGCGGGGCGAGGCCGAGACCCTGACGCTCAGTTTCCGCCCTCGTGCGGCAAAGGTGCAGAGACGCAGCGAGAAGCAGGGTCGGGGACAAGGTCACAGGGCAGACCGTCCCTGAGACGTCTGCAGATGCGCCCACATCCGCCGGCTCAGATCCAGCACCAGGAGTGAGGGGCCTCTCCTTTCGGGACCATCTGAGGGATGGGGAGTGTGGGGACCGTCTGCGGGCCGGGGTGGGGGAGCCACGGGTGAGCTGAGCTCTCTCCACATCCATGCCCAGCTCTGCTCCAGCCTGGTCCCAGGCCGGCCATGGAAGGGTGTGGACGGATGCTTGTTTTAAATAAGAAAACGTGCTTTTCATCACCACAGTCCTGCCACGACGAACAGAAGCAGGCCTTTGATTCCTCTGTCCATCCAAAAGCCCACGGAAACCCTGGAGCAGCCCCTGTTGGGGTGGAAGCCCCCCACAAGCACAGGGCTCCCTGTTCTGTGCTTGGCAGGTCGGGGCCGCCCCCACCGGGATGTGAGCTCGGGGCTGCCCCCACCTCCTCAGGGGGGGCTCGAGGGCCCAGGGGGTCCCCCACCGTCTGGCTCTCCTCACCTGTGGACACCGGCCGCGGCCGGGGCTCCTCCTGGAATAGCTGGCCTGGCCCCTCCTCGCTGGCCGGGGGCCCCCACGCAGGCAGGGGGACCCCACACACGGCGGTCTCGTCAGCCGACCGGGGCCGGCAGTCCCCCGAGCCAGGCCTGGCCTTGGGGGCGGCGGGCAGCAAGGTGCCCAGGGAGCAGGACACGTGATCGCTGCACACGGATGTGCAGGAGGTGGACAGGGAGCAGGAGCCGCCGTCGCTCAGCTCGTAGAAGCCTGGTGGGGGACACAGGTGCTCAGTGTGGTCCAGGGGACCCCGTGCGAGGGGGCTGTGGGGCTCAGGGGGGTTCCCGGGGCGGGAATGCCCAGGACCCCCGCTGCCTCCTTCCCCTGCCCCGGCCCGGGGGGTCAGCGGGCCCTCCAGCCTCGCCCACACCCCCGCCCACCACCTGCTCACCACCTGCTCACCCCTCTCTGGGATGATTGGCTCACTCCCCAACGTGACCACTGGCGTCTGGCCCTGGGAGTGGGACCCTCTTCTCCCCTCCCTCCTTGAGCCCCTCAAACTCCATCTGAGGCATCAACCAGAAAAGGGGTCGCGTTCAGGGAGGCCCCCGCCCGGCCCTGCTACAGGCCTGACAACCCAGCCAGCGGAAGGATGTTGCAAACAGAAAGACAGAAAGACGCGGCAGAGAGCACTGTCCTCGGGGAGACGCTGGTCTCCCGGGTTTGCTGTCTGAGCTGCTGTCTAAGCCTGGCACCTGAAGAGGAAGCCAGGTGCCCAGGACCGTGTCAGTCAGAAGGCTGCCAATCATTGCTGTGTGGCCCTGAACGAGCTCGACACAGGTCACAGAGGCCGCGGTGCTGCCCTTAGGCTGCATAAACCCACGGCCTCAAAACTCGCCGTGCTACCACACAAAAGCCGCTATCTGCAGCTCCCACATCGGCTCCACCCAGACACAGCCCAGAACGTGCCTCGGCCCAGAGAGAGGAGAGAAACTCACGCAGTTTCTTCCCCCCAAAGCAGCATTTTCCCAACTAAACAGCGCACGCAGCACTCTCTTCTCTTCTCCTGTGAACGCTCAGGCGCGTCCGACTCTGTGCGACCCCAGGGACTGTGGCCCACCAGGCTCCTTTGTCCATGGGATTCTCCAGGCAAGGATACTGGAAGGGGTTGCCGTGCCCTCCTCCAGGGGATCTTCCCAGCCCAGGGATCGAACCCGCGTCTCTTGTGTCTCCTGCATTGGCAGGCGGGTTCTTTACCACCAGCGCCCTTTGGGAAGCCCCCTTTCTTCCCAATCGCACTTAAATACAAGCATTGAAAGTATTCGGATCCTTCCGTGATGCGCGCTGACCCCGGGGCCCGAGCAGCGGTGGGCTCGCCGGCCGGCGTACCTGAGCTGGGTCTGCTGTCGCTGTCCGCGGTCTCGCCGGGGCCCCTGCGCACGTCCAGCTGCAGCGCGCTGATCTGCCGGTCCAGCTGGTCCAGGTGCGTCTGCAGGCCGACGTCCTGGCGTCTCAAGCGGTCCTACGAAGGGACAGAGCGGGGCACAGACCCATTCTGAGTACAGACCAGGAGGCTGGGGCGCCTCATGAAGCCACCTCACATGTGGCAACCTCCCCAACCCCCCGACAAACCCCGGCCTGCAGCCCCGCTCCCCGCCCCGCACACGGCCTCCCGGCCCTCCCGCCAGCTCCTCTTCCCAGGTACAGACGCTGGAATCAGCAATAGTCACTTAGACATCTTCCTTTTTAAGGAGACAGGGTAACGCAGCTTATGAGAGAGGGACTGGGATCTAAACCAGCCCCAGGTCCCCAACTCCAGCAGGAGCCCCGAGGGTATTTTCAAGGTCTTTCCATCTCTGCAAGAGCCCGCTGCCCCGGGCTCGCGCCCCGTGGACCCTGCGTCTGGCGCCTGTGCCACCACGTCCCTTCACGGCGGTCCGTCCGTGGCACCAGGGGGCTGGGCTTTCAGCTCCTCGGGGGGGACAGGAGAGTCCCCAGGAGAGAAAAAGGGCCCCACCTTCTGCAGAGCTGTAGCCTACATGGCGCAGCTGTGCCCCCCTGTTGGCTCAGATGGTAAAAAGTCGCCTGCAACGCAGGAGACCTGGGTTCAATCCCTGGGTTGGGAAGATCCCCTGGAGAAGGGAATGGCAACCACTCCAGTATTCTTGCCTGGAGAATCCCATGGACAGACGAGCCTGGTGGGCAACAGTCCCTGGGGCCACAGAGAGCTGGACACGACAGCTGTGGCATCTCAAGGATCAAAGACCAGAGTGAACAAGCAGGCCCTTGGAACGGAGGCAGAGAACAAACCAGACCCTCATCGTCCTTCCCTCCCCTGTGTCATGGCCGTTAACAAACCTCAGGTCCTTCCGAGCAGCGTGACCTGTCTCCCTTCCCACCGCACAGGGAGAAGGTGCTTGCCTTCCTCTCCCGCACCCAGCGCACGACCCACGAGGCCCCATCCCGCGCCTGGCACCCTGGCATAAGACGCAAGGACCTGCTCAGGGTGGGCCCTCCCTTGAGCCGGCCCGCTGTTGTAACAGCGTCTCCCACACAATAAACCCCATTCTCCTCTCGTTCTGCTTCACGTCTGGAAATTCTTTTCCAGCCTGCGCATGGACCACGACATGAGCAACGCACACACACGGCTCGCACAGGAGGCGCTAAGGATGGCCCTGCAGGGCTCCAGGGAGCGGGACGGGCCTGCAGGAGGGGGTGCCCGGCGCCGGGGCGGGTGCAGCCTGTGTTGCCCAGCGCCCTCTGGTCTCAGGGCCCACCTCCCAGCTCTGTCCCGCTCCAGGCTTTGGCTGCCCCGGCTGTGAGATGTGTGACTGTGAGTGCTAACTACACGCGTGTGCGTATCATGTAACACACACACGTGTATGCGGCCAATGCTTACCATACATGCCCACACGCGTGCACACACGAGTCACGTGCATGTGAAACGGCACCCGTGTTTCACAAACGCTGACGCCCTTCCTTCAGTGAGAAAACTGCGCCCCGCTGTCGAGGCTCACAGCCTAAATCTCTCGTTTTGATTACCAATGAAGTTCAAGGCCAATAATTAGTGTAATTATATGGGTCTTCCTGTAAGAAGGTGGTTAATTGTATTTCTGTTTATTATATAGGAAATGAGTAATTACTTCAGCAATTTCAATAATACGAGAAGCCAGTCCCAGAGCAGGTGGCAGCAGCTGCTGAACCTCACGGGACGACGCCATCGGCACGCTGCTCCGGGTTAGGGGCCAAGAGCCCGGCGCCCAGTGGGTGGACCCATCCTGTCCAAGTCCACTTTCCCAGGACCCGATGCAGGGGTCTCAGAACAAACCCCACGTTTTGCAGCAAGACAGTCTCCAGCCTCATGGAACAGTATCTGTAATCGTAACACTGTGAAAGGCAGTCCTGAGTTTATTCACGTCTTACACACTCAGAACCACCGAGACCTCCTGGCCACCTTTGTCCCTGAATGTTCTCACAGAGGGAAACCCTCCCCAGGTGGACGGCCCAACCTGAGAGCTGGGGGCAGGCTCCAGGACAGGCTCCAGCCAAGGAGAATCACTTAGATTCAAACAAAGGGAGTTTTTCCTGCAGGAGGCCCTGGGGCCGCTGGAAGCCTCAGCTGCCTGCTCAACCACACTTCAGGGTTTAAACTCAGTGACGAGACCACCTCCCTCCCCAGCCTCGAGCCCCTTTCTCCTGAAAGAGGCCCCCTCTGGCTTCTTCCTCCCTCTCCAGCCCCGTCCCCCTACCAAAACTGACCCTGGCCTGTCTGTGCTGGAATAAATGCTCTGCGATTACCGTGTGCCCGGCCTGGCTGCGGCTGGCGGTTTCTGTTTAATGTCGAAAGGCCCTGGTACCTTCCAGGGAATGACCATGTCCCCAGGACCCCGCCGCAGGGCAACAGGGCGTCTCACCCCGATGCACACCGTCCTCCATGGGGGGTTGTGTCTCTGCTTCTCATTAGCCCCTCCGTGGGCTCTAAGGCTGTGCTAAGTCAGGGGTTCCTGCGGAACCTGCATAGAGCATGGCCCGCTGCGGAGCCGGGCGCCCAGCATTCCTGCGCTCGCCTGCATTTCTGCAGAGACAGGCGTGCGGCAGAAGTGTCACCACGGAGTACACGCGATGGCCGTGCCGCATGGGCTCCCTCCAGAGCAGCGAGCCTCACTGTCCCCACGCCCCCGACGCACCGCAGGCCTTCCGGCTCACTCGGGAAGCATGTCCTGAGTCCCCCAAACCTCGCGAGGGGCGAGGGTCTGCTGTGGAGGAGAGACAGCAGGGTTCCCAGGGGCGGGGAGCCCTGGGGGCCTCTGTTCAGACCCCCAAGCTCCCTGCCACACCAATTAACTGAGACTAGGACGCACCTGGGAACCTGCACTTTGACAAGCTCCCCGGGGACCAACTTTCTGTGACCACGAACGCTTGAGAACGTCTACCCAAGGAATGCCGTTACAACCAGACGTCTGGCTTAGCCCGTCTTCGAACTGTTGACTTCACAGGCTGCAGAGGTGGATTTGATTTCCTCTTGTTTGGCCCTTCCGCTCCCATTTGCAACCCAGCTTTCTGGACCTCTCAAAGCTCTGCAGCAGATTCGGAGGGCAAGAGGGGGAAACGTCCCCACATTCAGGGTACAGAGACGGGATCTAGAACACCTCCGCCCTTTCCCCGAAACCCGGGCACACGCACAGGAAGCAGCTTGGGCATCAGTCCCGTGGCACCGCGAGAGCCCCACCCGGCTGGAGGAGAGGCCCTCGGAAGGCCAGGGTCCCAGGTGAGCCTCGGGGAGTATGGGAGCCGGCCCCGCACAAGGAGGCCCGGCCTGGCCTGTGGACGCCCCTGTGCCGCCCCGTGACCTCGAGCCAGTCCGTGTTCCCGAGAGGTCAGGGCGCAAGCACCAGTGGCCCAAGGACAGCACCAGACGCTGCGGCTCCAACGGCAGTCAGACCTCCAGCCCCTGCTAAAGGCCAGTGCCTACCAGGGAGGAGGAGCCTCTGCCGCTCGGGCCGGGCAGCGTGACCAGCGGGAAACTCCCCACGGGGTCCCGGCAGGTGCCCAGAGCCTGCCCTCTTGTCCCCCCGGGCCCCTCTCACGCTGGCAGCTCCTGGAGGGACGTGGAGCTTGCAGGCTCTCCGGGGTGTTCAAGGCTTCTCATCAGGGCCGCTGGGAACCTGACCCTGACAGAGACGGGAAGGGCAGCTGCGTCTCGGGGAAGGACAGCCCCGGAAGACAGAGGTGACCACAGCGCCGGCCACAGAGGCAGGGTCGGAGGTCACGGGGCTTTCATGAGCTTGGAAGTCTAGGACGCAGAGACGGCAAACACTGAACCCTTCTTCCCCTTTGCTATCAGCAGTAACGGTAGCTCGTTTACTTATCCAACAAAGACTCACTAAGCACCTACTTCACGCTTCCTGCTGTGACTTCAGCCGCAGCAATTAACAAGGCGCAGCTCCTCATGGTAAACGTTGGCGTGGGGACCGCTCCTAAAGGCAGCACAAATCCCCCAGGTGCTCGAGCTCATTGGCACCTGGGGCGTCTGGGACAAAGCTGCTGCGGGTCCCATAAAGGTTCTTCCTGTCTTCACACCTGATTGGCGCCCCTACCCAGGTTAACCCAGGGCGGGCGGCAGGGGCCCCTGCCGGAGCCGCGAGTTACCCAAGTGTGAGACAGAGATGGAGACTGCACCCTGCGATTGCACCCTTCACCACAGAACTGGGATCCCTCCTAATACCTTCCCTGTAAGAAAGATGTGAGCCTGTTAATCGCTGGGCTGATGTCACACGTACTCAATTCTTCTTCCCTTCTGATCACACAGTCTGTGCCAAGAACAAAGTTTCAAGACAAAGCGTGCGTGTTCCTTCTGGTCCCCACATTAAAAAAACAACAAAAAAACCGGTTTGATCTTCTCTCCCAAAAGGCTACTTGTAATTAGAGGCTGAGAACCCACAAGTCTGATCTGTATATGACTTAAGCTCGGTTAATCATCAACTGTGCTCCAGCGCCCCCACAGAACAATGCACAGCAGCACCCGGAGCTCCTTCCCGTCACACACGTGTCAGGCACCTCGGCAGGCTTGTGTGTGCCTCCTCCAGGGAGGCTGTGTCTGGGTGCGCACGCACGCACACACACACACACGGAAGCTACACCTGCAGCTCTGACTGGATTAGATGGGGCGGGGGGCGGTGAGAAGCCTATGAAGTCCCACTTGGGAACTGGCTCCTTCCCTCCATGGAGGAGCCGGGGGATCCCAGGAGGAGAGGCTGCACCGTCAGGAGACAGTGTGGAGAGACAGCGGGAGTCCTGGGAAGCATCGCAAGGCACTGGGCTTCCGGATTCTCTAACCCAGAAGCAGCTCACCAATCACTGACATGACATGACTGCGCTAAGCTGACAGCAAGGTGGCAGCTTCATCCAGCCTGCTTTGTACAGACGGCAACTCTAAACAGGGCCGATTTAACTTCTCAGTCAAAAGACTTTCCACTTGGAGTAATAGAGTCCGTTCTCAAACAGGCATCTTTCTGTGGACTGTAGCCCACTCAGTCATGTCTGACTACTCCTGACCCCATGGACTGTAGCCCGCCAGGCTCCTCTGTCCATGGAATTCTCCAGGCAAGAGTACTGGAGTGGGTAGCCATTCCCTTCTCCAGGGGACCTTTCTGAACCAGGGTCGAACCCGTCTTCTGCATTGCAGGCAGATTCTTTACCGCCTCAGCCACCAGGGAAGCCTTCTAATTTTTCATTAAAAAAGTACAGCAACCCTGCAAAAACTCTCTTCAGCTGACGCCAATATATGAAGTGAAATCACACAGCAGATCAATAACCGGGCAGTGAGCTGAGTGTCCTCAGTGGCACAAAAGGAACCCGCGTGTGGAGGAGTCCGCTGCTGGCCCAGGAGGCTTGGTCCCACCGCCTCTCCGTCCAGAGGACACACCTCTTTTCCTAGGTCAGGTTACATTTTAAAGCTGGAGAGGCCTCATCAGATCCATGCTTCCCCCAACGTCTAGTTACAAGGACACGACCCCAGAGCTCAGCCTGGGCTCAGGCCAGCTGAGGGGCGCGTGGCACTCTGTCCCCCGACCCACTCCGCAGGGAAACACTAGCTCCCGGAATAGGCATTCCAAGGAGCCCCCCGCAGGGCAAACCGATTTGATGCGTTCTTATCAGCGCAAGAGGGAAACTCCAACACACAGGAATTCATCCTCAAAGTCTGTGTGCGCCGGGCGACACGCAGAGCCGGGCGCAGCCCCAGGGTGCGGGCGGGCCGGGCAGCTCTCAGCACCCGCATCCGTGGAGCCTCCGCGTCCGTCTGCGTTGGGACCGAGCTGCGTCCTCCGAGGCCGCCGAGGGTGCCCTTCGATCGGCCGCCTCCGGCCCCGCGCGCCCCCGCTCCCCCCGCGTCTCCCCGCGCTCCTTACCAGCTGCTCCTGCAGCGCCGCCAGCGCCGCCTCCAGCCGCAGCTCCTGGGCGCGGGGGCCGCGGGGGGCGGCGGGCCCCGGCGGGGGCGGCCCGGCCAGCGCGCCCCACACGCGCGCCTGCTGCCTGGCGCGCAGCCCCCGCAGCTCGTGCAGCCCCGCGAGCGCCGCGCGCAGCCTGGCGCCCACCCGGCGGCGGTCCCAGCCCGCGGGCCCCGGCGGGCCGCCCGGCGCCACATCCCGCGCTCGGCCCCGCGAGCCGCCCGGGCCTCGCTCCCGGCCTCCGGAGCGCCCGGCCGTGCGCGCGGCCTCCGCGCCGCCGCCGCTCCCCGCCCCCGGCCCGCGGGCCGCCGAGGCAGGCTGGGACCTATCGGTGGCCGCGGAGGCGGTGTCTGCACCCGCCCCGGGGTCACAGCGGCCGCCCCCGGGCCCGCCCCGTCGGCGGGGCCCCGCGCCCCGGGCACCCGGGCCGCGCGCTCCCAGGCGCTCCGGAGGACGCGCGGGGACCCAGGAGGGCGTCTCCCGGGGAAGAGCCGCCGCGCGGGCGGCGGGAAGGTGTGAAAATAGACCGAAGGCGGTGGGAGGTTTTGTTCAGGTTAAAAGCAAGTTTTATAAAACAAGTTGCTGCATAGTATCGCATTGTAGGATTCTTACCATTATAAATTTATTAGAACTTTGAAAAAGAACTCCCCTTTTCCTAGAAGCCTGTTTGTCCTTTCTTTTTTTTTTTTTAATTTTATAATGAAAGCTTTATTGAGATATAATTCCCTTTTAAAATATACAGTTCAATGGTCCCTTAGTATACTCACCAAGAACTATTACCCAGTCACCTTCGTGGGCTTTTACCTCCCTCCCCCAAAGAAGCCCTGCCTCGCCAGCCGTCCAGTCCTCCCGGGGCACCCCCAACATAAAGCTGCCTATTTGGGACATTTTATACAAATAGAATCAAACAAGAGATGGTCTTTTTGGACTGACTTCTGTTACTGATCATGCTTCAGGGTTCATCCACGTTGTAGCAAGTATTACTTCATTTCTTTTTATTGGTAAATACTGTCCCACTGTATGGCAGGACTCGCTTTTATTTATCTGTTTATTCCTTAACAGGCTGTTTTCCACTTTGCGGTAACTATTATGATTAGTGCTGCTATGGAATTCGTGTGTGTGTGTGTGGAGATGTTTTCATTTCTCGAGTGTTTATCTAAGAGTGGAGTTGCTGGGTCCTTGATAATGTCGGTGTCCAGCCTTCTGAGGAACTGCCAGGCTGCTTCCCATCATTTCCCGGACCCATCAGCGCTGTCTGAGGGGTCCAACTGCTCCACACCCTCACCAACACTACTCTTTTTGGTGTTGGCTGTTGTAGGATGAATGAAATGGTCTCGCTGTGGCTTTGATTGCCGTTTTCCTCAAGGCCAGCGATGCTTGTACCTTTTCACGTGCTTACTGGCTGTCTTTAGCAAAATGTCTGTTCAGATCCTTTGCCCATTTAAAAAAAACTGGTTTGTGTTCTTTTTGGAATGTAAATATTCTTTGTGTATTCTAGAAACACTTCCATTTCAGGTACAAGATTTGCAAGTATTTCATTCACTCTGGGGTGTCCTTTCACTTCCTTGATAGTGTACTTTGCAGCAAAAAGTTTTAATTTTGACCAAGACCAAGTTATCTTTTTGTTGTTGCCTGCTGTTTCAACGTCGTGTCTAAGAAACCACTATTTAATCCAAGGTCAAAGGTTATATCTGTGCTTTTTTTTCCCCTAAGATTTTAAGAATAGTTTTGGTGCTCATGTTGAAGTCTTTGGTCCGGTTTTAGTTAATTTTTGTGCATGTTATGAGGTAGGGATCCAGCTTCATTTTTAAACATGTGAATATTCAGTGTTCCCAGCACCATTTGTTAGAAAGACATTTTCCCCCATTAAATTGCCCTGGGACATTTGATGAAAATCAGTTGATTCAGAAAAATCAATTCCTGGACTCTCAGTTCTGTGTCACCAGTGTGTCTGTCCATCCTTAAGCCAATTCTGCATTGTTTAGAGCATCGTAGCTTTGTAGTAAGTTTTCCAGTTAGGAAGTGTGAGTCACCCACAGCTCTCTTTCAAGACTGTTTTGGCTATTCAGGGTTCGCTGCACTTCCACCCCAGTTTTAAGCATAGCTTGTCAGTTTCTGCAAAGGAGGCAGCTGGCATCTGTCAATTGGCTGAAGAAGCATTGCTGCCTTAAGGGTGAGTCTTCTGAACCATAAATGTGGTGGTTTTTCCACCTGTTTAGGCCTTTAATGAACAGTGTTCTGTAGTTTTCAGTGTTCAAATCTTGCACTTCTTTTGTTAAGTTTATTTCTACAAATTTTATTCCTTTTCAAATTATTATAAATGGAAACGTCTTCTAATTTCATTTTCAGAATGTTCATTGCTAGTGTATAGAAATAAGCAATTAATTTTTGTATACTGATCCACGCAAGCTTTCTGAATGTTTTTTGTTAGTGTAATGGATTTTTAGTGGATTCCTTTGCATTTTTAAAAATTTTCAAAATTGTGTCATCTGGACACATTTCTTGCTTTCTTAGATGGTTTTAATTTGCTTTTCTTGCCTTATCACTCTGCCTGGAGCTTCTAGCACAGGTTGAATAGAGGTGGTGAGAACAGGCGTCCTTGTCTTGTTCCTGCTCTTGGAGGGGGGAGGGACGTTCAGTCTTGAACTCTTGAGTACAGTGTTAGCTATAGGTTTTCCTTAGGTGCCTGTTATCTGAGTGAAGAAATTCTCATTGACTCCTAGTTTCTTGAGTGTCTGTATCATTGAGTTTTTCAGGTTATGTTTCTTTTGTTTTTTCCCTTGGTTATCTATATTTATCTTATCTAATATTGAGAAAAAATGTTAGGCTGAGACTAAAGAGACCTCAATTCCAAGCTTTTTAGCCTTCAATTTTCTAAACTATAAAATGAGTCTATTAACGATTCCTAATGCTACTTTCTTTGTAACCAAAAAGCAAAAAAAAAAAAAAAGTATGATTCCTCTTTACATTTATTCCAAAGAGAGATTTAGAGAGGAAGACTGGCCATGAGCCTTTTTTGGTCATCTGTTGTCTCCTCATCTGTGACTCACTTAATGGTGTCTTTTGAGGAACAGAAGTTCTTAATTTTTATGTAGTCTTATCATTGATCCTGTTTGGGTGATTTTAAAGAAGTTTTTGCTTCAGGAAAGCCAAAAACATTATTTAAAGCTTGAAGATATTGTGTGAAGCCGCTTCTAGAAATGTTATCATTTTACCTTTCTTATTTAAATTTACAATCCACCTAAAACGGCCTTTGTTTATTGTACGAGACGGGGTGCTCACAATTTACTTTTTCTCACAGGTGCGTCTCAGTGCAATACTTACTGCCCCAGACGTCTTAGTGTGTGCTTCCTGCACAAACTTGTCTTAAATAACCAAATCCAGTCCTTAAAATCAGGAAATTGTCATTGGTTCATAATCATCATCTAATTTTCAGACCCAGTGCGGGTTTTAGCCCACTTAACATCCTTTGGCTCAGAGCAGCCCCCTCCAGAGTAATGCTGACCTGACCTTTCTTGCTGCTGGCCTCTCGGCCTGGAGCAGGGGCCCGGTCTGTCCCTGGCCCATCACTTAGCACTTTGAAGATGCTGTACTTTCAGAACCAGTTGTTTTGAAGGCTGCTCCTTGATTTTGTCTCGCTGAGGCTCCCTCCTGGGTTGCGCTGTCTGTCTGAGTGGGATTATCAGGCTGCATGCAGTGCTCCTTGCGTCTTACCAACAGGGACGCTGTGCCCCCGCATGACCACCTCATCTGTATCAGTAGCTCTGGGTGTCATCTGTCTGTCCGTCCCTTCATCTGTCTACCATCTAGCCAGCCATCTGTTTTTGTAAAGGTTGATTTGTCCGCTTTGGGCTGTTCTGGGGCTTCGTGGCAGCTCAGGCTTTTCCCTGGTTGCGGCGAGCGGGAGCTGCTCTAGCTGCTGAGCGTGGCGGGTTTCTCACCGCAGCGGCCTGTCTGTTGGTGCGGAGCATGGGCCCTGGGGCACACGGGCCTCAGCGATGGTGACGAGGGACTCCGTAGTGTGGCAAACGGGCTTGGTTGCTTTGTGGCGTGTGGGGTCTTCCCAGATCAGGGATTGAACTTGAGCCTCCTGCATTGGCAGGTGGATTCTCCACCACTGAGCCACCAGGGAAGCTCCTGTTAATCTGTTTACCTATCCATTGACCCATCAATCCATCTTTCTATCTGTAACTGATCAACTGTCCAGAATGGAAAAGGAGGGGAAGTAGGGGAAGAAAGAATCAAGAACCCCGAAGAGCTGCGGGTTTTGTCCTCCATGTGGGGCAGGCAGAGAAGGGCTCTGAAGTCCCAGTGCTGGCCTGGGGCTGCGGGGGTCAGAGAGGCTGGGCGGTCCTCCCTGAGCCTTGGGCCTCAGTGCTCCTCCTCTGGAGGTGGGCATGCCTCGGGGTGGCTTGAGGCAGTCCGTGTGCCCAGTTGCCCCTACACGCCAGCCTCTGCTGTTCTGGGATTTAGGGATGCGATGAGAGGACCCGAGGGCTCCTCACCCTCTGACTGTCCTGGGAGCCCTGGGGAGGCGCTCGCGTCCTTAATGCTCTTGGGAGCATCTCCCCGGGAAGGACGTGGGGCCCGAGGCTGCAGACTCTGGACTCCACCTCCTGCCCTGAGTTTCCTGGGGCTCAAGTGTCAGCTGTCACCTCCTTCCTTACCCACTGCCCTCCCTTGGGGTGGCACTGAACTCAGAGGGGGGAGCCTCTCCTTTGTGAGTATTGGAGGGTCTGCAAGTATGTGTCTTATTCAGTGATTATACATTTATGCAGCTCTTAAAGATTATCACTTAACTGTAACTAAACAGGGGTGAAGGAAATGTGTATAAGATGCCAAGGAAAAACAAACTGAATTAAAACTTGTAAGTGTTTAAAAAGTGCAGCTGCAAACCAGCAGGGTCACTGTGGAGCAGAAGAAAGTTAAGAATCCTTGGTCAGTTTGCTGTGCTTCTGAGTGGCTTTCTCCACTGGGTTAATTTGTTCTCTTGTTTGTTAATTTGTTCTCTTGTGCTGCTGCTGCTGCTGCTAAGTCGCTTCAGTCGTGTCCGACTCTGTGCAACCCCATAGATGGCAGCCCACCAGGCTCTGCCGCCCCTGGGAGTCTCCAGGCAAGAACACTGGAGTGGGTTGCCATTTCCTTCTCCAATGTAGGAAAGTGAAAAATGAAAGTGAAGTCGCTCAGTCATGTCCGACCCTTAGCGACCCCATGGACTGCAGCCCACCAGGCCCCTCCATCCATGGGCGTTTCCAGGCAAGAGTACTGGAGTGGGGTGCCATTGCCTTCTCCGTGCCATAAGCCAGTATCCACATGCACACGCACATGGCCCTACATGCTGTAAGAGACTGAAGAGAGCAGGAGGCAGTGGGAAGGCCCGCCCCCACACACCCTCCTTCTTCTGACCCCTCCTGGCCCCCGCCTTCCTCACCGACGCCCCGGCCCCTCCAGCTGGGCCTCCTGTGGCCCCTCGGTTCCCCACGGCCTTTGCACATGCCATGCCCTCCCCTGAAGTCTCGGCCTCCATGTCCGTGTAGCCTCCTCTCCCCTCCTCATGCCTTTTTCCAGGTCAGGCTCCCATCAGGCCGGCCTGGACCTGGCAGTGCCCCAGGGCTCACTGTCCGCTTTTATTTTTTGCAGCGCACTGCCCGCTCAAGTTCTTCAGATGCTTGTCTGTTATGATCCTTCTTCCTTGTTTGCTTCCCCAACTAGACTGTGAGCTGGGTGAGAGCAGAGACCTTCATTTTTAGACTGATGTATTTTAGGTGCTAGCCTGGCTCCAAGTAGCTGCCTAGTAGCATTTGCTGAATAAACTCTTGGTACTTTGTTCATCATTGAGCTGAAAGGAAACTTCAGAACTGTATCTAGGGAATCCCTGATGGCCCAGTGATTCTGACTCTGCACTTTCACTGCCAGCACCTGGGTTTGATCCCTGGTCTGGGAACTGAGATCCCGCAAGCTGGAGTGGTTTGGCCAAAAAAAAAAGAGAAAAAATTATATCATGGTTTTCTTAGATCATCCCCCACATGATATATTTTTACATTGTTGAGTTTTGTTACAAAAGTAATATGCAAGGTTCAAGAGATATGTAAAGAAAATTTAATATTTTCTAACGTCCAACTCAGTGGACATGAATTTGCGCAAACTCTGGGAGACCATGAAGGACAGGGAAGCCTGGCATGCTGCAGTCCACGGGGTCACAAAGACTCAGATATGACTGAGCGACTGAACAACAGCAACTCAATCCCCTTGGATTAAACCTTATTTATATATTCTAAGGCATGGCTGTTCATATCCTGTCATCTCTCTATCTATCTGTGTGTCCATGCATCTATGTATGTGTGTGTCTGTCTATCCATCTATATATGTATGTACGTGTCTGTTCATCCATCCATGTTTGTGTGTATATGTCTGTCTACCTGTCTTTCCATCTGTGCATGAGTCTTTCTATCCACGCATCTTCCAATGAACATTCAGGGTTGATTTCCTTTGGGACTGACTGGTTTGATCTCTTTGCAGTCCAAGGGTCTCTCAAGAGTCTTCTCCATTAATTAAATTTAAAAGTTAAAAAGGTAATGAGTCTTCTTGACCAATAAAAGAAAAGCTACCAACGTAGTTGTATCTTCAGACCTCTCTAGCTATCACCACATTCGTACAGTAGATAGGAAAAATATTAAAAATGAAGAGAGCTATATAGGTATTTCTTATCTAGGACTTGATAAAGACTATAGTGGCTTGTTTATTCTGATTAAAGAGAATGATGCTAATAGAGTTGTAGTGAATACACACTGGCCTCTATGCATATTAAACCAAACATATGAAATCGATAATTATATTTTTGCCAAAGGCAGTTGGGGATTAAGCAGTTAGGTTCTGCGTCAGCATGTCCATCAGCAGATAGGTTTCCCTTTATCCATAAGATCATCTCATAAAGAAGATTGGGACCTGTGACCTCCCACCAGCAGACTGCTTGGTCAGCTCCCCCGTGTATCTGGGGCTCAGAGGGTGGAGCTTCCTCACTGGCTCCAGGTACGTGGTGCCTGGGCTGGACCACTGCATGCAGTTCTGCCCTGAACAGCACTGGGAGTTACCCCCTACAGGGTCAGGAGAAGACGCCAGATGTGTAACTGATATCTCACTGCAGCAATCCCAGCTGCCTGCTCTGAAAGACTGACACAGTCCACCTTCGAGGCCGCAGCGGGTCATGGGAGAGACTGGTGGAACATTCGCAGTGGGGCCAGCACTCAGCCCTGGGATGAGAGGGGACTGGTGAGCTCTGCGCTTCACCTGGGCTCACAGCTGGTGATGTAGCTCGTCTGAGGAGACCCGTGTCTGTCATGGTGGAGGTTTGTTACCTGATGATGTTTGTTTGGCTCTGAAAAACTAGAAGGATGGCTGACGAAGTCTGAATTCAGATTTGTGCACGTTTTCAGTTTCTCTGGGTGTTCGTGAAGGACCTTGAGCATTGTCTCTGGTTTGAGACACGTAAAATTCCACGTAAATCCACGTGAAGCGTGGATTTGATTATTGAGCAGTAGTTCCTGCCGCTCCCGTGTCTGGATGGAGCAGCGAGCAGGCAGCCCGTGGCGTGAAGCTCCAGTGAGTGTCCCGAGAGAGGGCTCCCCAGGGTGTGGACGCGGAGAGGTGGCTCCGTGCCGATGTGCACGGCCTGAGAACACTTGCAATCTGCAACCAGGAGACGGCAGGGCTGAAATTCCATGTGGCTTTCGCCTGAAGCCACCATAAACCTCACAGGATGACATCACTCATCCAGACTGGGGCGTTTTGACTTGATGTGGTGTGACTTGTCTGCACAGTCTTGCTGAGTTTCTACAGCATGAAAGTCGCATGTCAAGGAGCCAGATTATTGCACTGTGTGCTGTCATTGGCCGACTTCTTATTTCAAAACTGAAGTCATGTCTTAATTCCTCCTTTCCCCTTTCTTTAAATTCGCAATTTAAGAGTATTAGCTCAGCAATATTTCAGTCCTAACTCCTTCCGTGATGATCGCCTGGGTGGGTGTCTGTTTCATCAGAGCTCTGAGATGACAGATAGGCGGTGAGAAAGCCTCAGAGTGCTGTTGACAGCGTGTTGGCACATGGTGGGGGTGAGCGTTGCAAGTGGAATGTATTTGTGTGTCTGTGTGTGTGTTGTTCTGTTAAAAACACCAAAGGACACTGTGTCCCACGGTCAATTAGCAATGCAGTCACTTTTGTTCCAAGATTAAATCCATAAATCTGTAGCCTTCTGTAAGCTGGACTTGAGTTGGAGAAGATAAAGCTGCCTTGTGACTTCAGTTTTATTGAGTTTTATTTTTCCACTGTAAAGAAAACTCTGATGTCTGCATCGTTACGTGTAAATGGTATGCCGAAGGTGACTTTCTCTTCTAGGGTCGTCCATCATCTGGGTAATGGTGGTTAGTGTTACCTTTTATGTATTTCTAGTTGCTTTTTGTGCTACAGACAGATGTTGGTTGTCCAGAGTTTATTATAAAGTGTTTATGTCCGGTCCTCTGTCTCACACGTCCTAATTCTCCTGGGGGTCCTACAAAGGATCACTAGTGCATGCCGCCACTTTCCAGACTCTGGTGTCCAGATTATAACCTGTGTCCATGCACCCAAGGTGGGTTTTTAGTAGGTCAACAGTATGCTAGTTACACAGTGGTCTGGGGATAATTTCATGGGGCAGCTACCATATTCTCCCTACTTTTGGGTAGCTACTATCAAAAATATTTTCTCTTCACATGTGGAAATAACTCGCTTGTTCCATTGATTATTAAAGAAATGCATGATGATGGTTAAATCATTAACAGGAGAACATTTGTCATAAATCCACCCCATCGTGCACAGCTTTGAATATATTATATCTTCCCACAGATTTCTGTGTAAATATAATTTTAATGCAAATCTAATCTTTCTTTAGTTCAGTTCAGTTCAGTTCAGTCGCTCAGTCGTGTCTGACTCTTTGAGACCCCACGAATTGCACCATGCCAGGCCTCCCTGTCCATCACCAACTCCCGGAGTTCACTCAAACTCATATCCATCGAGTCGATGATGCCATCCAGCCATCTCATCCTCTGTCATCCCCTTCTCCTCCTGCCTCTAATCCCTCCCAGCATCAGAGTCTTTTTCAATGAATCAACTCTTCGCATGAGGTGGCCAAAGTACTGGAGTTTCAGCTTTAGCATCATTCCTTCCAAAGAACACCCAGGACTGATCTCCTTTAGGATGGACTAGTTGGATCTTCTTGCAGTCCAAGGGACTCTCAAGAGTCTTCTCCAACACCACAGTTCAAAAGCATCAATTCTCTGGTGCTCAGCCTTCTTCACAGTCCAACTCTCACATCCATACATGACCACTGGAAAAACCATAGCCTTGACTAGTCGGACCTTTGTTGGCAAAGTAATGTCTCTGCTTTTGAATATGCTATCTAGGTTACACTTTTTTCTCCTTTTTCTATGTTCATGCCTAATATCTAATTTTGTGACAATATAATAATGTATTTTACAACCCCTCTGTTCATGGACATTATATAATCAATTATTTTTCTCTAGTCTAAGTCATCCTGAAGTAAAGTGCTTACTTCCTCCGCACCCTCTGAAAAAGTCTTGCCAATATAAGGTGTCATTGAAACTTTCCCCTAATTTTATATGATTCTTAGGTTAACATTGAGATTGAACATTTATTTATTTTTTTTATATATCTGTAGATCTTCTTTGGTATTTTCCTGTTCAAATATTTTGTCAAAACTTTAATTGGGATATTTATCATGGGTGTGTAAGGACCCTATAGTAAAGATATGGGCAGAGAAGTCAACACATAAAGTAAAGCAAATTGGGGAGCCCTCAATGTGAGGATCAGAGTGCGGTAACATTCGGGGTTGTCGGCAAAAGAAGATTGTTCAGAGTGGAAACCCTAAGTGAATGAGGCGATCCGTTACAGGTGTACCTGCTTTGAATGCGGATTTCCGCGTGTGGGAAGAGCCCGCTGAGATTCACGAAGGTGACGTTGTGTGTAGGCTGAGGCTGGTCCACGGCGTCCACGGATCGTCCACTCTCGAGCACAAGTCAAACACTCCCCCCACTGACGCCCACAGCCCGCAGAGTCTGGAGAGTACCACACACGTGCTCCTGTGCCTTTTATTTGAGAGAAACCACAGCATCACTCACAACCAGGCTCTCTGTTGTGACTGGAAAGTGAGGGAGCACTTTAATCTTCGAGACACAGCAAACCTGGGGGCAAGTTTATGTGATTGTCGACGTCTAGTTGTTAAGCAGTTTTGTGTGGGGTTAAATGAAACGATGTTTAATTGTTGGATAGACACACTTCGCTGGTTATCCTCATGTGCTTTTAGCTCATGTAATTACAGGAAGCAGGGACAATCCTCTAACTAGGAGCAAAGAGAGTGAGAGGTGGCTCTGGTTTACAGTCACCTGAGTCTGAATTCTCACCACCACCACCTCCAGGCTTGACAGTCACCAGCTGAGGTTCCCGCTGGGACGGAGGAGCTGCCCAGGCCTTCTGTGCCTGCACCAGGCCGCTCACCCTCTGTGCCTGCCCACTCACCCTCTGTCCCTGCCCTCTCACCTTCTGTCCCTGTACCAAGCGCTCACCCTCTGTACCTGCCTGGGATGGGGTATGGCTCCAGGTAACCCTGCTGATAGAGGAATTCAGACTGTGAGGGTTAAGAGACCTGTCTGCGTTTACACAAGGAAATTAACGATATCTGCTACGGAACCATTCAGACAGTGCTCGTCTCTCAGGTCAAGGCTGCACCTTCTGGGACGGAGAACCGAGTGCGTCCCCGCCTGTGTGTGGGCTCCCCAGAGCCAGCCTTGGTATCAGAAAGCATCCAGCTTTGAAAGGTGAGACTGCGGTGCATTTACCTGGGAGGAAAATTGGAAAAGGACGAAAAGGGAGACGTTGGGGGACACTTGTGGATCTTCTTTTGAGAAATGCAGATTTTTTTTTTTCAAAAATGAAGTTTTATTAGAAATCTTAGTTATTGTTGGATAAAAATGAATCTTTTCTTTCCTTATTATATTGTATACATGTAACATTTTTATAATAAATGTTTACATAATTTAAAGTTTTGATGTGTTTTGTAATAACTCCATGATAGTTTCAGAGTATAAATAGAGTAGAACTAAATAGGCAGGTATAAAATGCTTTCAGATGAGAAGAAAGTGTGTCAGAATCCCGCACAGCGGCTGTAGGGGGTAGGGAGGAAGAAAAACAACCATTGAGAAGAAAGGCGTAACTTTTTCAGGCAGCCATGACCTAAACGCTTTCCATGTAAAACATTAATCAGGCTCAGTGTTAGACTAGATCAGAATCTACCCCATACACAATAGAATTCCACCCCGGAAGAAGCCGGATGGGAGTAAAATCAAACAGATTCCGAGACCCTCTTACAATATCACACAAGACTCCTCTGCTGGGTTGAACCACGGGAAGTTGTTGAGTTTTTCATCTTAAAAAGATTGAACACTGACTGTATCATGTAACTTGATCACACACTGGTGTACACAGTGAGTTTTAAATAGGCAGAAGACTGCTTATATCGTACGTAGGAAAAAAAATTGCAGACTTTTTAAAAAAGGAAATGAAGGGAAGGGGGGAATTCAAACAAATTCAGTAAGACGACAAAGAATTGTTAAGAAAAGAGAGACAGAAACCATAGCTGATCAGGAGATTTAAAACAATCTCCAGGGTGAGAAACCTCGTGTGCACTGATGTCACCGCTGCCAGAAAGTCCTGTGTCCACAAGCCCCGAGGTTGGGCAGGGTTTGCTGAGACGCACGGGCCTGGAATTAAATAAACCAGCGGCAGGAACGGCGCTGGTTACGCTCCTGAGACGTGAAGAGACAGGGCTCCCGGGGTGACGCCGAACAAGAGCCAGACCTGCTTGTTTTCCGCACATTCCTAATTTAGTTTATCTGGGGAATAAAACCTCTTATGTTGCCTTGCTGGTACAAAACTAATACATGCTTATTCTAGACTGTTTGGAAAATACTGATGAGCAAAAGAAAGAGAAGAGAGAGAAGTCCAAAACGTCAGCTCCCAGAGCTCAATGCAGCTACCTTTTTTTTGTCTGATTGGTATGCTCTTTTCCACGGGTGATACTCTATGTTAAAGAGGAGGGCACACCGTGCTGCTGGCAGCCTGGCCCTTGCCCGGGACTCCGTGCCCCCCTCCCGTCTCTCACCACCAGTGCAGTGTCGGCTGCATGTGTGTGCGCTCAGTCACTGCCGTCGTGTCCGTGTCTCTCACCACCAGCGCGGGTGTCGGCTGCTCAGTCACTGCAGTCCGACTCTGTGTGACCCTGCGGACTGCAGCCCACCAGGCTCCTCTGTCCATGGGACTCTCCAGGCAGGAACACTGGAGCGGGTTGTCATTTCCCCCTCTGGGAGATCTTCCCGACCCGTGGATCCAAGCCATGTCTCTCATCTGTCCTGCGTTGGCAGGTGGATTCTTTACCACTGAGCCAGTACGTGCGTCTTTTTTTGTGTGTAGACAAAGGGATCTGTTTATGAACCCCCTCCTGGCTTGTGTGACCTCCCAGAACCTGCTGGGCTGCCCCGCGGCCTTGTCCGCCCCGGGCCTGTCTGCTGGGGGAGGCCTGGCCCCGATGATCCCTTGCCAGGGGAGAAGGAGTGCCCGTCTTCCTGGGGGGCTTGCACTGCCCCAGACTCCCTCCCCCAACACTGGACCCCCCGCCTGACTGCCCCTCCCAGCAGGCTGGACCTCCCCTCTCCTGGGCCCGCCCTGTCCGCTGCCTCGGGGGTCTGTGTCTCAAGGTGACTCTCCCCCCCGGCAGAGGTTTATGGGTGCTGTCTGTTCGATCAGGGCCTGAATCCCGTCATGCGCTTGCTGTGACCCGGCCCACGGCAGACGCACCTTTGTTCAGCTCCGTCTGTGTGTCTTTAGGTCAGAGACAGGAAAGGTGAGTGAAAGCGTTGCCCCTCAGAAAGTCTGTGCTGTGTGGAGACATGGCCTCGACCACCCCATCTGGCTAAACCAAGTGTTATTACTTTAAAAAATGTCATTATTTAAAAAAATCATAACGTTATGAAGTCAGCTACGTATAAATATTAAAGAATTAATTAGATAATCCGGAATAGCAAGGAACTAAAGGAAACTAAATTCTGTGCAGTTTCCTAACTTTTAGACTGTATTTTTCTCTTAATTTATTATACATTTACTAAGTACTTGGTGGGCTACAGTCCATGGGGTCGAAAAAGAGTCGGACATGACTTAGCAGCCGAACAACAGCTATGTACCAAGCACTGTGCTTTGTGAACCTCAGTCTGCTTGTTGCTACAAGTCACCCGGGAGTGTCCACTGGCCCTCCCTGGACACCCTGAAGACACTGACTTTCAGTGACTGACTCCAGGCCTGTGTCAGCCCTGACGCATCGCCACGTGTGTCTGACCTCAGTCAGTGTGGGGGCAGGACGGGGTCACCGCGCAGCGTGAACTACGGGCTTGGGAGTCAGACCTCCAGGTCGGAACTGCTGGACTGAACCCAGGACTTCCACCTTCTCAAGAAACAGGTGGCTGAGAATTGCGGGGACCACACCGGCTGGGACCCCAGGACTCTCTGTGGGGAAACCCTGGGTGCTCTGCTTGCTACCCCAATGAGACAGGGCGTCTCTCAGGCCAGGCCCAGCCGAGCCTCACAGCTCCTTCTGCTTCTCCGGGAGAAGAGCTCCTCACAGCTCCCACCGCTTCTGTGGGAGAAGAGCTCCTCACAGCTCCCACCGCTTCTGTGGGAGAAGAGCTCCTCACAGCTCACACAGCTCACTCCGCTTCTCCTCGGCTTGTCCTCCTGACTGTGTGTGGAATTTCCCAGGACACTTCCAGAAACCGCTGATGCGGGCCACCCTCTTCCTCAGCCAGCTTCCTCCGGCTGCTGAGCCAGGCAGAGCCTGTGAACCGGCCTCGTTTGGGGTCCTTCAGGTGATGCTGCAGGGGTGTGGGGGTGGGTGAGCCCCTGTTAGGGTTTCTGCCCCAGGGTTAGAAGCAGGCTCACGAGTCTCATCCCTGCCCCTCAGCTCCAAGCCGCAAGGTGACCCCCACAGGCCTTGGGCGGGGAGGGACCCGTGTTTACCCAGGGAGGTGCTCACGTGACCACTCCATGCGCGTGGTGACCCTGGCCGTCTCCGACCAGATGCCCAGAGCGCCGTGCTGGGAGACGAGATTCAGCTCCTAGGCTGGCTGACTTATTGGGCAGTCCAATGCCAATAGATTTATCAGTTTCGGTATTAAAATGTTGTGTAAGCACCCAGAGGCTTTCTAGCAAAGGGTGTGTGATTTTATTCATCAAGTAAAATATGAAACTCTGGGCAGGTCCTCCTCAGAGGGTGTTTCCATTGTCATGGCTCATGGCTCTGTTTCAGGATGAAGCTGTTGTTCGTCGATCTGAGGACAGGCCAGAGCAGAGCCCGTGCGCCTGATTTACGACAGCTCTGCGCCCCATCACCTCAGCACCACGCCTGCCAGCGATGGCAACATTCGAGCCCCAGGCAACTACAGAAAACTGCGTGGACGACGGGTGGTCCTTGATGACGGTGGTCTGCTTGCTTTCTCCCTCACCAAGAATATGCAGAAACTGAAGGAGTTCAGCCAGCAGTATCGTCATGAACCAGCCAGAGGCACTAAATGGGTTAAGCCACATTCACTGGTGCTAATCTAAGTTCTCTGCTGGTGGGATGCTGGGTCCTCGATGCCTTGTGGAGCGGCTGTACATGACTTAATAGACAGGGGCCCTTCCACTTTGCAACCACTCAGTAACTGTTAGAGTAGGGTTAAACAACAGAGGGTGGTTTTACTGTCCTTGAGAGGATGAAAAGTCTAGATGGTAAGAGAAATGACACCAACTGTCATTGGAGCGTTTCCTCTTTGCCAGTCACCAGACCGGCACTTTTAACAAGTTATCTCACAAATACAGGTCAAAACACACAGGAAAACATAACAGGAGCTGTGTAGCCAGTGGAGGCCACAGGACCCACACGTTCAGAACACAGGCTATGGGGTTTGCAGAAGCCAGGCAGGATTTATCGGGAGTTGATTTGAGCAGAAGGACCTTACAGAGGAGGCTCTGGGTGACTCCGGGAGCGGCTCCACGAGCCCACCCTGGGAGACGTGGGGTGAGGAAGGGCCGCCGGGCCGAGCCCGAGGGCGCGGGGCGGAAGGCGCTCTGCACAGCCTCCGTGGCGCCCGCGGCCCTGCCTGCGGGTCGGACAGACTGGATCCTCCTTCCCCGGGAAGACGTGGGTGTGAGCGCCGAGCCTGCGGGGAAGACGGGGACTGAGCAAAGGGTTTAGAAGAACTTCTTATCTGGGTTAATTCTGAAAACAGGGGTCACGACGGGCCACTGGCGCAGCGACCGCAGGCAGATCTCCGATGCTGAGGCCAGAAGCCCGGGGAGGAGCGGCCGGGCCCGCCTCTGCGGCGCCCCCTCCAGGCCGGGTGGGGCCTGGACACCCTCGAGGGCGCCTTCAAGGGCGGAGGAAGCCTCGGCGCGGAAGCGCAGGGCCCGCAGAAGAGCTCTGCGCGCGGCCGGGGCTGCAGGGAGGAGGAAGGGTCCGGACACCTCAGTCTGGAAGCGTGAAGAAGGGTGGCCTTCGGGCAGGGCGGGCCTGTGATGACAACGGGTGTGCAGCTGGAGACGGAGGAGGGAGCGGGTGTGGCTGACGTCTGTCTCTGTGAGGGTCGGGGGGAAGGTGTGGCTGGGGATGGAGGTGGTGAGCAACCTGACCCCTCCTGTGGAGACGCTGACCAGCGGTCCTGTCACCCAGGAGGCTTCGTTGGGGGAGGGGGGTGGCGCCCACCAAGCAGAGGACGGCCCCCTGGGGGTCCAGGCAGCCCAGCGGCCCCTCCAGCCACCAGAGGATCATGCAGGTCAGACCCACCCGGGCTCAGGGACCTGAGAACCCCGACCCGTGTCCTTTTGAGCAGACAGAAGACCTCTCCCTGGGAGCGTGCACAGATGGGGACCCCTCCCCGGGGGTGTGAGCAGACGGGGGACCCCTCCCCGGGGGTGTGAACAGGTAGGGCACCCCTCCCAGGGGGCGTGAACAGACGGGAGACCCCTCCCCTGGGGTGTGAACAGGCGGGGGACCCCTCCCCGGGGGCGTGAGCAGACGGGGGACCCCTCCCCCGGGGGTGTGAACAGATGGGGGACCCCTCCCCAGGGGCGTGAACAGGAGGGGGACCCCTCCTCGGGGGCGTGAGCAGGAGGGGGACCTCTCCCCTGGGGCGTGAACAGACAGGGACCCCTCCCTGGGACATGTTCACGCCCACTGGTGACTGCGGAGCCCATCCCGGGAGGGGCCCTGGAGAGGGTGCGGCCGTGCGCTGCCTGCACCCTGGCGTTCCCAGTGTTGGGGGGCTGTCCTGGGGCTTCGTCTGCTCTGCCTCTGCACCAGGCCTCAGGTTCTCCCAGGTTAGGGCTCTGCTTCCCTGGTGGCTCAGGTGGTAAAGAATCTGCCGGCAAATCAGGAGGCGCAGGTTGGATATGCGGGTTGGGAATCTCCCCTGGAGAAAGGAATGGCGACCCGCTCCAGTATCCTTGCCTGGGAAATCCCATGGGCAGAGGAGACTGGAGGATTACAGTCCATGAGTCGGACACGACTGAGTGACTAGCACTTAACACCTCGGGGTCAGAGTGATTTCCTGGGCGCTCGGCTCTCCTGCCTGTGGCAGGTAGTCAGGAAAGAAAGAAAGTGAAGTCGCTCAGTCGTGTCCGACTCTTTGCGACCCCATGGACTGTAGCCTCTGAGGCTCCTCCGTCCATGGGATTCTCCAGGCAAGAGTACTGGAGTGGGTTGCCATTTCCTTCTCCAGGGGATCTTCCCAACCCAGGGATCAAACCCAGGTCTCCCGCATTGCAGGCAGACGCTTTATCGTCTGAACTACCAAGGAAGCAGATGATCAGGAACGGTGTTCAATTCCCAAAGGAAAGGGGGCAGACGAACACTTCGAGGCTGGGAAGGAAAGCCCTTCACCTCCAGCCACTGTTTCTGGGTCAGTGGTTACGAGTTCTGGAGCCCTCCGAGTGGCTGCAGGGGAGCAAGCCAGACGTGTTCAAAATGCAATTTCTGGGCCGCAGCCTGATCCCCATGACTGAGACGCCCCAGGAGGGGCGGTTTAAGCCACGTCCTGGGCTGTCCCCTGGGTCGGCCTCACCTTTGTAACGTCTGCTTCCCCATCACCCAGGCCTGTCCTGGCCGCAGACGGAAGGCCACTAGCCCACCTGTGGGTTGGACGTGAAGGGAGGGGAGTGGGGTGGTGGGGGCAGGGCTGGCTCCTGGGGGAGGAGACACGGGGGTGTGAGCACATGTCTGGAGCCAGGTAACAAACACACCGTCTGTGCCTCTCAGAGAAGTGCTGAGCAGGGGGCTAACACAGGCGACGCCCTCAGAGCACCCGTAAAGGCCACGATGGGGCTCAGGGGGTGGAGCACCCGTAAAGGCCACGACTGTGGCTCAGGGGGTGGGGCACCCGTAAAGGCCACGACTGTGGCTCAGGGGGTGGGGCACCCGTAAAGGCCACGACTGTGGCCCAGGGGGTGGGGCACCCGTAAAGGCCACGACTGTGGCTCAGGGGGTGGGGCACCCGTAAAGGCCACGACTGTGGCCCAGGGGGTGGGGCACCCGTAAAGGCCACGATGGGGCTCAGGGGGTGGGGCACCCGTAAAGGCCACGATGGGGCTCAAGGGGTGGGGCACCCGTAAAGGCCACGATGGGGCTCAGGGGGTGGGGCACCCGTAAAGGCCACGATGGGGCTCAGGGGGTAGAGCACCCGTAAAGGCCACGACTGTGGCTCAGGGGGTGGGGCACCCGTAAAGGCCACGATGGGGCTCAGGGGGTAGAGCACCCGTAAAGGCCACGACTGTGGCTCAGGGGGTGGGGCACCCGTAAAGGCCACGATGGGGCTCAGGGGTGGGGCACCCGTAAAGGCCACGATGGGGCTCAGGGGATGGGGCACCCGTAAAGGCCACAATGGGGCTCAGGGGGTAGAGCACCCGTAAAGGCCACGACTGTGGCTCAGGGGGCTTCCCTGCTGGCTCAGATGGGAGAGTGTCTGCCTGCAATGTGGGAGACCTGGGTTCAATCCCTGGGCCAGGAAGATCCCCTGGAGGAGGAAATGGCAACCCACTCCAGTATTCTTGCCTGGAGAGTCCCATGGTCGGAGGAGCCTGGTGGGCTACAGTCCACAGGGCTGCAAAGGGTCGGATGAGACTGAGCAACTGCACTTTCGCTCTCATGGCTCTGCGACGGCGGGTTTCCACCCACATCCTGTTGGGGCCCCCTGTGCCACTCCACGCAGCTGCGGTTCATTCTATGATGAGCCACAGTTTATTTCTCCATTCCACGCACATCCCCCGCACGACAATGTTGTTTTGAAACGTCTCACGTCTGCCTTCCGGGTGTGTCTGCAAGAGCTTTGCTCAGATGCAAGGTTGGCAGTGGGCATCCAGTGCCCACGACCCATGTGGCAGGTTATTCCTACGCGTGGGACCCCCTCCTACCTCACCTGCAGGCAGGGAGGGTTCTGTGGTCAGGGGTCATCCCCAGCACAGTCACTTTTTGCCATTTTGCTGAGTGTGGTATTTTGTTTTATTGTGGTTTGAACTGTGTCTCCCTGGTTACTAATGGGTGAAGTTTCTCTTCAGTAACACTTTGGATCTTCATGCTCCATCTGCAACACGCCTCCTGTCTTTCTCCTATGTCTCTGAGGGTTGCTCGTCTTTGTCTATTTGATGTCCCAGGTCTTCCTCTGTCCTGGTGGCCAACCCTGAGTTGTATGTGGGTTGCAAAGAACCTCAGGCTTGTAGCTGGTTTTCCCGTCTCTTCACACTGTAGTTTGAGAAGCAGAAGCGCCTTGTTTGACGTAGCCCAGTGTGTTCGTCTTTTCGTGACTTGAGACCTCACCTGAAGTGGTGCCCAGTACACCTGCGAAGGTGGTTCTGAGCTCATCGAGTCGTTCTCCACGTACCTGACATGCTGCTCAAACTGTGCCTTCAATCGCTAATTTCACGCACGTATTACATTTTGGATGTTTTCTTTGGTTCTTGTGAAAATCCAACCTGTCAGTTCTGACAGTTGTATTTTCTTTCCTCACGTTCTCCATCTTTCATTTCTTAAAACAAAAAACACCTCCTAAAATCGCATCCTCCTTAAACTTGGCACCTGTCTCTTTGTGGTGTGACTCTGTCCTCGGACGGCACCAGGTGAGCTGCTGGCCCATGTGCTCAGTGACTGTTGACCATGAACTTCCGTCTCTTTGATCTTTGAGGAAAGGGGTGAGATGGGAACCTGTCCTTCCAGGGGAGGCTTCTGTCTGCTCCTGTTTGCTCCCAGGACCTTCAGGGACACTGTAGCCCAAGTTCCAGCCTCTTGGCTGGAGTTCTGGCACAAAAGCTGGCTTAGCAGGCCAGAGGGTCACACCCCGGGGTCTCCTGGGATGGAGGGGGCTACCTGTCCTCCACTGCAGGGACCCCACTTTGGGGGGAGGCTCCGGGGGCAGGTCCCTTGAGAGTCCCTTGGACTGAAAGGAGGTCAAACCAGTCCATCCTAAGTGAAGTCAACCTTGAATATTCATTGGAGGGACTGATGCTAAAGCTGAAGCTCCAATACTTTGGCCACCTGATGAGAGGAGCCAACTCATTGGAAAAGACCCTGATGTTGGGAAGGATTGAAGGCAGGAGGAGAAGGGCATGACAGAGGATGAGATGGTTGGATGGCATCACCGACTCAATGGACATGAGTTTGGGTAAACTCTGGAAATTGGTGATGGACAGGGAGGCCTGGTGTGCTGCAGTCCATGGGGTCTCAAAGAGTCGGACACGACTGAGCAACTGAACAACAGCAACCAGTGTCAGATGATTGCATGTGCCAAGAATTTATGGGAAAAGTTATGGGAGAAGAATTCAATTTGAGACAATTTTTTTTCCCTGACAACTGGGAAAAGAAGACAAAACAAAACACCATCAGGGCTAGATTCTATCACAGACGTCATTCCAGGGAAACAGTGCGGGCCAGGGCGGTGCTCAGTCCTCTCCTGCTTCTGTCCCGAGCTGGGGACAGCAGGGACTCGCCCAGGGGAAGAGACAGCAGCCCTGCGCTCACCCATTTGGCTTGTTTCCTGGAGTTCCCTCCCGGGCCTGGCCAGCCCACTCCTCATGAGCTGCCCCGAGCAGCTCCCTTAGGTAGCTGGTGGAACCAGAACTATCTCATCCCTCTCTTAGGATAACGGGCGGAACCAGAGCTATCTCATCCCTCTCTTAGGATAACGGGTGGAACCAGAGCTATCTCATCCCTCCCTTAGGTAATGGGCGGAACCAGAACTGGCCCAGTAGGAAGGATGGGTGTGTGGAGTCCTGGGCCCCATTGGCCAAGCGCCCAACAGCAAAGCCCAAGTGTCTCCACAGTGATGCACCCCACCCCCGGGTCAGGGGCCCATCCCAGGGGGAGGGCGGCAGGCAAGCTCACCTTCTAGAACAGGACTGGGTTCACAGTCCACCAGGGTCAGAGACAGTGTCCTGGACTTTGTGGACAAGACCCAAACCACGCATCTCCTGTCGGTGCTCGAGTGACTGGAGAGAAAGCAGATTTCCATGAGTTTTTACTGATGAAACTAAAAACTTGATTTATACACTCAGTTTGAATTTCATCTGCTTTTCATATGTCATAAAATGTTCTCTTTTGATAGTTTTCGGCCCCTTTAAGACGTACAAACCACTCTGGGGCTCAGAGGCTGAACAGACACAGGTGTGGGCCAGCTGCTGACCCTGGGGTGGGGAGCTGAGGTCAGGGAGGGGCATGGCCCCCCAGCGCTCAGCTCCTGGGGCTCTGGAGGGCCACAGATAATCCACCCACAGGAATTCTTGCTCATAAGTAACTCTAGTCAATGACACATTGCTCTAAAAACTCACTGTGTTTGGTTGCAAAGTGACAGTGTTAGTTGCCCAGATGGGTCTGACTTTTTGTGACATCATAGACTGTAGACCATCAGGCTCCTCTGTCCATGGGACTTCCCAGGAAACAATACTGGAGTGGGTTGCTATTTCCTTCTCTAGGGGATCTTCCTGACCCAGGGATCGAACCCGGGTCTTTTGCATTGTAGGCAGATTCTTTACTGTCTGCGCAAACCCTAGTGAAATGCCGTAACAGGGCTCAGCACTGCAGCCCCCTGGCCGTCACAGAGCAGATGCCGGAGCTCCTTGCTCTGATGGGCTTGGTCTCTCCCGGCCATGCGGCAGCGAGGGAAGGTCCCGTTCCCCCCACCCCCACAGCACACCAGGGTGGAGAACAGCTCCTCTGGTTTCGGTCCTGCACCGCTTGCCGGGGGAGAAACTTCACTGCGTTCAGGTGGTGGGCGGATGATCCTGTAAAACTGTTTCTCAGGGTGAAGCTGGGCTGGGCTCCCGTCTGACCGGGCCACTCGGGTCAGCAGCATCGATTCTTTCCTTGGGGACGCGGGTGGCAAGTTAGAAGGTGTCCAGGGCCCACTAAGCCCCTTCCCCGTGCCGAGGACCAGCTGCTTTTCTTACACTGAAGACGCGCAGAAATGCTGGAACCTCTTTCCTTCACCTGGATGTAGGCGCCTGCATTTTCTCACTGATCGAACTGACGTGACTCGTCTGTGACAAAGGACGGGTAAGATGCGACTCTGTGTTTACTATTATGCTTTTTAAGAAGTGGCTGAAAGTGAAAGTGTTGCTCAGTCGTGTCCAACTCTTTGCAACCCTGTGGACTGCAGCCCACCAGGCGCTTCCGTCCATGGGCTTCTCCAGGCAAGAATACTGGGGTGGGCTGCCATGCTCTCCTCCAGGGGATCTTTCAGACCCAGGGGTCAAACCCCTGTCTCTTGCATTGCAGGCAGATTCTTGACCGTCTGATCCACCAGGGAAGCCCCTGGGGGTTAATGCACTTTCAGATGGAGCAGCGCAGCCCTAGGAATGGATGGGAAGGCATTCTCCCGGGATTTTCCCAGCCAATCAGGAAGCTCCTGGTGCCACCAGACAGGTCACGCACGTGTCCTCAGTGTGGCAATAAACCTTGATGCCTCTGGTTCAAAAGGCCTTGCGAGCCTGGCTCCCTTTCTGCTGCCTGGAAGGCGTCTGAGCTGAACATCTAATGTCCAGATAGAGCACCAAGCGCAGTTTCTCAATATGTTTGAGATGAACAAAGAGTGGGGGGCAAGAAGGGACCCCCGGGCGTCTGGGAGCCCATCAGCCAATTATGGACCGAGGGCAGAGAAGGCGACTGATGGGGAACTGAGGGCTCACAGAGCGACGCCTCCTGTGTTCACCTGCACGTGAGGATTTTTTTGTGTTTCCTGTTTACCACTCAGAGCGTGTAAACAAATAAAGCAGAATTTCAGAGGTTTTCTTTTTCTTCAAGATGGAATGTGTTTCCTTTTCTAATTAAACAATGATGGCTACCTAAAAATCCAGGAATTAGTTTTAAAAATCCCACGTTTAAAAATAAAGAAACGACCCGAGAAGAGCAATGATATGACATCAGCGCCTCTAAAGTTGGTGCTGATAATCCGACCATCTGGATCCACGTGTCTTCCAGGTGAAAAGCACCTGGATTGAATGGAGTTGCCCGTTCTGCGTGGCGTTCCCAGTGGTAAAGTTCTTAGGAAGGATGACGCACCGTCACACCTTAAGTGCCCAGCACGTGAGCTGATGTTCTGAGTATTTGGTGAGACAGGCGCCTGGTGACAAAGGAGAGCGGAGACCACACTCACATCACTGCTGTGACACCCCTTAGCTGTAATTACACTTTATAACACCAGTGATTTCACTTGAATTCTGACAAAAGCCCTGCAAGTCCTGGAGTGTTTTCACCCTCATTTGACAGATGGAGAAACCAATGCAGAGAAGGGTCAGATGATTTTCCCAAGATGCCTCTGCTGACAGGCGATGGGCCCACGCTCACGCCGGGACTGAGGGTTGGGACTCCTACCCTGTCACTAGCCGCGGCTGTCAGGCTGCGCGTTGCCACCTCTTGTAAAGACTTTTTCTCAAGCCAAATTGGAGGTGCAAAAGTGGTCTTGGTAGATTTTGGCTTTCTGTTTCATCATTCTCATAATAATATAATCTAAAATGCATTGAACTTTTAAAAAAGTGAATTCTATAAATTTTTTATCATGAAATAAAATCACGTCTCACATCAAATTTAGGAAGCTCAGAAGAAAAAACTTAGACTTTCATTACTGGAACACAACCGCACTAGTGTCTTAGTTTAATTTCTTTAATCCTTGATCTTCTATACCTGTATTTTTAACATAACTGCACATACAACTGGAAACATTCTGAAAGTGAGAGTCACTCAGTTGTGTCCAACTCTTTGTGAGCCCATGGACTATAGAGTCCATGGCATTCTCCAGGCCAGAATACTGGAGTGGGTAGCTGTTCCCTTTCTCAGGGGATCTTCCCGACCCAGGAATGGAACTGGGGTCTCCTGCGTTGGAGGTGGATTCCTTACCAGCTGAGCCACAAGGGCAGCCCAAGAATACTGGAGTGAGTAGCCTATCCCTTCTTCAGGGGATCTTCGGGACCCAGGAATGGAACCGGGGTCTCCTGCGTTGCAGGCACATTCTTTACCCACTGAGCCACCAGGGAAGTTCCGTGTACCATGGAACCACACCTTTGCGTCTGCACATTACTCCATTGTGTGGTGGTGAGAGGTTTCTCCTTTTTAAGGCTCCTAAAGGGTTACTCTGGGCTTCCCAGGCAGTGCGAGTGGTAAGGGACCCCCTGCTCATGCAGGAAACGTAAGAGATGTGGGTTCAGTCCCTGGATTGGGAAGATGCCCTGGAGGAGGGCATGACAACCCACTCCAGTATTCCTGCCTGGAGAGTCCCATGGGCAGAGGAGCCTGATGGGCTATGGTCCGAGGGTCGTAGAGCTGGACACGACTGAAGCAACTTAGTGCGTATGCAAGGGATTATTTTAACTACGTCTGTTGAAAATGTCACTTTGATGAACATTATGTGTAATTTTCCACATTTGGGGCTTTTTTCTTGGGCTAGATTCTTCAAAGTGGATCTAATAGGTAAAAGGACATAACATTTCTCAGGCCACCTCCCAAGGCAGGTTGTTGAAGCTCGTCAGTAGGGCCAGCAGGGACAGAATGAAGGTGGGTGATCTCCAGCTCAGGGGGCGTCCTGGGAGTTTTCAATGTCTCCCTTCCCTGGAGGCCGACAGCCAAGGTCCTGGGCTCAGACTGTGTGCTGATGGTCTGCCTGGAACACTCGGCTTCAGTGAGGGTCCGGAGCTGGCACGGAGACAGCCCAGGACTCTCAGCCTGGGTCCCCCAGCATCAGGAGCAGGCGCCCAGGACTCGTCCTCCCCTCTGCAAGGATGCTCTTGCTGCCTTCTGATGCAGGGGGACGGGAAGATCCTAGACTTAGGGACAGGCCACCCACGTCGCCTCCCCGACAGGCAAGAAACTGCAAGCGCCTGGAGGTGGGTCTGAGACGCGAGGCTGAGTCTTGATTTCCGGGAGCACTTCTGGGGACGAGCCTCGCCCGGCCAGGCGGGCTCCCCTCCGTGTGGACAGGGCGCCCCCTGGTGGGCGTGTGGGAGGCTGCCGGACTCCATGGAAGAGACCCCACTTCCTTCTGCAAACCCGGCTCCAAACCGGGGCTCCCAGCAAACTCCAAACTCAAGCTGCACACTCACAGCGGAAGGCAGTCGGCGCGTCCTCCGGGTGGTGAGTGCGGGGCTGCCGCCTGCCGCCCGCACCTGCCGGAGTCCTGCCTTCCCGTCCTGGCTGCCCGGTGTCTCCCCGGGACACCCGGAGCTCCATCCTTCCTTCTTGCAGGTGGAGGCTCGGGCTGGGCTCCAGAGGCAGGCTTTGATAGCAGCCTCGCCCCAACCCCGGACAGCGCAGCGGAGCTCTGAGTGCAGAGGTCACGGGTGTCTGCTCCCGAGAGGCGCTCTGAGCAGTGACCGTGTTAGCACACGCCCGGTGCGGCGCCTGGGGTCGGCACCCCGCACAGGCCGCCACGGTCTCCTCCCTGTCTGATCCGCCCTTCAGCTTTAGAGGGGCGCCTTCCCTGGAGAGCGAGGTCCAGGAGGAGGGACGGTGGCTCAGCTGGTTCCGGTGCCTCGTCCTGGGTTTTCAGTAAGCAGAGAGTGTCTTGAAGCTGCCGGGGTCTTGTCCCTCCCAGGGGACACAGAGGGTAGGTCAGGGCCACTCTTCACTGCCCTCTGGCAGTCACTCAGAGCACCATGCTCTGGAAGCTTCTGTGGGGCCATCCTCTGCCGCTCCTGCCCTTCCTCCTCGACAATCCCCCAGCCCTGTTCCTCCCACCCCCGGCGCTGGTGCCCCGCTGCCGCGCCCCCTCCAACCTCAGCACGGCCGCCTCCTTCGCTCCGGTCAGATGCCCGCAGATCAGGCGGCGCTCTGAGTCTGGATGCATGCCCGGCCCTGGGGTCCTCCCTGGCGCTTTCTGGACCTTCTCTGAAACTGCTGCGGAAGAGACGTTTGAGGGCGCGTGGTCGGCATCTTAACTGTAATGATGGCTTCATGGGCGGGTCCACACGTCAACATTAAGTGTGAGTGCAGCTTAATATATATCAATTACATGTCAATACACTTGTTAAACAACTAACGTTACCAAAAGGAGTTTTTCCATATTTATGACACCAGTTGGCTGTATAATGAGTTTCACTTGTTTTTAATTTTGGGGTCTGCTGATTTGCTTTTGATTTGATTTTATATGCGAAAGTTTATCTACTTCCCACCGTAAGCTACAGGACAGGGGACATCCATAGAGACCTTACTTATATCCCGCTACATAAAGATAACTCTCTTTCCCTTAAAGTTTTGGTTAATTTTTCCATTAATTTCTTTTGAAAATATCGTGGAATGTGTGTGGGGGGGAGAATGCGTGTAGACACACACACTTGCAGACCCACAACACTCACATGGACACACACTCACATGGACGTGCACTCACATGGACACACACTCACATAGACGCACACTCACATGGACGACACTCACGTGGACACGCACTCACGTGGACGCGCACTCACGTGGACGCGCACTCACATAGACACACACTCACATAGACGCACACTCGCAGACAAGCACACTTACCTAGACACACACTCACATGGACACACACTGACAATCACACTCACATGGACACGCACTCACAGACAGTCACACTCACATAAACACACACTCACAGACAAGCACACTCACACCCCCTCCGCCTTCCCCAGCCAGCCAGTGGCCCTCCAGGGCTATCTTCCTCCAGCCCGGACATCTGGTGCTGGCGCTTCATCAAGGTCCTGGGGAGAGGAGTCGGCGGGTGATTTATAAGGTGCTGTTAAGCCGGGGCTTCCTCCGGGGCCCCAGGCCCGGCTGTCACATGTTTTACCAACAGGAGATTGATGCTCTGCACCTGGAGATGCTGCTCACGCAGCCGGGCGTGGCCTCAGACCCGGGGCGCGTGAAGACCCCCTGGGAACCGGCTTTGGGCTCCACCGAGTCCAGCGTCCCTGCACTCATGAACGTCTCAGTGACTCCTGAGCAGAGGTGCCGTGTGTCCTGCGAGCGAGGCCGCTCGATCCCTGACGACTGATCCTGCAGCGCAGTCTCCTTCTCCTGGATCCAGCCAGACCTGTGTGCACCCCAAGGCTCGTATCTAACACAGGCTGTAGCTCCTGGTCCAGGGCTTGGCTCCCGAGACCTGGCCTGGGGGCCTCATTTCTACTCGTGGTGCCTGGGAGGATGAGAAGGGTCAGGAGCCATTGGTTCCCTTTTCTATTAACAAAGGGAAACCTCTGTCTCCGCCTTTCTGGGGGGTTGGTGACACCGGCACACTCCCATCCGCGAGCTCGGAGAGCACTGTGTCCACGTCACAGCTGCCCCTGCGTCTCCAGGGTCATTTAAGAAAATTGCAGACATTGCCGATCAGAAAGCCGAGGCTACTGGTTCACATCCCCCACGTGAAAACCGTGGGGTCAGTATGCTCACATGTGCACATTTTGTATATAAAACACACGCAAGTCACTGTGTGTGTTCAGTTGCTCAGCCACTCCCGACTCTGCGACCCCACAGGCTGTATGTTGCCCACCAGGGTCCTCTGTCCCTCGGATTCTCCAGCAAGAATACCCGAGTGGGCTGCCATGCCCTCCTCCAGGGGATTTTCCCGATCCAGGGACTGAACCTGGGTCTCTTGTGTCTCCCACATTGGCAGGCAGATTCTTTCCCACTGAGCCACCTGGGAATCATGCATATATCAAGACCATATTTTAATAGTAAATTATATATATATATATACACTCACATATACATGTGGAGAGTGGGGCGGGTGGAGAGAGAGGTCCTTGGGTCCTCATATACTTTCAAAAAGCACTTTATTGTTCAAGGTCCAGGATTTAGAAGCATGTTTCTAAATGTGCATAGTGTTAAAAGACATTCTTTGAGGACGATCAAGAACCACCCCCGCTCCGGGGTAAAACAAAAAATAAAGCTTTTTTTCATTCTCAAAGTTGATGGTTCAAATTTTAGCCGATATTGGAAATGGGATCCAGGTGTTGGTGATGACAAGCCTGACACTTTCTGGAACACGGTCTCTATTTATGTAATAAAAATATGTTTTGTTTGTTGAACATAATTCTGGCATGTGAAATCGGGCTTTGTCTAAGGTACTTGGTGGTGTTGAAAACAGTCTGGCTTCCACGAAAGCTGTCTGGTGGTGGGCGGACAGCCCCACGCTGGACTCGGACCAGCGGGGGGTCGGGGCTCGGGGCCGACAGCCCCCGGCCCCCCAGGTGTGAGTCTGCACGGCTCACATGGCTGAGAGCCCAGAGCTGGGCACTCAGGCCGGAGTCCAGGGCACAGGGGGCCAGGGAGAGGGTCTCCCCAGACCCCCCACTGCCCTGTCATCTTCACAAGGCAACCGGTGAGTCAGAGGGACACAGAAGAGACGCTGAAGGCCATCACCAGGGAGCAGCAGGACGGCCCTGTCACCGCGGGAAGGAGGGTGTCCGCCGCGCTGTGGGTTATGATCATGTCCGCCGCGCTGTGGGTTATGCTCACAGTTAGAAACGGCACAGGGAGTCGACTGCGCACTTCCCTGGAAACAACTGAGCTAAAAACACGGCAAAACAGTGGACCCCTTGAAATACAGCCACATCTGGGGAGCGACTTCCAGAGGCGGTCCTCGGAGCGGTCCTGGGCCCTGGGATCCCAGGTCTTGGGAGCTGAGCCCTGAACAAGGAGCTACAGCCCGTGTTAGATACGAGCCTCGGGGTGCATGCAGGTCTGGCTGGATCCAGGAGAAGGGGACTGTGCCGCAGGACCAGCAGGACCTGCCGCATCCTGGGAGGGGCCTCAGCACGGACCCTGGGGCTGGTCCCTGGAGGGGGCCTCAGCACGGACCCTGGGGCTGGTCCTGGGAGGGGGCCCTGGCGTCTTCCCTCCAGAGCCTCCGGGGCAGAAGGAGGAGGTGCTCCGGAGCCTGGGAAGGGAAGTCAGGTGAGTGAGGAGTAGGCCTATCAACAGAGAAGAATCTGCCCCAGGAGGAGCTTGCACGCTCAGCGGGGCAGAGCCTCTGAGGTCACATCACCACCATTCTGGGCAGCTCACTGGCCGCCGTGGAGCTTGGCCTGGACTCTTCTGTGCCCAGGAGATCAAAGCAGGGACCGCGTGAATCTGTTCCCACGTGCGGGGCTCCCCGCAGGAGGTCTCCCCAGGCCTTTGGAAGCGGGTGTCTCCCTGCCCACAGCTTGGGCCTTGGATTCAGATAGGCCCACTTGGAGTGTGTGAGGTGAACCCAGGGATGGGGGGGACCCCTGCAGGTGGGCATGTGGGCAGAAAAGGGCAGGGAGGAGGCGCCGTCACAGGCGCCACCTGGGCTGTGTGGCAAGGAGGCGTCCGTGGCTGGGTCCCTGCTCCCTGCGGGCAAGTCCTCCCTAAATCTCTGTGCTGAGATGCTCCTGGGTGTGGATGCTGCCAGCGAGGACCACGGGCAGGGGCGGGAGGGTGCAGTCAGTCCCAGCCAAGCCAGAGCCTGCCCCGTGGAAGACGCTCGTCTCTCCTGAAGGGCCTTTCTGGTGGGGGGCTTTAATCCCCTCTGTAAGCAAGCACCCACTTCTTCCTCTGGGAGCTCAGGGCCTTGAAACGTTCCCGAAACTAGGGCCTCGGCCTGAGTCAGTGACCCTGTGTCAGATGACAGCAAAGACTGGCTCTGTCCTGGGAGAGGGCTTATCAGGGACCTTTGTTCCCTTTGCTTTGGGCCAGAGACAAGAAGACAGCGTAGGACTCAGGAGGGAGAACAGAGAAGATCACGTTTTTTCTGGGGGTGCCGGGGCTCAAGGCCTGGACAGCAGGGCCGGAGTGGGATGGTCGCAGTCAGTGGGTGGCCCCCATGGGCCCGGGGTGGAGCAGCGGATGGTCAGACGTCAGGGTCTCCTTGTGACTGCGTTCCTTTTGGCCTCGAGGCTTCATGGCCCGTGTCCACCTCTGTAACTGGGCTTGGCTGTGCCACGAGGCACAAAGAACCCCAGTCTTGCATCTGGCAAAGGACCTCCTGGCCCCCCAGTGTGATGGTCCCAGGACGGAGCATGACCACGAGGCAGCCGCAGGACAGGGGAGAAGCAGGGCAGAGTCTGGAATGAGAACTGACGTGTCATGACACCCCAGGGCCCTCAGATGTGGAGCATGTGGAGAGGACGCTGCGGCGAGGAGAGGGTGGACACTGACGGGCCGCAGGCAGGCTGGGTTGCAGGCTTAGGGACCCCGGCAGCTTCCAGGCTGCAGAAGCAGCCGCGGGGCTGATACTCTCATGCCGCAGAGAAAAGCAGGTCTGGGAAGCCCCCAGACCCTGACCGCTGGAGGAACCAGTCTCTGCGAGGTCGCCGAGCTGTTCTCAGCCCCGGCTGTCCCCAGGGGACTTCACAAATGCTGGTGCGGGACCCCAGCCGAGCCGAGGTGCTGGTCTGTTTGGTCTGGCGAGTGGCTTGGTCATCAAGAGCCCACGAAACTCCCCAGACTGTTACAAATGTGACACCAAGGTCGGGACCACTGTTCTCCACGGCCCCCTCTACCCCGGCTTCTCGTGTGTGGCCGGGTCCCGGCGCCGCCCTGGGGAGCACAGGGGCTGGGGGAGACGAGGGTCCCGACTCGGGCTTCCTCTGCCCTTTCTTTCCCCACGGTCTCCAGTTCAGCCTCCTCTGTGATGGCTCTCGACACCCTTTCCCCTGTGTCTTGCCTCCGGGGTTGGGAGCCACCGGGGAGACACATGCCCTCACGCCCTGGGGAAACTGAGCTGCCCTTTGCCGTCACTAACACCTTCACCAAGTTTATGCTGCGGGGATTCCAGATTAACCCCACCGGGCACATTACAACTCGGCTCTTAGTTGGAGCCTCTAGGTGAACCCCTGGTCTCACAAGAATCGCACCCTTACTCAAAGAAGTATTACTATTTTCATTGTTCATCTTGAAAATTGTTTGCAGACTTGCTGGCTCACGGTGAGTCTCCAAGTATTTTGCAATTCCTCTTCACATACTTCTGCAAGGTTCTGGCAAGTGCCACGCAAAATGAGCTGGAGTCACAAATGTTTTGCCAGAGACGGCTCTGAGACCCGGAAACAGGGTGCGATGATCTGCTGGCGGCTGTGACCGACCCTGCTCCCACGCTCCCCGGGGCAGGCAGGGTGCCATCCTGCGCCCCTTCTGTCTCCCCTTGAGTTTAAAGAGCTGGAAGGACAGGAGTTGCTCACGGGCTTTCACCCTCAGCGCACAGAGCAGCTTCTCCTCCCAGCAGGGGTGCTGGTGATGGGGGTGGCGAGCTGTCCTGGAGGCAGGCACAAGTGGGCCCTCGGAGGGCTGCCTGAGCGCAGTGGCTCCCAAACCTGCCTCTCACGGAGGTCAGAGGGTCCCTTCAGACGAGCTGTGCGCCTGGCCTGGCAGCACAGGAGGCCCTTCCCAGGTGTTTGCTGGAGTCAGCGGATGGGCTCCCAGGGCACCCACAGAGACACGCTCTCACTGTGTCTTTGCTGGGGGTGTGGGTCCCCTCTGGTCCCCTGTCCCCTTCAACGAGCGCCCTGGGCCAAGGAGACAGCAGCAGTGGGAAGCAGGAATGGGGCCACCAAGCGACCCCCTGCCGGCTGCATGGGGGCCGCATCAGGCAGCTCTGGAGTGTCCACAGAGAGGGACGCTGAGAGCCAACACGGGCCCTGCGGCCTGCCTGCCGCACCCTTCCCATCAGCACCCCTGCCCGGCTCTTCCTGAGACCCCAGCCCACCGCCGTCACCTCCCGCACCCCTTCCCATCAGCACCCCTGCCCCGCTCTTCCTGAGACCCCAGCCCACCGCCGTCACCTCCCGCTGCCTGCTTTTCACCCTCCGTGGCTGAAGGTCCTCCCGGGCAGCCAGAGCGCCTCCCGGCTGTGCGAGGAAGCCCGTGTCGGACTCTGCCCTGCGTCTCCCTTGCCCCGGGCTCGGCACGACCGCCCCGCCTGGACATGCACCCGGTCTTCCCCGGCTGAGTCCTCCCGGCCTGCAGGCCTCTCCCCGGCGTGGACGTGTCTCCACCTGCCATCCCCGCAGTTACCGTTTCTGCGTCCGTGTGCCGCCCATCCACGGCCCCCCTGGGCCCCACACTGTGCGAGAGGAGAGACCGCTCTGCCTGTTCCTGGGCTCCAGGCTGCCCTCCCTGGCCCAGGCCGGCCTGTGAGGGGCCCCTGGGGTCCTCCCTGAGCGAACGAGCGTGCCCAAGTCTTCCTCAGGCGTGTCAATGCATAGACATGTTTAGAGCGGCTTCTTGCTGCGTTTGCAAAGCCCAGGAGGGCTCCTTCCTCTCCCTGCAGCTCTCTGCTCCCCCAGCGCCCCCACCACAGCGGGAAGGGGCCTGCAGGTGCAGAAGCCCCTCGCCCCACCAGAGCCGGAAGCTGGGGCAGCAGCTCTCCGTCCTGGAGGGAAGCCCCACCTCCTGACCCTCCTGAAGGGGTGCACTGCAAACAGAAGACCACCTGGCACGCGAGCGCCTCTTGTCCGCTGGCCCTCGAACAGAGACACGCGCATGTTCACCTGTGCTGTGGCAGTTTTGCTTTCCTACAATTTAAAATTATATCAGCATTTGCTTTAGAGGGCTTCCCTGGTGGCTCAGATGGTAATGAACCTGCCTGCAATGCAGGAGACCTGGGTTTGATCCCTGGGTGGGAAAGAGTCGCTGGAGAAAGGGAAAGGCTACCCACTCCAGTATTCTCGCCTGGAAAATCCCACGGACAGAGGAGGCTGGCAGGATACAGTCCATGGGGTCACAAAGGGTCGTGTCCATGACTGAGTGACTAACACTTTCACTTCTCTGCTTTATATAGTGTGTGTAACTGAACCATTCATTTCATGACTGTGCAATTTGCGTATTAACACGGCACACCTATTCTCAGTGCAATGAGAAGATGAACATAAGTATAAGCTGCATCTTTAAAAGAATATCTTTATTTATTTATCTACTTGGCTGCACCAGGATCTTGGTTGCAGCGTGTGAGATCTAGTCCCCTGACCAGGGATGGAGCCCAGGCCCCTGCATTGGGAGCCCGGAGTCTTACCCACTGGACCACCAGGAAGGCCCATAAGCTGTATCTTCCCAGTAACCGTCTGTTCAATTGTTGTTGCTCAGTCGCTCAGTCGTGTCTGACTCTTTGCGACCCCATGGACTGCAGCACGCCAGGCCTCCCTGTCCATCACCAACTCCTGGAGTTCACTCAAACTCATGTCCATTGAGTCGGTGATGCCATCCACCCATCTCATCCTCTGTCGTCCCCTTCTCCTCCTGCCTTCAATCTTTCCCAGCATCAGGGTCTTTTCCAGTGAGGCAGCTCTTCACATCAGGTGGCCAAAGTATTGGAGTTTTGGCTTCAGCATCAGTCCTTCCAATGAACACCCAGGACTGATCTCCTTTAGGATGGACTGGTTGGATCTCCTTACAGTCCAAGGGACTCCCAAGAGTCTTCCAACACCACAGTTCAAAAGCATCAATTCTTCGGCGCTCAGTTTTCTTTATAGTCCAACTCTCACATCCATACATGACCACAGGAAAAACCATAGCCTTGACTAGACGGACCTTTGTTGGCAAAGTGATGTTTCTGCTTTTTAGATACACCATCTAGGTTGGTCATAGCTTTTCTTCCAAGGAGCAAATGTCTTTCAATTTCATGGCTGCAGTCACCATCTACAGTGATTCTGGAGCCCAAGAAAATAGCCTCTCACTGTTTCCATTGTTTCCCCATCTATTTGCCATGAAGTGATGGGACCGGATGCCATAATCTTAGTTTTTTGAAGGTTGAGTTTTAAGCCAGCTACTTGGCATTAAGTTGATAATATGGAAAACGGTTTCGTTTTTTTCAGTTAAGCAGACCCAGAGGTTCTGTGCTGCCATGCTCTGAGCTGGTGTAAGAGGCGCTGCGGTCACCTTCCTGGGAATCGTCACAAGGTGCCCTGGGGGAGGCGGGATCTGGAAACCTCCGGGGCTGAGGGTGGAGGGAGGACCTTGGTGCAGTGCCACCGGCCACCACCAGGGGGCAGACGCAGCCCGCACTGGCCGTGGTGCTGGACACAGAGGACAGGCCCCGGCCCTGGCCTGGTCAGCAGGGTCTGGGGTGCAGAAGGGATGTTATGCGGCTGTCTGGAGCCTGCCCTGCTGACCCGCTTCCACCACCCCAGCTAAGGCCAGGACCCCTCAGGAGCAGGACCCCGAGATATGGATGAGAAGCCCACATGTGCAGGGGCCCAAGGAGCGTGGGGCGCCTGGCCAGCAGTGGGAGCGGGTTGGGGTATTCTCAGCCCTTGGGGTTCACAGGCTGTGGCTCCTGGGATGCGAGGACTCTGTGATCTGGGGAAACACCTGGCTTGCGAGCTATTATTTTGCAAAGCTGGCTTGGAATAGCGACTCTGGTGGAAAGCACAGGCTGCCTGACCCCTGGGTCTGGGGCCAAGAGACAGGGCAGGAGTGGTGCTGGGACCTCGTGGTGCCCGTCGCCAGAGTCGGAGGGAAGGGACCCGGAGCTCAGCGCACCCAGGCGAGTGGACCGGCCGCGTCCCAGCGTCCCCTCTCCCTTGGTCGGCCCCCTGTATCGCTGTGCTGTCTTCCAAAGCTAACAGATGAGGCAGCGGATATTTGAAAGATGCCCACTGCACAGTCCTGATAACTGAAGGCCAGGCCTGCGGTCTGCGGGGGACCCGCTCCAGTTGGGTCAGCCCAAGTCCCCAGGAAGCATCACTTGGCCAGTCTGAGGCTGACCTCCAGCAGCGGTCCTGCTTCAGGAAAAGCCTGATTGCCAAGATGATGGGGTGTGTTCCGTGTCGATGGCGCTTGACGGGAAAATCACCTACCTCCCTTACAATGAACATAAATGTTCCGTGTTCAGTCCCCCCTTCCGTCTTGTCCCCACAGTCTCTGTGATTCGCCTCAAGGGTTCCAAGGGGCCACAGCAGAAGGGGTTCTCCAACACCCGGGGCGCTTCAGCCTCCCCTGGGAGGAGCCAGAGAATGGGCACCTGGGCGCAGGGACCGTCACAGGAGTCCTGAGACAGGCACAAGGTCAGGGTTTTCTCACTTCAGCCCTCCCCTTGGCTCAGCTTTGGCCGAGAGCGTCATGGCAGCCCACCAAGGAGTCCAGGACAGACCTTCCTGTGTCCTCTGTACGGAAGTGCTGACGAGACGTGACTCAGCTGGAGCCTCAGCTAAATGGCCCCCCCGCGAGTCCGCAGTGGCCAGGGGCAGGTGGACATGACCCAGCTCCTAGGTTGTGGGTGACACTTGCAAGCCTCGGCTGGAACTGGGGGTGGCAGCCGGGATATCACTGACTCACAGGGGCCAAGAAGCCAGACTTCCAGGTCTGCTTAGGCTGTCATTTCTTATTGCCAGCGAAAAGTGTCATACCTGTCTCTACACCCACAGGCCTGGTGCCGGGCAGGGTTCGCTGGCTGGAGATGAAGAGAAAAACCAGCAATCCTGATCGTGTCTTTACTTAAACCTTCGCGATCATGCACACCACATAATTTGCATTTGTTCAATTGTTTAAATGCGGTGTTAGGTGTCATTAATCTTGAAGATTGATTTCTCGTTGCCCCACTGTCCTCCCAGCCCAGGATGGAGGGCTGGTTTGGCTCAAAAACATTCCTTCTCCAAAAGGACGACCTGTCCTCTACGTCCAGCATCCACCCTTTAAGACGCTGAAACCCACAAAAGTTAGAAAACCAGACATTTCGGCTTTTCTGTGAAGGGTGGGCCTGTGCCCGCCTGCAGAGGGGCCCAGTGCCTCCCCTCTTCCTGCTCCTTGGGGGAGGGGTCCTTGGGGGGCTCCTTGGGAAGGGGGGTCCTTGGGAAGGGGGGCCCTTGAGAAGGGGGGTCCTTGAGGAGGGGGGTCCTTGGGGAGTCCTTGGGAAGTGGGGTCCTTGAGAAGGGGAGTCCTTGGGGAGTCCTTGGGAAGGGGGGTCCTTGGGGAGTCCTTGGGAAAGGGGGTCCTTGGGAAGGGGGGCCCTTGAGAAGGGGAGTCCTTGGGGAGTCCTTGGGGATCCTTGGGAAGGGGGTCCTTGGGAAGGGGGTCCTTGGGAATGGGGGTCCTTGGGGAGTCCTTGGGGGATCCTTGGGAAGGGGGTCCTTGGGAAGGGGGGTTCTTGAGGAGGGGGGTCCTTGGGGAGTCCTTGGGAAGTGGGGTCCTTGAGAAGGGGAGTCCTTGGGGAGTCCTTGGGAAGGGGGGTCCTTGGGGAGTCCTTGGGGGGGTCCTTGGGAAGGGGGTTCCTTGGGGAGTCCTTGGGAAGGGGAGTCCTTGGGAAGTGGGGTCCTTGAGGAGTCCTTGGGGGGGTCCTTGGGAAGGGGGCCCTTGGAACCTCCGCAGCTTTGCTGCTGGCCTGAGCTGTGCCTGCCACTGGAGGCCACCCCTGAGCCTCGCATGGTCACTGGGCCGCCCTGTCCCCTTCTGCACCTGGAGACCCCTGTCGTTCCCCCGCCCCCCTCCCCGCCAAGGAGCTCCTGCCTCCCTCCCTCCCTCCCTCCTGCGCCTTCTCAGTCGTGGATTCACACACTTTCACCCAAAGCCAACTTCAAACTTCCTGACTCTGGTAGGGAACCCCCAACAGAGGGGGTTGGGTTTCCTGAGGCCCGATTTCCAAGTAAGGTCCCACTCACAGTCATGGGGTCAGGCTGGGACGCAGCTTTCTGGGCTCACAGCTCACCCCATCCCGAGGGCAGGCTGTGTGTCCTTCCCCCGGGGCTGCGCTCTGCTCAGACTCGGTTTGGGGCCCCGAGTCTGCGGGGCAGAGGAGGGGGGGGGGGCGTCCAGGAGGAGCGGCCACCAGAGGGCGCTGCTGCCCAGGGCTCTCCTGCCCGCGTCCACCCGGCGAGGACCCCAGGGAGCCGACTGTCTGCGGGGTTGTGGGGGATCCTTCTTCCTCTGTCCTCCGAGGGGGGTCCGCCTTCCTCCGCCCTCCGAAGGTGGAAGTCCGCCTTCCTCCGCCCTCCGAGGAGTGCAGCCTGGTGGGGCCACCCGGCCACAGCGCTGGTCTCCACGTCCAGGCTCTGTCTGTTTGGAGGTGCTGGGAGGAATGGCTGGGGTCACTGCAAGTGGGCATGCAGAGGTCACGGGGGGCCTGGGGCAGAGCTGAGGGAGGGAGGGGGTGGAGACCACGGGGCCAAGGGGGCAGCCGTGTGCGGTGCCCTGAGGGCTAGTACGTGACACGCGGACACCCACGCACACACACACACTATGCACGCGTCAGAGGAGGCTTCAGGCTGGGGCCCTCTGCAGGGTGGACACTCTGCAGGGTGGACCGTGCCAGGCTTTGGCAGGGCACAGTGTGGACTGGACCCCACGGGGAAGGAGCCAGGTGACAGTCTGAGCCCGGGCCTGCCCCGTAGGCTGGAGGCTTGGCCGCAGGGTGGTTTCGAGAGTCCCCCTCCCATCAGACCGCCGGCGGGCTCACGTCTGGTTCTCAGGGCTGACACGTGCATCCCAGCAGGTAACAAAGCCCTATTCACCCCCCTCACTTTTATGACCACTCTGTGGGTTCCTTGAGGATCCAGCCACTTTGATGTGGGTGTTTGCTCCTACGGACCGACACTGTTGATCTGAGCAACAGTCCATCCCCGACGGCCGAGCTCCTGGGAGCCCTGTCCTGGCAGCGATTACAACCGCCTTTTATTGCTCCACAGGTGTCTGCAGCCAGACAAACGGGGCACAGAGGCCGTTATTGATAAGGAAATGTGATACTTGAGGAGCCCTGGGAGCTTCCGCAGGGGCTCGGCTTGGCTGGACGGACCCCAGGAGCATGAAAAGGGCGATTGTGAAGGGCAGGAAACAGGCTCACCTGCTCCTCAATTCGAGGCACCTGTGTTGACTCGTCCCGTGAGGGGAGCTCATTTTTCAACCAGTGAGACGCGTGTTTACCTGGAAAGCCCAGCGTCCCACTTGCTCCTTTCATCAGGAAGCAAGAGATGGCTTTTGTCCCTTATGATCTGAGCATGTGGATGGATGAAGCAGCCTTCGCTGTCATTCAGCTCGGATGGTGGTGTTGAGGCTGAGCTGGGACCGGGCCCGCGGGTTGGTTGGGACCGAGTCCTGGCGGGCAGGTCGCTGGCGGGGAGCACCGTCCAGGTCCCCTTGTGCGGGGGTCACCGGGCCAAAGCGGCCACTCGGGACACCTTCCCTGCCGCTGTCTCTTTACTTTGTGGCTCGGGTCTGCGGGATCCGCCTCACATGCCCCTGAGGTTCACCTGCCTGAGGGTGCAGAACAGGCCGGCAGATAAGCCTCCCGCCTTGCTTTTATCACATATTCTCCAAGAAGGGGCCCAGTGCCCGTGAGGCCCTCCCAGCCCGTCTCTGACCGTCGGCGCACAGAACGGGTTTCGGTAGAGACGGCTCACGCCCAGAGCCTTAGGTGTCCTCAACAGCCCTGGGGGGCACCAGCCGTGGGATGGATGGCAGGGGACCCCAGGCCAAGCTGAGGACTCACTGCCCCCTGCTCCCCAGAAGCTGCTGGCCGGAGCCGATGGAGAGAGGGCCCCAAAGGGTGAGATCGGTGTTCGAACTCTCGCCTGAAGCAGAAACTGAACCGGGCTGGAGGCTGGAGGACCCGGGGGCGGTTGGGGAGCATGTGGACTCTGGCCACGGCTGTCCACTCCCCCCCAGCCTGCTTCGCAGGTGACAGTGGCCAGGGTGGGTCTGCGTGGAGCCCGAGGAGGGAGCCTCTGGGGGTCCAGCCCCGATTCTCCCACCCCTGGGGGGCTTCCCCCTCTTCTTCTATCCAGAGGTGACAGCCTGGGGGGACACTGACGAGACAGCCTGTGAGGCAGGCTGCTGTGGCGGCTGGAGGGCCCCTGTCCATCACCGCTGTCCCACTCTCTGGCTCAGGGCACTAGGGCTCGTCCCTCCTCGGCTGGGCATGAAGACCGAAACCCAGCAGTCCTCCTAGGCCCCTCTGCCAGGGGCCGACACGCCATGGTGCTGCTGCGTGGAGGGGGTGGGGGGCTCCATGGTACTGCTGTGTGGGGGTTGGGGCGCAGGGGTCTCAGGCTCTTCTCCCTGAACCATTGTGGTTCTCAGGGCCTTGGGGTTGGGTCCCTGGGAGAAGGCCCCCCTCCAGCCTCCCTCCAGCCAGATCGCCACCAATTGAGGGGAAAGCCTCAGTGACTCGGCACAGTGACCTTCACAGGGTGAGGGAAGCTGCATGCTGAGCTGAGGCCACCAAGTAGATCCCTTGCAGCTCCCTGGGGGGGACAGGGCACAGACCACCTGCAGCTCCCTGGGGGGGGACAGGGCGTGGACCACCTGCAGCTCCCTGGGGGAGGGGACAGGCACCGACCACCTGCAGCTCCCTGGGGGAGGGGCCGGGGCGTGGACCACCTGCAGCCCAGGTGCTCGGGCGCAGCCGGTCCCTGTGTGGGCTGTGGGCGCCGGACGCAGGTCCGTCAGGGCGGACATGTACCTTGGGGCTGTGGCGTGTGTGCCGTGGGAACAGGGACGCCCGTCTGACCTCTGAAGGGTTTGGTTTCTTATCTGCTAAGTGAACACAATTGTACACACTTTCCAGGATGGTTCCAACTAAGACAGTGAATGTGTCTGAACACCTTGCAGGGCCTGAGGACCTGAGGGGTTGCACCTGGAGCTGTGGTCGCCCGAGCTCCCCACTCCCCGGGAAGACCAGAGCCAGCCTCCTTTCTCTGTCTCCTGGAGCAGGCGCCCCTGGAAGGGGCCTCCGCTGGGCACCCCCAGGCTCACCTGCCTCCCCTTCACAGGGACACAAGTGATTTCTCCCCAGTCAGGTGCAAACGGGTCACGAAATCCACAGCCTCCCTCTTCCTGTCCTAGCACGGTCAACAGTCAATGTCGGAGGAAAATTTGAGACAGAAGGTGTTAGAAGCCTGTTCTGGAAGGGTGGCCTCGGGCATCAGTTCCCACCCAGGTGAGACGGCACCTGGGAGGGGCCTCCAGGTCACAGGTGCGGGTCTGGACTGAGGGTGACCTGTGGGCACTGCTGCCCTTTGGTCTCCAAGTCGTGTCCAACTCCTGTGACCCCGTGGACTGCAGCCCACCAGGCTCCTCTGTCCATGGGATCCCCAGGCAAGGACACTGGAGTGCGCTGCCAGTTCCTCCTCCAGGGGATCTTCCTGACCCGGGGATTGAACCCGGATCTCTGCATTGGCAGGTTCTTTACCACTGAGCCAGCTGGGAAACCCCACCTACAGACACTCAGTAATATGATGCAGCTCAATCTGGTTTTGGGTCTTAAAAGCCAGGCTAACCACCTTTAATTCCTTTTAAAGTTGCAAACGAGGAGTTGTCTTGGGGTGACGTGACACCGACCAGACCCAGGGGTGGTCACCTCCCCACCTGGCCTCTCCTTAGCCTCGACGAGGACCGAGTCCCTCACCCTGTGGCACCGCCCCTCACAGAGTGACTCAGGAAGAACGCGCCTCGCCTGTGTTTAAGAGCTGCGGGCCATGAAAGGTCCGGTGCTGACCCCAGACTCTTTGCCTCTGTTTCTAGATGTGGGTCGACGGACAGAACAATTAAAAAGAGCAGTTTTCCCTTCTTTTAAAATCTTCCTCTCCACGTGTCTGTTTGTAAACATCTTATCAAGGTAATGGTGTCCGTGCACTGATAACTTAGGATATCTAAGCCAGTGTATCTTTTTTTCCAGGGCCTCATAAAGTCTGACATTTATAATCTCCCCGTCGCTACAGTTTAAAATGAAAGGCAGCCCCACTGAGTGGCCTGCACATGTGCAGATGGTTAAATGCGTTTTTTAAATGAAGGCATCTCTCAGGGGTTTTGTTGTTGTTTTTTTGGTTTTGTGTTTTCATACCACAAGATGCTAAGTAATCTGTTGATTTAGTAAAGTATGTATTTAATCCCCAAAGAAAACTCTAAAAGGGTTGACATAAAACACAGCGGGGGCACGGGCCTCGGCTCAGAACCAGGCTCGGGGCCCCCGTCCCTTTAGAGAGGGCCGCCGCTCCGCCCCGACGCAGGTGGCCTTCCCCTGAAGGCGCCCGTGACTGTGCGGGCGGGAAGCCCACGTCCCAGGAGGGGCAGAGGCGGACGAGTCCAGGTCGCTCTGACCACCTGCCGCACGTGATGAGCCTTCTGATCTTTGCGCCAACCTTCAGCCGCAAGTGTGAGGGAGGAGTCAGCAAGTCCTCGAGCACAGGTTTGTGTCCCCTCCTGACGATGCCTTTCCGTGCTCCGGATGCTGTGGGTGGCGTGGTCCTCTGATCCCTCTGATGTCCAGATCTCCTCGACCAGCGCCCACTGCCGCCTCTTGAACCTCACTGTCCCCAGGCGTGCAATGACAAAGCGTGACCTGGGGAGAAGGGCCCCTCTAGCCCACCCGGCCTCTCGACAGGCAGGCTCTGGACTCGCTCGTGGATGGAGCTGGGTGAGGACTCTCTTGCTGGCTGTCCACTCTGACCAGCGTTGTTCAGTCACCGAATCCTGTCTGATTCTCTGCAACCCTGTGGACTGCAGCACGTCCCTGTCCTTCACCATCTCCCAGAGCTTACTCAGACTCATGTCCATTGGGTCAGTGACGTCATCCAACCATCTCATCCCCTGTTGCCCCCTTTTCCTCCTGCCCTCAATCTTTCCCAGCAGCCAATGAGTCAGCTCTTTGCATCAGCTGCCAAAAGTATTGGAGCTTCAGCTTCAGCATCGGTCTTTCCAATTAAGATTTTTCTCTTGTCCTCAAATTAAGCATGTAAGCATGTTTCATGCAGCAGCTTTGCCAAATCCTGTCAGGACTCCGTGGGCTGAGCCTTTCCTGCAAGTCACCCTGCCCTGTCTTTGAGCCCAGCTGATGCTCTTTCTGGGGGCTGTCAGTGGGCCCAGGATCCCGTATTTTCTCCTGGCCTCTCACAGACCCAAGGACTGTTATGTGCAGGCTGCTTCAGCCAAGTCTGCTTCCAGATGCCTTCCTTGGCCCCTGGACGCATCAGCATCAGAACCAGAACTGCCCCGAGATGAAGGGCTCAGTTCGGCGGCCGATGCTGTCATCTCCTCTGCACTGGTCCCCTACCTGGACCCCGTCTCCTTCCCAACAGAGACGGGGATTTGCCCAGAAACAGCCCCACCCCAGTGAACCAGTGAGTCTCGAGGGGGCTGGTCCCTCCTCAGCTTTTGGGGTCTGCCTGACCGGCCTTGGGTGGGGCTCTTCACCCTCAGGATTCTGGACTTGTGGGCCAGGTGGCCCCCATTTGGGGATGTCCTGTGGTCTTTACGCGTTCTATGCTCTGGACTCTGGGGGCACAGTCTCCAGAGACATGGCCAGTGTCCTCAGGGAACAGAAGTGACCCCCACAGAAAGTTCTGGTCCAAGCCAATGATGGCAGTCTCCAGAGGGTGAGCGCCCCTCCCCAGACCACCTCTGAAGGTGCCCCTGACCTGGAGATGGACTAGGATTGTCCTGGACTCACTCTGGACAGTGAGGTGTGAGGAGTTTGCCGATGACTTCCCGGGAAAGGTTTCTTGCTCTTTAACAAGGCACATGAGGAAATGTGCCCTCTGTGCACTGAATCTTGTCTGATAGAGACTGCGGCCATGTCCCATGGGGACCGTCTGTGGCTTTCCCGCCCGACAAGACCTGTGTGAACAGGGCAAAGCCAGGCACACTGAGGGGAGCAGGGCCCGGCTTGCCTGGCCCCAAACCTGGACGTCTTATGATGTGGGTGCATCTACAGCTGCTGCCGGGACAAACCAGCACCAACGCGGGGGCTTAAAACCGTAGGCATCTGTTCTCCTGCGGGTCAGGAGGCGGCACGCCCAGGGCCTGTCTTACGGCTGGAGTGGGGGGTAGGGACGGCCCCTCAGGAAGCCCAGGGGCGCCTCTGCCTTTCCTGCTGCAGTGCTTGTCTTGTGGCGCCTCCTCTGTCTGCCAAGAGCATCGCCTGGCCTCTGCCCCGTCCCTCTCATCACATCGCCTCCCCTTCTGTGGTCGCATCTCCCTCTGCCGTGCTCTTACAACGACCCTTGGGATGGATGCTCGAGGGCCATCTCCCCATCTCGGCATCCTAGACGCCAGCACACCTCCAGAAGACCCCTTTGCCATCTCGGGTGACACCTGAAGTTTCCAGGGAGGAAGGCGTGGACATCTTTGGGAGTTGCTGTCCTGCCTGCGGCCCAGGGCACACCGCCTTTAGTGTCTAGGCTGGAGGGGGTGCGTGCCTGTGGCCCAGGGCACACAGCCTCTAGGGTCTAAGCTGGAGGGGTGCGTGCCCGTGGCCCAGGGCACACTGCCTCTAGGGTCTAAGCTGGAGTGGGCGCGTGCTGCATGTCCAGCTGAGCACGCCCCGCTGTACACCTTCCCCTGGATCCCCTCTTGGCATGAAAACCCCAGGGTGCCTCGCCCACAGCTGTGCTGGGTCCTGGCCTTGCTGCCTGGAGTCGAGCTTGAGGATCCCCGTTTAGAAGGTCACATGCTTCCCGGGTGAAACCGTGGGTGCGTGCACGACACTGAGACACATTCACTCCGGGGAAGCTCGGGTCTGTAAAGAAGCCGTGAGTCACTTGCTGGGGTCCCGTCGGCACCAGACACCCCCCCTTCTGTAAACAGCAGGCCCGACGTGAGGTCACCAACAGCCACACCAGCCAGGGCCTCGCTGTTTGCTCTGGCACCTTACCGGGCGTGCTGACCACGGGCAGCGGTCACTGCACCGGCCGGGCTGTGACCGGATCGCTCCTGCACAGATGGGTGGCTCTGCTGGTTTCCTTCTTGGTCTCAGGGTGGAGCCGGACCAGAGCTGATGTCGGATGGGGGGCTGGGTTGAGGTCCCCTGAGAAGGAGAGAAGCCCGATCTGTCTGTCGCTCTGGATCTGAACCCCTGGCTGCACGTGCTTCTCTGCGAAGCTGCCAAGTCCCAGCACCACGTCCGAGGATGTCTCCAGGTGCTGCCCTTGGAGGCTGGCGGGGCTCTCACCCCACAGTGCAGACCCTGCTTCAGAGGCTTCGGTTTCCTCTGGGAACCCCTACAGCTCAGGGTCAGATACGAGGAGCTCTGCCCATATGAGTATTTTTAATACAAGTGCGTCTCTCCTTCATCAGCAGACCTCACTGGAGAGCTCGGAACTCGGAACCTGGAAGAGGTGGTGTGTCGGTGGGCGTCGGGACGCAGGCCTCCTTGTACGGGATTACTGCCCGTCATAGACTGAGGAGACCCGCTCTTCTGATCCTGACACCACCAGCAAATCCTGGGCTCCGAGTTACAACAGCAACCGAGCCTCAGCCCCGCGTTCCCTGTGCGCACGCCGTGGACGGTCCCGTGTGGTCATTGCAGACCCGGGTCACTGGCACAAGGGCTCCAGGCGTGGAGACAGCCTCTGTGTTGGTTTGAGGGGCAAGGGGAACCCAGGGACTTGCAGAGACCTCCCACCCCCAGCCAGCACCAGCCGGCGTGGACGAGCAGTGAGTGAGTCAGGGGTGCGTGGCCTCTATTTCCCTTTAAATAAATACATGCTAAAAAGTGAGAGGGAATATGGTTGGACAAATATATTTGGGGTTTTAATCAAGCCGGAGTTACACGAAAACCAGCCCGGAACACTCAGGTGGCAGAGGCACAGGGGCCCCGGACGGTCTGCTTCGGCACAGATGCCTGAGGTGAGCAGGGGTCGGGGCTCACGTCGGTGGTCCCCACACCGGGGGGGCCTCTCCCCGACCCCACAGCTGGCTGTTCGTGGCAAGGCATGTCTGTGAGTGACGAGGCCAGGGCCTAGCTGAAGCAACCGGGACGTCTGTAAGTCTAAATCTGAAATAGCCATGACGAAAGCGGTGGTTTTCTCCCTACGTTCCTTGCTCGGGGAGGCCGAGAGGAACCCTTCTGTGCCATGAGGGTGGTCACAGGTGCCCCCGGGGGCGCTGAGGAGGGGACAAAGCCCAGTGGGTGACAGAGGCTCCTCTCAAAGGGCCAGTCCAGCACCCCGAGTCCAGGCACAGTCGCAGGTCTGATGAATGTAGGTGGAGTCACTGTAGAATGGCCTCTGGAGGGCGGCCCGCTGTGGGCGCCCCTCAGGGAACGTCGGGGGATGCAGCAAAGTCGTTTGTGGCTGTGACAGCTCCCCTGCATGAACTCTCAGCGGAGAAAAACTGGGGGTGCTCCTGCCCTGAGCCCTCCTGCCGGGGCTGGGGAAGGGAGGCTCCATGGGGTGGGGGGCATCTGGGGCCCCGACACAGCTCGCAGGGAAATGGGTGCGTGTCCTGATCCGTGCTTGGGGCAATAGGAACCCCCGAGGAGGGACAGTCATCTACCCCCGTCCCCAGTCAGCAGGAAACAGCTCAGCCAGTTCAGAGTCAGACCCGAGACACAGCGGGGCCGAGAGCAGGCTGCCAACCCGCTCACACGGAGAGGCCTTTGGCCGAGGCGAGGAGGAGGGCGTGCCCAACCAGGTGTGCCGGCCAGGTGTGAGGCCAGGTGTGCGGCCCGTCTGCCACACAGTTCCAGGGCCAGTCTTCCGGCCTGGCTGGGAACCGGCCAGGACACACAGCTCCAGGCCCTGAGTCTGGGAGCTGTCGCCCCGTCACGCTCAGGAGCTGAAATCCTCGCAGGCAACTGCCGGAGAGCCGTGTGTGTGCATGTGTGTGTGAGTGTGCAGGCCAGGGCACACGTGTCCCTGGAGGTGGTCTGGCCACCCGCAACAGCCTTCTCAGACACCAGCATGATTCCTGGCTTCAGCTTATGAAAGACCCCAGGCTTGGCTGGAGCCCACGAGCTTCTCTGCCAACACTTGGTCGGGTGGCAGGCAGATTCCTAACCTCGATCAGACGCCCCCAGAGGCGGTTGGGCAGGCTTGCTGGGATGCTCTGCCTCGGGCTGGCTGTGTTTCTGGGCAGCTGTCCGCTGGGCACACGCCTGGGTGGATTTCAGCCCCAAGGGGGCCTCTGCTCCCTGGCCCCCGTCTGTTAGGAGGGGTCAGGCAGGAGAAGGGATGGCTGGGACTTAAACGGGGGGGCTTTCTGCAGGCCTGTCCTCTGCTTCTGCGTTTCTTTGGTTTCCAGAATCTAAAAGGGGTTGCGTGAATGCAAACACATAATTCAGCACAGCCCCAGGGAAGCGAGGGGCGCCTGGAGGTGGGGCTTCCTCCTTCCTGCGCCCGGGGGAGATGGCCCTGTTCTCCTGGTATGGGTGCAGGGCTCCGCCGGGTTTGCAGGAAGTCAAGCAAACGTCAGCATGCCCGGCTCTGTTCTCTGTGGCAGGGAGGGGAGCTGGTGGACACAGAGGTGGCTTTCCTAACCCTGTTCAAGCACGCGCTTTGCCTGGAGAGCAGCTGGCCTCTCCACCACCCCAAGGGTCCTCAGAGCCTGCAGTCAGTGTGTTCTCGAGGGGCGCCCTGCTGGGAGGACGCCCAGGAGGGCCTGTGGGAGCCCAGGCTTCAGGTGGAACAGGCCCGCCTTGCCTGTGGGAGCTCGGGCTTCAAGGGGAACAGGGCAGCCTTGCCTGTGGGAGCCCAGCCTTCCGGGGAAACAGGCCCAACTTGCCTCCTCTGCTCATTTGTTCACATGTCTGGGCTGGATTCTTTCAAGCAAAGACTCTGAGGCCAAAAAAGGTGCAGAAACCCCATTCTAGGTTTTCGAAGATGGCTGTCCACTCGCTGTGCTAAGGCAAATGCTGCCGGCCGCACGTCAGCAGCACACGGACCGGGGCCTGCTCGTCCCTGCAGGGTCGGCCTCGAGGTGTCCAGTCCAGGGCCCGGGGCCCCGGGGTGGAGGGCTGAGCCCTGGGCAGGCTGTCGGAGAACTGATGTGGCTTCGGGGCACGGCGCCCGAGGAGAGCATTTTGAGTTGAGAGACCCACCCCTTGAAAGCCAGACAAACTCCAGATACTGTCTGAGCAGACCGTGACAGAGGCTTACACGCCCGGGGCACGTCCAGCCACACTGACGTCTGTGACGCGTCCATCGCAGGTGGGCCTTGGCAGCAACACAAATCTGGACCAGTTTTGGTCTCTGCCCTTGAGATAAGATCGGATGATATTCTATTCTTTAAAGCGTTCTAATGCATCACAGCTCGTCCTGGGTGAATCAGAAAGTGGCTGCCACCAGCAATGATCGCATGGAATCCTCTTTGTGAGGGTTTCCCTCCCTGCTGTGCACTTCCTGCCGGGCATGCGGGACCCCGGCCCCTGTCTCCAGCAGCAGGGTCGGGCCATCCATCAGGCTGGGGCTGCTCGTCTGGGCCGGCGGGGCTGGGATTGACCCCATCTATGAGCCCGTGCTGGGGCAACTCCCAGAGGCTGGGGTTCAGGACCCCCACTGCCTCTCCCCTCCTGGTTCAGCTCCTCCTGAACCCCGGGGGGTGTTTCCTGGGACCACCTCCCAGGTTAACCGTTTGCCAGGAAGACATGCAGGCATGAAAGCCGGGTGGGAGGGGAGCTCTTGGCCGTCTGCACACAGTGGGGGGTGGTGGGGGGCACACGGCAGAGCCCCTCCAGGCGAGCTCGCTGAGGCCAAGGACTGTGCCCGTTTCAAGGTGTGAGCAGAGGGGCGCTGATGGCCTCTGGGGTGGGTCTGGACCACGTGTGGCCACGTTCAGCGCTGGGCTCCCGCTCCTGCAAGGCTGCCCCAGCCGCATGGCCTGAAGGACGCCGTCCAGAGTGCGAGGGCTTCAGGACGAGCCTCAGGGGTGTCTGGGCCCCTCCCGACCTGAGAGGTGCTAAGGTCCCGGAGGAGGAAGAACCCACCCGACAGCCTGTCCCCCACGCAGGCGCTGGAGCCAAGGATCATGGCGGGCCGGGGGGTGCCCTGGGCAGCCGGCCGCCTCAGATATCACCGGCCCCTTCGTCACGGTCCTCCGTAGACCGTGGTCTAGGCTGGCCCGGGGGCAGGGGGCTGCCTGGCACCAGGCTCTCCCCCTCGGGCTGGGCTGAGACTCTGCCCCACCTTGCACCCTGAAGCTGGCCTTGTTTCTGATGACAATCCCAGCGAGTCCACTCAGGGCAACGAGGGCGTGGAAGGGCAGGAAGGAACTCCTGTGGTCCTGACGCCGAGATTTCCTAACATTTCAGCTCATTTCCTAGGACATGCACACACCTGCCTGTGCACGCAGGCAGGCATGCACACACGGACGCACTTGGGTTTTGTAGCCAAACGGGGCTGAATCCAGGACTCCGAGTCTCAGCTCAGCTCTGCATGTTGGAGACGGGGCGATCGTAACGGTGATGACTCCACAGCGCTGCTCAAGTGTGGAGAAGAAGAGTGTAGAGAAAGCCCCAGGGCGGCCCCTCTCCTGGTGAACACACGCGTGTGCTGTGTGCACACCTGCCCACGGGGCAGGGAGACAGTGCGGGGACCACTCCCCCACGCAGTACTTGAACACCGCCCTGACGACAGCCCTGAAATGTCTTCCTTCCTCATCCTTGTGTGTCTACCCGAGGGTGTCCCCAGCTGCTCCCCAGCGTGTCCATCTGGCCCGGTGGCCATAGCGTGAGTGGCCTGCAGCCTGGGCTTTGGGACGAGCTCCTGGCCTGACACCCGCACCTCCGGCCGGGCGCACTGACCGTCCCTCCACTGTCCGGGGGAGGACGTGATGCCAGCCCGCTCCTGTCTGCTCCTCACCAGATACAAAGCTTTGTCCACGAGCCGCTGGCCCAGGGCACTCGGCCGTGCTGATGATGGGACGAGGTGGGGCTGGTGTCCGTGCAGACGGCGTGAAGGTCTTCTCCCCAGCCAGGCTGCGGGGCAGGGTCCCGGGCCCCCTAGCCGGCGGTGCTGGTCCAGGGCCTTGCGGGCTCAGAGGTCAGCCGGCTGGGACCTCCCGCTCGAGCTCCGGGTAGCGCACGTGGACAGAACCTGAGTTCTCCATGTGTGACCCCCGCCTGCCCCCAGCATGGCCACCAGACCAGCGTCCCCATCCTGGAGGAGGTGTCCCCCTACCCAGGGGTGAAGCACCTGACCTCAGGGACCCCGGGGGGTAGGCACAAGGCCCCCTCCTGCCAACCTGCCTCCCCAAACACACCTGCCCTTCCTTTTTTCATTATCATTAAAATTTATGTATTTATTTTTATTGAAGGATAATTGTTTTACAGACTTTTGCTATTTTCTGTCAAACCTCAACATGAATCAGCCACAGGTATACACATATCCCCTCCCTTTTGACCCTTCCCCCGTCTCACTCCCCATCCTGCCTCTCTAGGTTGATACAGAGCCCCTGTTTGACAGATGGATGGATGAAGGAGCTGTGGCACACACACAGTGGAATACTACTCAGCCACGGGAAAGAGCGCTTTGGAGCCAGTTTACTGAGGAGGAGGACCCTGCCTTTCCGTTTAGCAGCTCATCCTGCCCCTGTGGCTCTTGATCTCACAGAGAGGAGGGGTGGCCAGGCCCTACAAGACTTCGGATGAGGGGCTCAGTATCTGGCGGGGGCCTGGGACAGGGGGGACCCTGAGGCAGGCGGCTGCGAGCGTGCCCTGTGCCCGTCACCTCCATGCGGGCACCTCCCCACAGGCACGCCCAGGTGACCCTCAGCAAGGTGCGCTCTGGGCCGACCTCGTACTGCGCCCCACGGGCTCCGCCGGAAACCGACCCGGGGCACACGGGCCGCGTCTGTCACCCCCGTGACCACGCGGACGTGGTTTGGGGCCAGACTTGGATTTTATTTTTCTTGATGTTTTGTGTTTGCTCATTCTAGGCAAATCACGAGGCTCTGCTTTGAAGAGAAAAGGATTAAAAGGTCATTAAGGGGCCTCTCTGACATTAAATAGCTTTAATATTTTGAGGAGGTAAATGCAAATAAATTGGAATCAGACGTAATGCTTCCATCAGATCCGCCACGTTCAACGTCTCAGGGCGACTCGGTCAGAAACACGCCAGGCTTCTGAGCACCCCTCCCAACCCCGTAAGGCCTGCATCTGTGTCCATGCCCTTCATCCTCAGGTGAGGTGTGTGTTTTCATCAGCTCCACACTGTTCTCCATGTGACTCTGAGGTCAGCAAAGCCCCACCACGTCTCTCTCTGAAATGCACTGCCCGGCGGGCACCAGCGGCTGTCACAGGCAAGATGGACCCTCTTCCAACCGAAGTCCATCCAGAGTGGTGAGATCACAGTCTCCCCTCCTTGTGGAAACTGGATTTCCGGTCTTGGAGCAGACTGAGCATTTGTGTCTTTGAGGATAGCTAGTTTGTAGTGTTATTGTTCGCACAGTCGGACACGACTGACGTGACTTAGCAGCAGCATTATTGTTCAGTCATTTAAAACATACGCTAACAATCTTGGGTGGGAAGGGACGACAGCCCTCTGACAACAGGCTCCTTGTGCTCCTCGGGGCAGCAGGTCTCCGTGGTCCCAGCCCAGGCTCCTCACTCACCATGGTCTGCTTGGGGCACCTGGGTCTTCATGACTCTGTGGGGTCGCAGCCCCTTGCCTGCCTCCACCTGCTCTCAGAGTCTCGGGGATGCGGGTCCAGAAATGGCGTTTTTAACAGGTTTGCTTGGTGACAGACCCCGTAGCATCTCAGCGCTGCTGCCCGATGTCGTTCAGTCCCGAAGTCGCGTCTGACTCTGTGACTCTGTGGGCTGCGGCATGCCACGCTTCCCCGTCCTTCACTATCTCCCAGAGTTCGCTCAAACTCATGTCCCCTGAATCGGTGATGCCACCCAGCCATCTTATCCTCTGTCGTCCCCTTCTCCTCCTGCCTTCAATCTTTCCCAGCATCAGGGGCTTTTCTAATGAGTCAATTCTTTGCATCAGGTGGCCAGAGTATTGGAGCTTCAGCTTTAGCATGAGTCCCTCCAATAAATATCCAGGGTTGATTTCCTGTAGGATGGACTGGTTTGATCTCCTTGCAGTCCAAGGGACTCTCAAGGGTCTTCTCCCACACCACAGTTCAAAAACATCAATTCTTCAGTGCTCAGCTTTCCTTATGGTCCAGCTCTTAATTCCATACATGACTACTGGAAAACCCATAGGTTTGGCTATATGGACCTTTGTTGGCAAAGTGATATCTCTGCTTTTTAATGTGCTGTCTAGGTTTATCATAGCTTTCCTTCCAAGGAGCAAGTGTCTTTTAATTTCATGGCTGCAGTCACCATCTGCAGTGATTTTGGAGCCCAAGACCACTGCCCTAAAGGGTGCTTTTTAGGGGTTAACTCTTCCTGAGGAAGAAGGATGTTTGAGCCCTTGAGAACAATCACTGATTCTTTCATTCACTCCAAAATTCACTCACGTGCCAGACACTGCTGTGTGAATTGTAAGATGACCTGGTGGCCCCTCCTGGATGCGCCCCTCCACCTGGGTGAAGGCAGAACTGCAGATGTGACCTGTGATGGACACGACCCCTGTGGTTCTGTCCTGAATTGAAAGACTCAGTCCAGAGGGGAAGGGAGGTTCTGGAGGTCAGAGTGCAGGGTGCCGGGAAGACCCACCCCGCTGGCCTGGAAGGAAGCATGGGTCCCTGCGTGAACCCCCTGTGGGGGCAGTGGGCAGACTCAGGACATAAGGAGCAACCAGGAAAAGACCCCAAATCTGCGAGTACCTGAGGGGCGTGGACTGGAACCTCGGTCCTCTGAGGTGAGCTGAGACCAGCAACACTCTGGCCTCATATTGGAGAGAGCTGGATGACCGACCTGCCCTCCCAGCCTCCTGATCACGGGGACTGTGAGATGCCGCCCGGGCTCCCAGCCTCCTGATCACGGGGACCGTGAGATGCCGCCCGGGCTCCCAGCCTCCTGATCACGGGGACCGTGAGATGCCGCCCGGGCTCCCAGCTTCCTGATCACGGGGACCATGAGATGCTTCCTGGGCTCCCAGCCTCCTGATCACGGGGACTGTGAGATGCCGCCCGGGCTCCCAGCCTCCTGATCACGGGGACTGTGAGATGCCGCCCGGGCTCCCAGCCTCCTGATCACGGGGACTGTGAGATGCCGCCCGGGTGTTGCCAGTGGTTGTTACCTCGTGCAGGAGGCATGGCTGGGGCTCCAGATGAGGAGAGAGAGGCCCTGTCCCCAGGGGCTTGTTATCTAGTGGAAAGACCCAGCAGAGAAGACACCGCGGTGGATCTTATAAAGGTTATGAAGAAAAGGTCAGTTCAGGTGAAAATACAGGGAGTGGTCAGGGTGCAGGTGACCACAGGAGAGTCAGAGATGAGCGTGGGCCGGGAAGGTGACACGTTGGGGGCACAGGGGGGTGGTGCGGAGGGCAGGGTGGGGCACGGGGTGGGGGCGGTGTGGAGAGTAGGGTGGGGGCAGAGGGGGGCGGCGTGCTGGGCAGGGTGGGCCACAGGCTGCAGCTCCTCAGCTCCCCTGAGTGTTGTCTTGCCCACCCACCCGCGCTGGCCATGTTTCTGCCCAGAGGAGACCGTCTGAGAGGAGGACAGAGGCCCTGAGGGCGTCTCTGCACCCCATCACACCTTCCTGTTCCCCAGCTCTCAGTGGGGCTCCAGCAGTTCCAGGGCCCTCTGCTCTGCAAACGCTGTGGCTTGAGTGCAGCCTGCAAACAGGGAGCAGCCCCTGGAGGGGGACCCAGGGCGACTCCAAGCTTCCCAGGACAGGGCTGTCAGCTGGGGCCTGGCCTCAAGACAGGGGTCAGGGTCTGGAGACGCCCCACTCAAGGCAGTGGTCAAGGTCTGGAGATGCCTCAGGGCAATGGTCAGGGTCTGGAGACGCCTCAGGGTGGGGGTCAGGGTCTGGAGACACCCTCCTCAGGGCAGCGGTCGGGGTCTGGAGACGCCTCAGGGCAGGGGTCAGGGTCTGGAGACGCCTCAGGGCAGAGGTCAGGGTCTGGAGACGCCTCAGGGGAGTGGTCAGGGTCTGGAGATGCCTCAGGGTGGTGGTCAGGGTCTGGGGCTGCCCCCTCAGGGCAGCAGTCAGGGTCTGAAGACGCCCCCCTTAGGGCAGTGGTCAGGGTCTGGAGACGCCTCAGGGCCGTGGTCAAGGTCTGGAGACGTCTCAGGGCAGAGGTCAGAGTCTGGAGACACCTCAGGGCTGTGGTCAGGGTCTGGAGACGCCTCAGGGGACTCGTCAGGGTCTGGAGACGCCTCAGGGCTGTGGTCAGGGTCTGCAGATGCCCCCTGAGGGCTGCGGTCAGGGTCTGGAGACGCCTCAGGGCAGGGCTCAGGGTCTGGAGACGCCCCCTTAGGGCCGTGGTCAGGAGCTGGAGATGCCCCCTTTAGGGCTGTGGTCAGGGTCTGGAGACGCCTGCCTCAGCCCCTTCCAGACCAGCCACCAGAAGGGCCTGGGAATGGCTGGAGGGCCCATCCCCTGAGCCAGGGGTGGTGCCTCTCAGAGGCCCTCTGCCCTGAGCTGGGCAGCGGCGTGTGCACGGCCACGTCTGAGCCCCTAGAGATCTCAGGCCAGTCGTCCTCCTGGTAACTTTGTTCAGCTGCCCATCAAAGTGCCTCAAAGGACCTACAGAACAAACAACGGAAACGTGTCCCCCAAGGTTCAGAGGCTGTGCGTCCGAGAGGCAGGGTGGACAGGACCGGGCAGGATGCGCTGGACCAGCCCTTGGTGCCCACATCCCTCCAGCCTCCACGGGGCAGGCTCCCCTGGATAAGGACACAGTCATGTCAGATCAGTGCCCTAACCACCTTATTTTGACATGAGCCCCTGCGACACGCCCTGCGTCCAGGTAAGGCCATACTGGGAGGAGCGTGCCAGGGTCAAGATTGTCTTCTTATCTGGGGGGACACACGTTTACCCCACAATGCCCTCTAGTCTTCAAGTTGCCTCCTCTGAAAAGATAAGTGTTAACTAACTCAGAAGCATTTCAGGAGATGATGGATGTAACTGACTTGATTCTGTTCTGGATCAAGGAGTGTGGGGGATTTTCCCAGGGAAACCCCGGGTCTGGAAGGTGGCTGTTGGCACAGAGACTCAGGCTGCACGGATGGGTTTCTACTGTAAGAGACCCAAAGCTGCAGGCCTGATGGAGCCGGAAGCAGAAGAAACTCGGAGGAACCCTTTTCATCTGAGGTCCAATAACCGGACTCTCAATCTCCTCCTCGGGGGATTTCTGCTTAAGAAATTCTTGACAACGTGATTATTCCCAGACAGCAGAGTCATGGAAATAAAAATGCAATCGTAGGCTCGGACTTGTACATAAAGATAAACAGATCGGAGGGAACACATGTGTCATCAGGCTGAAATGAACCTATTGAAAAACAAGAGGCCTGTGAGGACTCAGGGAAGGTAAATAGACCTTGTTTTATAAATGACACAGCAAAGGTCCTTCAAATAGAGCTGTAGACCTCGGCGTGGGAAACGTTCCGAGTGATCTTTTCCAGTCCTGTTGAGATCAGCCTCTGCATATTTCCTGTTAAATAAAAGCCCCGGGATGTGCAACAGATTTAGCCGAACAAACAGAAGACATTGGCGAAGCTGATAACCGATTCCCGGAGGGCTGGGTCTCCGAGCGGAAGGAATTTGGATGGAGGGAGAGCAGGCACGGCCAGAGGAGCACAGACTACGGTGCTCCACTCCGTCCTCCCGCCCACCTCCCGGCAAAGCCTAGCGCCTTCTGAGCCAGTCTGACAGCGGTAACCTGGCGGCCGGATCCGTGGAGGCACAAACGTGCGCTCGCTCTGCCTGGTGACGGACGTGGCGGCCTCGCGAGTCGCGAGCAGATGCGTCCTACTTAGGTCGGTACAGATGCATCATTGTCGGGCACGAGCTCCCCGGGTTTTTTCCAAGAACAGAAATGGACACGTTAATTTATCTTCATTTTCTCTCTTACGTCTCTTGTGGTCAGTGAAATGCGTTTTCCAGGTGACTGATTGGGGTCAGAAGTATCTGCGGGGGAGCAGAGGGAAACCATTGTCCTCTGCGATGCATTCAAGATGTTACAGGAAATGAGTGCATGCTGGTTCGCCTACTCCAGCAGCTAATACTCCATTTGCACTCTAGCCCAGGGGCTGACTCGCAGACTTCCCTCAGAGCGCCCCACGAAGAACCCCCAGAGAGAGCAAAAGCCCCTGTTCCCGCTTGGAATCCCTTTCTCTACGTGAAGCCAAGGCCAGCATGCTTTTCCAGTTCGCTTGCTATGGATCACCTCCTGGTCCATGCTGTAGCCAGCTCACCCATCAAATGCTCAGAGTCCTCTGCAAGCCCCTGGGCTGTGCCGTGGACTGCAGACTCTGCTCCCTGGGCCCTGGTCCATGAATTCAGCCTAACCCAGATCTGGGTTTTTTTCCACTATTAGCCATAAGTTTCCTGGATTTCTATCTGTATAATTAGATAAAGCAGGGAGGAAGAGGGATGAGAGAGCCCAGTGAGTGATGGGGCCGCGGTGCGACTGGTGGCCAGGGTGCAGCCCTCGCGGGCTCCTGAGGCACGCCAAGGGCGCAGGCTTTCTTCTGCTAGTACTAGAGTCACTCAGGTGTTTCGTCGGGGACCGACATTGCGTGACTGGTGTTTTTAAATGAGCTTGGTCTGCCTGCTGTGTAGACAAAAGGGTGCAGAGGGAAGCAGCAGCAGCTAAGACGTAATCTAGATGGTCCTGGGGCTCAGGCAGACGTGGCAGTGAAGGTGTGGGCTGGCTGGAGCCTGGGCGGAGTGTGAAGGCACAGTCAAGAGAGCATGCTAACTAATGGAGTGTGTGATAACCCTGAGGTTCTTGACTTAAACAATGGGCAGGATGGAGCTGACACGACTCATGGAGCTGTCCATGGATGATGGAGTTGTCCACGAACAGTGGAGCTGTTCTTGATAAGGAAGCTGGTCCCGATAATGGCACTGCTCCCTGATAACGGAGCTATCCCCCAACAATGGAATTATCCTCAATGGTGGGGTTGTCTGAATTAATGGAGCTGTCCACAGAGGGTGGGGCTGTGCCGTGATGGAGCTGTCCCCATGGTGGAGCTGTCCCCATGATGGAGCTGTCCCTCCTGATGGAGCTGTCCCCATGATGGAGGGTCCCCATGATGCTGCTGTCCGTGATGGAGCTGTCCTGATGGAGCTGATGGTGGAGCTGTGCCTGTGATGGTGGAGCTGTCCCTCCTGATGGAGCTGTCCCCATGGTGGAGCTGTCCCCATGATGGAGCTGTCCCTCCTGATGGAGCTGTCCCCATGATGGAGCTGTCCCCATGGTGGAGCTGTCCCCATGATGGAGCTGTCCCCATGATGGAGCTGTCCCTCCTGATGGAGCTGTCCCCATGGTGGAGCTGTCCATGGATGAGGTGGGATAATCCACGGGAGGAGCAGCAGGTGGGGTGCAGGAGACTGTGGGTTGGGTCTGGTGAGCTGATTAGATGTTCAAGGAGAAATGGCATGAGGCAACGGGCCATGGCAAGAAGGAGGGAGGGAAGCTTTCTTGCCGTCTGGTGCTCTTTTGCACGTGACGCAATTTTCTTAATCTGGGTTCATTATTACCTGCAGAATTTTTAACAACTCAGAGTTGCAAGAACACAGGGCTGTCTAAGGCACTGCCTCTTTTCTCGGTCATATACTGGGTTCCCAAACCCCGAGAGTGTCACTGCGAGACCTAATGTGTGCGAAACCCTTGGCTCTGGCTGATTTCAGAGGGAAACTGACAAGGTGAAGCACCAACTGTAGGTTCGAGAACTGCCGATGAGGCGGAGTCGGGCTGGGCATCAACCTCAGAACCTCCCCGGGGCTCTGGATGGGGGCCTGGGGAGCCCCTAGACCTGGGGAAGGAGGCCCCAGGACAGCGGGGGTGGGCAAGGACTCCTTGGTGCTTCCTGCGGGGAGGAGATGAGGCCGTGTGGGGACCTACATTTGCTCAAGTGAATCAGGCTGGAATTAGGGCGACATTTTCAGTTTTCTACAATAGAAAACTTGTTCCTCACTCCCTGAAAACACAGCTGTGGCTGACTGCTTAGCCGAACCTGCCCGCGTGTCTCCCAAGCGGAGCTGTATTTATGCTTGGGCAGCTCGGAGCCCTGCCTTCCTGTCCAAGCCAGACAGTCACCCACAAGCTTCCGCAGGCCTGGGGAGGTTTGTGGAGCCTCACAGGAGCATCTCTGCCTCCTCAGCCTCCCAGCGGATGGACAGCCTAACGACTAATGTGCCCGGGAGAAGCTCATTCTTCATCCTCGCGGGCAGCAGGAATCCTGCACTCCACCCAGGGCTGGGCCTCTCTCCTCACCCTCTTTACTGAAGCATCAAAACAGCCAAAGGCGGGCCCTGCATCCCCAGGTCGTGCATGAGCGCTCAGTCATGTCTGACCCTTTGCGGCCCTGTGGACTGCAGCCCTCCAGGCTCCTCTGTCCATGGGATTCTCCAGGCAGGAATACCGGAGCAGGTTGCTAGTCCCTGCTCCAGGGCATCTTCTGACCCAGGGATCGAACCCGCGTCTCCTCCCTCAGCAGGAGGATTCTCTACCACTGCGAACCGGTGGCCAACCCTGGACCTTTGGAGCCCAAGGCCCTGGGTGTGACTCTGTGTGAAGGGAAGGAGCGTTCTCTCATTTGTGAAAGGCTGGCTCAGTCTTCTCTGCTCATCAGGATTCTGTTTTGCAGATGAAATACATTTCGATGCAGATGAAGTGCTCAGAATCCTGTTGGCCCCCCAGGCTGCCAACAGGAGCAGGGCCCACGTGGTCAGCTGCAGGCCTGTGTCCACCCTCTGTCCCTCCCCCTTCAGCATCCTCCTTGGGGCGCAGATGGTCACCGTCGTGACGCAGCTGGGCTGCCGCTGGGCCCCAGGGAGGGCAGTGTCCACGGGAAGCCTCGCTCAGGTCAGGGCGATCGGGGAGGAAGCGGGTGCTGCAGAGTTGAGGTGGCGGAGTGGCCTCCCTTCTGCAGGGAGCCTGGGGCCTCGGGCCCCCCGCCACCACGGGCGACTCTCCCGCCGGCAGGCCGGGCTGCGTCCAGGCTGGAGCTGGGCCTGCTCTCTGTGAATGGGGGTCCCTGGAGACGATCGGACTCTGAACCCGGGGGAGCAGGGTCCACCTGGCTTTTCTTCCTGGTCATTGTGGACCTGTGACTGCCTTTCTGGATCTCTTCGGGAACCTGTTTTTCCCCCCTTGGCCACAGTGAGGGCTGGGAGTTCTGATTGTTGTGTGAAGAAGGAAGAGACCCCAGAGGGAGGCAGGGCTCTGCTGGCCCCATGTGGGCTGAGCATTGCGATTTCATGGCGGTTCAGGTCTCTCTATTTCAGGCTCTGCCGGATTATACCTGAAAGTTCTTTTTTCCGTCCAGAAACTATTAAACACTGAACGATTCACTGAGAAAGACTGAGCCATAATTACGGAGTGAATCATATGCATTTTAATAAAGATTTAAGTCAAATATTTATGAGAAAAGCTAAAAATATGCTGGTAGCTGCTGTGTGGTTCTGATCCCCAGCCAGGAGAGCAGACGGGGAAATCTCCCTGCTGCCTCGCTCAGCTCCAGCCTGACTCTTGCTTCTGTGTCTCCTGGTGGGGGGAGGGAGGAGCCAGGAATCCTGGGTGCTGACCTGTCCCCCCGAGGCAAACCTGGGGAGATGTTTACAGGGTGCCCCAGGTCTCCAGTTACACCCCGTAAGGTTCAGACGGAGAGGTGCTCCGGCCCATACATTGCATTCCTCTGTCTGCTGCCTCTGGTCTCTGCCTTTAACAGGGAGCAGGAGGGCATGGCACCCCACTCCAGTATCCTCACCTGGGAAATTCCATGGATGGGGGAGCCTGATGGGCCACAGTCCAGGGGGTCGCACAGCGTCAGACATGACTGAGCGACTCAGCTTGCACACACATGGATGCTTTTTATGGAAAGTCTGCTTCAAAACGCTTCCTTCCATGAAGGCAGGGAGATGAGATTTCATGGTTTTCCTGGATTTTGACAGACGACTGACACCAGACGCAGCCTGGATCCTGGAGGATGCAGAGAACCACGCTAGCCGCATCTTCAGAGCTGACCCGGGTCACGTGCTGGACAGCTGGGCGCACAGGTGGCTGCGGAGGTGAGCTGTCTCTGACTCCTGGGTCTCCGCTCACGAAGGCCACCTGCCCTTCTAAGGGGGGCACAGCGTCTCCGCTCAATTCCACCGACAGGCGGCTCCCAGGACAGACGGTATGCTCCCACACCCTGCAGACTGGACGTCCGAGACTGCTGTGTCCTCAGGGGTGGTTTCTGGCGGGCCCCTCTCTCGAGCTTGCAGACGGCTGCCTCTGGCTGTGTCCTCACGTGGCCTTGTGTGTGGAGAGCCCGGGGCTGGGGCTCCGTGTCTCCTCTCTTCTCACAGGGACTCAGGCCTGCTGGGCTGTGACCTCAGCTGACCTACTAACCCCCTGAAGACCCAGCTCCATGTTCAGTCTCGCTGTGGGGCAGGGCGTGGGCGCGTGCATCTGTGGGGGGCCACAGTTCAGTCCAGCACAAAGAGGGTAGGTGTGAGCAGGAGAAAGCCTACCATGGGTGCAGCCCTCCCCCACCAGGACCCTCCCCTACCCAGGCCGAGGACACGCGCCTTCCTGCACTTGGGCTCCACCTTCGGGGCTGCCCAGCCACGTACCTCCTCCCTCACCCCCTGGCGAGCTCCATATGCTCGAGGGGACGCAATGGATGGACCCCAAGGATGTCCTGAGATGCCTCTCGGGTCTGACGACCTGCCTGCCACCCTGCACAGCGCAGGCTGCGTGGACCAGATCGCCTTCGGGGAGGCCTGGCCCTGATGACCGTCCTGTGAGGCCCTTTGAACAGCTGGTTCAGCTCTCACTCCTGGCATTTTCACCCTCTGAAGTCAGAGGGGCTCTGATATTTGAGGACCAGTGTCATCATTCTGGGGAGAAGACGACAAATCGGCAGCCCTTTGGTGGATATAAATACAGGCCGTGTCCACAAATGAAGCAGCCCAGTCTCAGGGAGAGCCCAGACCTGCTCCAGAAGCTAATGAAATCTAAATAATTGGCCTCACCACTTAGAAATTATGTTAGAAGGCAAAGAAGACTATTTTTAAAAAATACTCTCATGACTCTAAAATAAAACACAGTTTTTGTTCGGTCTTAAATATTCACACAAAATCACCTCTTTGGAGGTTAAAAAAAAAGACTAAATGGTCTCAGCCAAAAAGTTTTCAGAACGTTATGAGTCATGAATATAGGATTATAACTCGAGTCTGTGAGTAAACCCGACTGCAGGACAGAATTCTGCTCTGTGTGGGGCGGGGCGCGGCGCGAGCTCAGGGGAGAGGGGTCCTGTGAGCCCGGGGGGCGTGGCGCGGGGGTCGTGGGGGCATGTGGGGCGCCAGGTGGGTGCGCATGAGGGTACGGGGGTCTTTGGGGGCGCGTGGGGCGCCGGGAGGGGTG